>NC_069500.1:643846908-644189408 GCF_027579735.1 Bombina bombina | reverse complement strand
GAACTTCTTTTGGACTTTATTTGCCACGTATTTCTGTTTATATCACATGTTGCATTTGTTGTTATACCACACACCACACACCGGTATAATTGTATTAACGTATCTCTGTTTGTATCACATTTTGCATTTGATGTTATACTACACACCAGTATAATTGTATTAACTGCTTCTGCCATATTTTAGATATTTTAGTTATTTTAGTTATACATGGATCCATGCTTTCTTTAATTGTTGTACTATTTTATACTTTTATGTTTACGTATTTACTCTATTTTATTATCTTACCCTTTGTGGGTCAATAAATTGTTATACATTGGAATTTTACCTATGATTCACTAGCATTCAAGCCTTTTCAGCTATTTAGCGCTTACTCTCTTACCTCTGTTTACTCTGTAACCCTTTAAGTCCGCTAGGGGACTCTTTTGAGAGGAAGCTTAAGGCTGTAATACTTGCGCTCGGTCCACTCCCACCTTTTACTGTAACACAGTGCCGGGTTAGAGTACATGTAATAATGCTTTTTGTAGTGCATCATATTGAGGGCTCAGGGGAGAATTATTTAGCATGGTCACGATATCTGCAGTCTTGTTAGTTAGCATGCCTTAGTCTTTCGTTCGTGCTCTAACTTTTACTTTCAATTTTTAAAACACGCACTAATCCGACCATTCTAATTTTTTACTTTGAGCGCAGTTAGCCCTTGAGTGGAAAAAAATATATATATCAGAGTCAGACCCTTAGTATAATACACATTTTGCTTGAGAGCATTCATGTCTAAAAAGTATCTTTATTGTTTTTACTCTGCAAACCCTAAGTTGTTCCTCCTCAAAAACTGTAATTAAAGACAGCATAAGAGGAAAATAACTAGACTACCATGATCTGATCAAAGCAGACTTTACTAATACTTTTAACGAGATTTAGAAATCAATAGATAATTTAGGAAGCTGAGTGAACCAAATTGAGCTGCAAATGGAAAAAAGCAAATGACTCATCTGTCAATCTTTTCTAACAAATAAGAAAAGAAAATATTCTATAAATTCATGCAAATGGCCATAAGATAAATAAAAATATATATAAAAATTTGTTTTTAAAATAACTACCCAAAGTATTACTGCAAATGCAAAAAAACTGTTTAAAGACATATATAATATACATCAAATCCTAATTTTCTAAATATTTAAAAATTAATAATTTTTTCAAACACTAAGGGCCAGATTATGAGTGGAGCGCAAACATTTGCGCCCGAGCGATAAGGGGTATATTGCGAGGGTAACACTCGTATTACCAGTTGAAAGATTTATGCTAGAATGATTACTGTGACTTCAGAGCTCTAGTTAACTGTTTCATAAAACCTGAAAGTGGCACAAAACACATCAAAAATACATTACAAAGTATAGTTACATTCATAATAACACTTTCTAATAAAAATTATATATAAAAAAAAAACTATTACACAAAAAAGTTATAAAGACTCAAAGATAGGAGATCTCAGGTGTTAGAAAAAAAAAGACAAAGGGCTTTAACATTGAGGCACATTCATATACATATGTACATATGTATTTATATGTGTAAATATGTATTTACAGACATATATACACATATAAATACATCTGTATACATATATAGACATATATATATAGTAGGATTCCAACATTGCAATACTATACCTAAAATCAAGACTGCATAGAATGAGGCTCCCTGGCTTTATATACACACAGTAAAAATAGCAATGTTGGAATCCTACTTTGGCATATTAGAATTGTATGATTCAGCCCAGTAAGGCTAATTTGATAGTGTTAGGACCAGTCTATTTTGGGACACCTTGTAAGTGGTGACTGGCTGAGCAGAATATGGTCATATTGTGTGACTAAGATCCCATCTTTATTTAAAAAAAAAATAAGAAACATTAAGAAGGCAATTTTTTGCAGCATTAAGAAATATGTTAAAAATATGTGAAAATAAGTGGTCTTATGTGTAAGGAGATGTGCCAATACCTGTTTTTGTCTTATATTTATTTAGGTAATTTTGGCAGCACTCCCACGATATGAGCATTAAAATATAATATGTTTTTGTTAGATATGCTTAACCAAACCCCCCTGTTGTATATATATATATATATATATATATATATATATGAATATATATATATATATATATATATATATATATATATATATATATATATATATATATATATATATATATATATATATATATAAGAAGTGCATTGGAGCCCTTTACCGTTAAGTAGATGAAAACATGTAAAAGCCTATTTATGCAATATTCATTTTTAATAAAGGCTTGAACTATGTATTTACTGTAAATTCTTCACATTCCAATGTTCTGCACATAGTAGAATATGTTCTATGTATTTCTAAATAGATATCCCTATATCTATATACTGTATATATATATATATATATATGTATATATCTATACCTATACATAATCATGTATATATATATACAGGTGACCCTCGTTTTACAACGGTTCAATTCACACCGTTTCAGAATAACAACCTTTTTTTCCAGTCATGTGACTGCTATTGAAAATCATTGAGAAGCAGTGCATTTATTAAAATAGCCAGTAGGTGGAGCTGTCCGCTTGTGTTGCAGCAAAGCTAAGCAAGCTGAAATTAATCAGTTTTTAACTAGACCTGAGCTATCGAGCAGATTTCAAAGGAACAAGATCTTCCTGTCTATAAATCAGCCCAGATTGGAATGCATAGAAAGAACTGTTTGCAGAAAAATGCAAGTGAAGTCTGTGTTGTGTGATTTTTTTATTAGGTTTATAATGCTTTTTAGCATTTAAAGTCTTCATTTCAAAGCTTTAAAAATAATGTATTGGGTGTTACTTATGACAATTTTGAGAGGGGCCTGGAACCTCCCAATCTCCCAAACTTCCCATTGACTTACATTATAAACTGGGTTTCAATTTACAACGGTTTCGATTTACAACCATTCCTTCTGGAACCTAACCCCGGCGTAAACTGAGGGCTACCTGTATATATATATATATATATATATATATATATATATATATATATATATATATATACAGTATACAGTATATATATTAGTATAGATAAATATGTTAACAAAATATCATCAGATATTTTTAGAAACATGTATTTATGAATAAATAAAACATATTCTGTTATGTGCAGAATGTGAAATATTCATATTTTTATGTCGAGTTAGCCCAATTGAGAATATGCGTTTGGGTTGGCGCAAGAGTGGGCTGTTAACTTTTTTCCCCAACTTTTTTTCTCCATTCACTTCTATGTGGGAATACCTGAACGCGCACTCAATATTCTAACTTTGGATTTTTGTGCTTGTCGGGTTAGCTGAGAGCCAAAATAGTTTACTTTCAACTCATAATACGAGTACAATCTGACAAACAGAAAAATCTTAATTCTAGCACAATTAAGCGTTAATTTTCGTTCCACTAGTAATCTAGCCATAAGTTTTTTAAATGTTATGATCAACATTTTTTTTTCCTAGTCTGTAAACTAAATTTGCTTTTTTTTATTTACATTAAACCCCTATTTCTGCTTATGCCCCTCTAAGCACTAAACAACCAGAACCTCTTTTTATTTTCGATAGTGGACCAATCAAAAGCCTTACAGCTATACAGCCCACTACATTTCAGTATAGCATAAAGGGTGTATTGACTAAAACTCACTAACTCTTTAGTATTGGGGAAACAGGCTGTCAGTGAGCCTAAGTGATAGTGAGTTTTTTTATTCTATAATGAAACAGGCAGTATAGCTTCTGATAAACATATCAACCGCTGTGTCAGAAGAAGAGAAAGGAAGAGGGTGTGTAAAAAGGGGGGTTAAACAAAGATAATAAAATGCAATTTCATGTCCCAGACTGTGCGGAAGATGTTGATTTTAACCACTTAATAAAATTAGCAGGAAAGATAAACTTGTTTCGTTAAGGAAACCTACTAGGATAAATACAATTTATGAGGAGAGTAAAGTAAAATAACTACATATTATGTTCCCAATACAAACTGAACTTGATAAACGTCGGTCTAGATTCTTTAATATATGTTAGTCTGAACATAATAAGAAAACGTTTTGTGAGCGCCTTCCATTTGAAATTAAAGGGACAGTAAAGTTAAAATAAAACTTAAATTGATTGGATAGTGTATGAAATTTTAAACAACTTTCTATTTACTTCTATTCTCAATTTTGCTCAGTTCTCTTGGCATTTTTTGTTAAAGAGTAACCCTAGGTGATCTCAGGAGGCATACATGTTTCTTTGGCCATCTAGCAACGGTGTTTGCAACATTGTTTATAGCTATGTGATACAAAGTTGCAAACACTGCTGCCATAGAATGCTAAAGAGACATGCACGCTCCTATCAGTCTTCCTAGATATACTCTTCAAAAAAGGATACCATAGACTGCTAAAGAGACATGCACGCTCCTAAGCTCCTTTCTGCCTTCCTAGATTTACTCTTCAAAAAAGGATACCAAGAGAAGAGAGCAAATTTGAAAATAGAAATGAAATAAAAAATTGTTTAAATTTGCATGCTCTATCGGAATCATTAAAGTTTCATTTTGACTTTACTGTCGCTTTAAAGGGATGCTTTGGAAAGTTGCTTACTGTAGAGAAATGCCAATATTAAAAACAACACCTGATATTCTTTAAACCTTTCCCCTTGAATTGAAATATGTTCTCAATTCTGCTTAACTTTTTCTAGTTTCATATACAACAGCATCTATATCAGTTTGTGAAATATGTCTGCAAGGTCAGCATATGGAAACGTCTTCATAAATATCCTAAGAGCTGTAAGTAATGTTCAAATGTCTAAAGATTCAGTTTACTAAGCATATAACAGTTACTACATTGTTGCTTATATGCAGGATGTGCAGAGTATAATGTCTAAAGTGAATACAACTTTACCTCCTGAAATGCAAGGACTGCTCCTGGTTAAGATGCAGTTTTCAATGAAACATTCATTTTTTATATTTCAAATTAGTATTAAACTTTAAATTGCAATTAAAACACATATCCCGGGGGGCGGAGCTAGCCATAGCACTGACTAGATGTGTATTCACTGAGCTCCTGATGCTAAAAGTTAAAAAGAGCTAGGTGTAAATTTACACGGCTGATGGTCATTTAAACGGCTTGTTATTACAGGTGGACACCATCTCTTGGTAGTTTGATCTGCTTCAGTAGCTTTGTCCGCCTGATTTGTCAATATGGAGCTATTCACCTACTTTACTGTGAGCGGCTGTTTTCGGCTCTAACCCGGTGGGCTGGGGATCCACGTCCGGCCATCCAACTGCTGTCCACGCTATCTAGATCTCAGTGCATTGCCCTGCTACTACTGCCCTAGAGGACATTGGCTAACACGAGCGAACACCAAACATCCCTGCTACTTGGGGCTGCAGCTGTCCCTCTACTCCAGAGGGTTGGGGCTCCGCTCCGGAGTGCCTGATACAGAGATTGACAGCCAGCGCTTGTTCTCAGCTATTACCTGTTAGCACCGCTCTGGAGGGTCGGAGATCCGCTCCGGAGCGCTCAACTAGTGGCACCTGCTATACCCGATAAGGAGGCGTCAGATTGGGCATCCTGCCCGGGCGCATTCAGAGGTCTTCACTGCCTGTGGTCTCTGCATGGAGAGGATCGGAAGCGGACTACTTACCTCCCGCATATCATCAAGTGGTAGGCAGTGCTGGGAGGCTAACTGGCTCATCTAGATCCACATACTTGGTGAAAAGCTGTCCGGGCCTCTTTGTTGCGCAGTCTGTGGAAAAGGCGCGAACACCCACCATCTTGGGCTGTAGCGCTCCCTCATACCTGCACTGGGCCAGGAGTAGTGGCCATCAGCCAACAGAGCGAGTTTTTGCTATTGTGACTATTCATCCAGAATCTGTTGTGTCTTCCCTTGCAGCGTGATCTACTCCAGGGACTGGGTAAGAAACTGCTGATATATTTGGTGTCATATACTATTCCCTTAGATCCCGGTTGGTAGGCTGCACACAAGCGACAATCAAGGCTGTCACCCGACTACACACAGGGCCTGGGACATTATACCCCATTATCTGAGATAGATTTATCTCCCCTTCTCACCGCAACTTTTCTATAACAGTTTGCAACTTGTGGGAACACAGCATATCAGGAGACTTCACTGACGGATATTAATCACTTACCCCCATCTACCTAACTTTTTCACAATAAGTTGCAATTTCTCATCTTTATCTCCTTCTATACAAGAGAGCTCTACTTAAGCATTACACTGAGGAGGTGGCTTTCATACTCTCTGGATTCAGTTATATGTAATAAACTTTGGCTCACCACATCTTTATCTCCATAAACATCCCGCTAAGGAAGTTAGAGGTGTACTATATTCCAAACCCCTGCACTGGTTCACCACTTCTATATGCTTCTGCTCTACTAGACCATTTATGTGCTGGACTCTCCCCTTTGGGTATTAGCTGCTGCGTCAGCTTTATTGTCCTCAGGTTTGTAGCCTGAGGTGGAGTGCCATTATATTGTTTGCAGTAACATCTAATGTTTTATATTGCAGGTTATTAAGTTTAAGCCTAGTTCATATATTAGTTCAAAGCTACTATATATATATATAGGGCCTGGTAATATATACTAGTTACATAGTCTTACTCTATAACATTAGCCCCAGGGTCAAATTATTATAAGGTTGGTGTGTTGAATGTATATAGAGATTGATCTGCATTGGTAATATAACCGTTCTTCTCAGGCTCTGGGGGTGTCCTCTCCTCCCTTTCCGCCAGGCTATCACTGGTGGGTCATACCCCTGTTCCCTTTTCCCTACATCGTCCCTCAGTGACAACCTCCCCAGGAGAGGACAGCTTTAGAGGCTATATATGGTGATCCACATGTTATAATTTTGGATTGGTATTTACCGTATGCTCAGTCTTAACTAATATATACCTAGGGTAAAATAAAATTAAATCAGATATTGTGCTTACTAAACATTTTGTCCATAACCACCTTTTTTTTCCACACTTCCACATAATTATGTGGTGCTAAATCATCAACTAGGTGGCGGAGTGACCCCCCAATTCAATCATACTACAGAGGTTCTTCTGGGCACCCTCTTCCACATTGCCGAGCCGAGGGGCTAGATATGGGCCAAGATGTCCCACTCCAATAGGAAAAAGAACAGGCAGGCAGACGCACCTAAAAGAATGGTCGCAGATCACTTTCACAGCAAATTTATCTCTGAGAGAGATTTATCTGACGAAGACTCCAGAGACTCACCATCTAGGCACGAAGAAGAGCTCTCGACCCTTCCTATCAGTTCAAGACCCCCAGACAGTGCCGAGTCTTCTTCCCTTAGGGATCTTATTAATTCCCTTTTGGCTAAGATGGATTCTCATCACTCCTCTATGAAGATGGAGCTCAAATCCTCTGTTGCTGAGCTTAAGAGGGACTTCGCTTCTTTGGGAGAAAGATCAGATATTCTTGAACGCAAACACGAAGATCTCGCTACGGATCACTCCAATCTTTTAACATATACTCAAACTCTGGCTGAGCTGATTTCTGACCTGGAGGGTAAGCTGGTGGATCTTGAGGATAGGCCCAGACGCAATAACGTCCGCATCAGGGGTATACCCGAGAGTGTCGCTACTAGTGGCCTTCTACAATACTTGACTGATCTGTTTGCCTCTCTACTGGGTGTCCCTCAGGACCCAGACTCCAGAATAGATAGAGCTCATAGAGCCTTAAGAGCCCGCACTTCTGACCAAGCTCAACCCAGGGATGTAATTGTGCGACTTCACTACTTTACCTTTAAGGAAAGAATCCTCAAGGCGGCCTTCCTCAACAAAGAACTGCCTGAAGTCTACAAGGAAGTACAATTTTTCCCTGACCTATCCTCACATACATTGGCCAAAAGGAAGTCCTTTTTTCCGGCCACACAATGCTTACGTAAGCATTCTATAAAGTATAGATGGGGCTTCCCTATCAAGCTCTTTTTCCAACTCAATGGTAATACCTACACTATATTTAACATCAAACAAGGTATGGAAACACTAAGTAAGCTGAACCTCCTCCAGAACTCTCCTTCTGCCCCTCCTGCTCTGCCAGACTCTCGGACTCTACCACAGGAGGATCCTGCCCAAGAATCTTCTTCTCAGGCTCAGCCTCTACGACTTAGAGCTGCTGCCTTGGAGCTCCCCTCCGCCTTTCAAAAGGAGAACTTTATACGCTCAAGAACCTTGATGACACAGCTAAAGGACTAAAGGACTTTATGGCTCCTTGAGATTTTGTGTGATATATTCACTCCTCTCTGACCAGAATGGGGCAATCTCTAGCACGCACCTTGTCAAGCCCATTGGGCCTTGAAGTTTTATCAAATTACACATTTTTGCCGCAGGTCTTGTCTATTACGTATTTTAGTGCAACGTTAAGCATAAATGCCTTGATGTAATTTAATACAGGCTGCGTAGTCTGCTATACAATTTATCATATACTGTACAGGCAGTATATCATTGCTAACCCTCTTTTCTTTTCCCTACTCGCAGGTCTAACTAAGTTCTACAATTTTGCTATACGTTTTGTTTATTGGGCCTTGAAGTTTTATTTAGTTGCACGTTCCTACCGCAGGCCTTGTTTATTATATATTTAGGGGCAAAGATAAGCATAAATATCTTGATGTAATTTGATATAGGTTGCGTAGCCTGTTATACGATTTATCCTATGCTGTACAGGCAGTATACCATTGCTAACCCTCTCTTTTTTCCCTACACTCAGGTATTATTAAGTTCTACAATTTTGCTGTATGTTTTGTTTATTGTGTTATTAGGTGCTAAGATAAGTATAAATGTCTTAATGTAATTTAATGCAGGTGGTGTAGCTTGTTATAAGATTTATCCTATACTATATATGACCACATCAATTTGCTGTTATGAGTCCGTATTGCGACTAAGTTTAGGATAGCCTGGTATCCATATGTTTAGGGTTTATACATTGCAGTCAGTAAAACGTGATACCAGACTCTGTTATTTTAAAACCTGCTTTTAGTGCCTGTGTCCACTAGGACTTGCACTAGGACCCCTATTAAGATTATAGTCCCTATACCCGTCCTACTAGATATTGCGCCATAGTTCAGCACTGCGACCACGCCCACGGCTCTTATGTATTACCCTGAGGGTGTCAACTTAATTTAGCTTACATCTATAACCTATCACCCTCTCTCTCCCGATATAGTCACTTTAAATCAAAGGAAGAGGGAGACTTAGCAATTCAATTTCTAGGCCTTGCAATACAAGGATTCTAGCCATGCCCAAGTCCTACTGAGCATATGAGTAGAGTGTCCACACATGTATGCCCACGGCAAGGTGTGTAGTCCCTTCCTCCAAAATCTTAGTCAATCAGAACAAGCGTGGGACAATGTAGCCTCTGAATGGTAAACCTAAAGTCCCATCATTACTGAATTGGGGCCCACCCCGCCCCTTCTTGACCCTTCTTGTAAGCTACATCTCACAACATTTTAGTTCAGCGTTACTAGTCACAAATGTTTATTTTCTACTAATTAGTTGACTGTGTCAATTATCAATTCTATGGTCTTCCGCCCCCCCATTGCTGTGGACCAGTATTATTACCATTGCTGTTTTCTTTCTTTTTTTCTTCTTCATCTTTTTATTTTATCTTTATCATATAAGATTAGTATTCATTTTTGCTCTTATTTATATACACTAACTATATAGCGGTGCTTATCCGCTGATATTTCCCTAAATTCCCCTCTAATCTATAATTCTTACTTTTTACCACGACCCCCCTATAATAAGAAGCTGTTAATGCATTTGATAACATAACTGTCAACTATCCAGTTTGTTCTGAGTTGTTTTAGTGACATCATATCCTGGTTCTGATATAAGAATTGTCTATGCACTCCCTCCCTTTTCCTACCTAATTCCTCCCTCCTACCCCCTCTTCCACCCCCCCTTCCACCCTTCCCCCCTTCCACCCTTGCCCCCTTCCCCCCTTTCTTTTTTTATTTTTTTATTTTTCTCTTCCCCTTTTTCCATCTATTATGCACCTACAAGTAATAACTCACAACATGCAGGGACTCAATTCCCCAACAAAAAGAAGCCTTCTTAGTAGGAGTCTCAGATCACTCAAAGCAGATCTAGTCTTCCTGCAGGAGACCCATAGGCAGAGCTCTCTAGAGATCCCGTATTCAATTAAACATTACCCCACCATTCATCTAAATCAAGGGTAGTGGCTATATTGATCAAAACTGACCTAAAAATGGAAACCTTGTTTCAGGAGACAGACCCGGAAGCCAGATATGTAATACTTATCTGTAAACTGAATGACCGCATATACACCCTAGTCAACCTTTATGCACCAAACACTAAACAGATCCCGTTCTTGAAAGGCCTACTAAAACTTATCTTTAAGGTTAAACAAGGTACTTTAATAATTGGAGGAGACTTCAATCTAATCTGGAACCCAATAGCCGATAGAAGAGGAATAAAGTCGCTCCGCTCAGACAGGTCAATCTGTTCTCTGTCTGCGCGTTTCGGATGCTGATGAGCCAATATCATTTATATGATGTTTGGTGTGCCATTTTCAAACTTGTGAAAGAGACTATACGTTTTACTCCAACCCACACAAAATGTTTTCTAGAATCTATTACATTTTTGTGGAGGCTTCCTCACTGGATGCAATTTCCAGTTCTAAAATAGGGACGATCTCTTGGTCTGATCATGACCCGGTTATGGTCACATTTTCGACCCCTTTAGTTGCCCCTAAAGTCAAATGGAAATACCCTACTTGGCTAGTCTCTGATCCTAAGATCTATAGAGAAATAGAGACAGAATTAGCTGAGTTCTTGCAGATCAACGATACTGGTCAGACAGAACCTCAAATGATATGGGCTACATTGAAGGCATATATAAGGGGCGCATTAATTAAAAAAGCCACCTGCTCTAAAAAAGAGGCTGGTAGATCTCTGGAGGAATTAACCTGTCTTTATAGGTTCCAACTTGTGGAACAAAAACGAAATTACACCCTGACGGGAGCTAAAATCTTGGAAGAAGTTAAAGCTGATCTTCTCGCCTTGGAACTGAGCAAAGTCCAAAAGACCCTAAGGCTGTTTAAACAAAAGTTCTACTACTATAGCAATACGGCAAACACCTTAGTTGCCACTAAGCTTAGGGGCAGACAGGCCCAAAGGACCATATCTTCGATTCTATATAAAGATAAACTAGCTATTGCTCCTAGGGATATTGGCGATGTATTTAAGCCTTATTACTCTAATCTATATAGTATACAAGAGGAATCTGCCCAAGATACCCTCCCTCCGACAGGGATACAAAACTTTTTGACAGGTCTCGGATTACCATTCCTGGATGAGGTGGCTTCAGGCTCATTGAACACTGCTATCTCAGTTGAGGAAGTAAAAAATGCTATTAGGGAATTAAAAAGAGATAAAGCTCCTGGGCCGGATGGCTTTACAGTGCAGTTTTACAGAGCATACAGTGAACTCCTATACCCCATTCTAGCTAGAACATTCAACACGTTTATGTCCACCGGGTCCTGCCTCAAGGAATTTCTTGCAGCAGAAATAGTCACAATCTTGAAACCTGTTAAGGATTCCCAATTGTGTCAAAGTTATAGACCAATTTCGCTGATCAATTCGGATATTAAAATTTACTCAAAAATCCTAGCGAATAGGCTATCGGGAGTAATAGGAAGTATTATTTATCCTGACCAAGTTGGATTTGTACCAAATAGGGAAGGCCCAGATAATACCCAATGAATCACTTCCATTTTATTCGAAGCAGAAAGGTGTAAAATTCCTTTCCTGGCCCTGTCCCTAGATGCCGAGAAGGCGTTTGACAGGGTCAGGTGGGAATATCTATGGGAGGCTCTTAGAGTCTTTGGTATCCCATGTAATTTCTTATGGGCCACTCAGGCCCTCTACTCCAACCCCCCATGCCATAGTCTGCGGTCCGGGATTCAAATTGGAGCCGTTCAACATTCTAAATGGAACTAGGCAGGGTTGTCCTCTATCTCTGCTTCTGTTCGCCCTGGCTATTGAGCCACTGGCCCAGGCCATAAGAATCAATGAGAACATCTCAGGAATTCAGTTCAATGAGTTTGACCATAAGATAGCCCTCTTTGCAGACGACATCACGCTTCTACTCACTGTACCTACATCCTCGATGCCGGCAGTCTTTAAAGTTATCGACGAATTTTCGAAATGTAGCTTCTATAAATTAAAATTTCCCAAAACTGAGGTTTTGCATGTTAATATCCCAACTCCAGATCTGATTTATCTAAAAAGACAATACGCCTTCCATTGGTCGTCTACACATATCAAACATCTGGGTATTTTCCTCAGTCTGAATATAGATATTATAATCACTAAGAACTTTTCAGAGAGGTTGCCAGAATTCAAAAAGTTGCTGGAAAATTGGGAGTTTAGAGAGTTCTCGTGGACTGGTAGGATAGCGGCCATCAAAATGTCTCTACTACCGAAATTGACCTACCTATTTAGATGCATCCCCATATCAGTTCCCAGACACCTTCTGAACAAATTTGAAAGTATCATTACCTCCTATGTTTGTGCCGGAAAAAGACCCAGAAAAGCCTCCTATTTATCCACAGAGGAGGACTTGCATCCCCTAGTGTGCTATCTTATCATGATGCTGCTAGGCTGTCACATATCTTAGGTTGGAGCTTCAAAGCCAACACACATAGATGGCAGGAAGTAGAGCAATCATTTTTACCCAGAGGTATTTTGCTATCAGATCTCCCATGGATTCCTATACACAAGAGATGTGCATTAAGAATAACCCACCCACTGATTCTGAATTCCTTAAAGCTTTGGGATCTTAAAAAGAATATTGCCACAATCTCCCCCCACCTTTCTACAGCCTATAGTATCTGCAGTGTTCTAATCTCTCTTGCACAGACCCACATTGGAGCGTGGGCTGAGACCGCTGATCTTTCGATTTCGGACCTATTTAGGGACAACATGCCACTTTCCTTTGAGGAAGCTAGTCAAAAGTTCTCCCTCCCTAACTCACTCTACTTTGAATAACTTAGATTGATAAGTATACTTAGGACCTGGGGCGTGACGGGACAGCATGTTCGTACACCCACTAAGTGGGAACAGAGATGGAAAGCTAACAAACCATTTAAGGGAGCTTTGTCATTTCACTACACACTGCTGATCTCTCCTATAGAGCCCTCCAAACCCAATCAATACAGAGCTTGGGAAAGAGAGTTAGGTGTGGACATTGGGATTGATGTATGGCTAAGAGAGTTACTTAGGGTTAAGAAACATTTGCACTGTGCAACTTTATGGGAGCTATATTTTAAAGTTATTACCAGATGGCACCTAGTCCCGGTTTCCCTGCATAAATATTATAATTCAGCCTCTCCCCTTTGTTGGAGGAACTGTTGCAACCTCGGCACACAAATACATATCTGGTGGGAGTGCCCAAAAATTGCTGGTCTCTTGAGAAATGTTACACTAATGCTTAGCGACCTGGGGTTATCTTTCCCACTGGGCCCGGCCATGGGTCTCCTGCATCATAGTGATCTGTCCCTTCCAGAAGCTGATAAAGCCCTAATCTCTTACATACTTATAGCCACAAAATTAGCCATTGCTAGAGATTGGAAGCAAATATCTCCCCCGTCTCTAAATTTTTGTGGAATTCATTAAAAATATGGAAGAGTACATTTTTAGATCCTTAAACAAATTAGATCAATACTTTGAAATTTGGGGTAGATGGATAGAATGTGGTAATAAATAAGGCTCCTTTTGAAGTTTGAAGCTAAAATGTACCTACTTTGCTGCTACAATTCCTCCTTCCCATTTTTTTTTTTCTTCTTTTCTCTCCTCTCTCTCCCTCCTCTTTCCCCTATCCTCCCACTTATCCCTTCAAGTGTGCATAGAGCTCATTGAACCAGGTGACTTAGTATGTGAATCTTCCAGATGCCCATACTAATAACGGGGGTCCACCTAGTAGCTACAAAACCTCCTCTGAAGGTGTTCTTACAAGATAGTCTGAGCTAATAGCTACTGTTATGGCGATATATAAATAATATAAAATGAGGTGTCTCATTGTATCTTGACAGTCATTACTTGCATCAATTAGCCTTTGTTGTTGTATTATTGTAGACATTATTAATGTTATGTAAAGATTTATATATGTCATATCTTTAAGTTGTCACTTTAAAAACCCTCAATAAAAAAAAGTATTTTAAAAAAAAAAAAACACATATCCCATTAGTTTTGACAACAAAACAAGCTCATTAATAGCAGTACAAAATTCCTATTAGAACAAGAGAGTGGGGTAAATGACTGATTGACAGCAAATTCTAGAGCCCATAAAATTGTATTTTGCAGTTCACTTGCTCATCTAATTTGTTGATTTAAACATGTCATGAGCTACTGCCCACAACTAACAATGTGTTACCTGTTCAAATATTTTTTTAAATATATGGTTAAATAAAAGCTTAGCCATGATATAACCAATGTGTATGTTTTGACTCACACAAACTATGGACTTGGGCCCAGTGGCATCTTGTTACCATTATTTACTAGTGCATTGCACCTTCTGTATGCTATCAGTGGTTTAAAGGTAGTTAAAATGTACAGTAATAGTTTATTTACAGAGAAATAAACTTCTTGCTTATAAAAGTTTGGTATTGTACCTTGTTTAGAGAATACAATTTTATCTCACATAATTTTTTTTTACTGCTCTCAATGTAGCCCTTAAAAGCAATACCATATAAAAAAACACAACAGAAATAAATCTATCAATCAGAGGTTTCCAAGAAGTGAAGAAAAACATTGAAAGTATAACTAGAGAAAGTGACCAGTCACTGAAGCAATAATGCTTGTAAACAGTCCAAGGTCCCTAAATACTCCCTCTTTCTTTTGCTCATATTTTAAAGCTAAATATAATATTTGAAGCACCATTATTTCATGTGCTATTCTTTAATTTGTATCCTTCCTTTTTTCGGTTACTGTTAATCTAAAGCCTAATATGTTTCTTTGCTTTCAGTTATATATCCTTTCTATGACTATTTGTAAGCTCACTTCATACATTTCTATAGTTCATTTATTATATATGTATATAGTTAATGGCTGCCTTCTGAAATAATACATCTATGCAGCCTTTGCTACTAGCAAGCTGTTGCATTTTTTTTTAATTTTAGATACATATTTTCCTCACTGGCATAGTGCTTCTGAGCATTATTAATTTGTATTTTCTCCTTAGTGTTTCTGTTACTTACTTATGTTTCCTTTTTATCATTTTCTGTTTGCCTTCTGATGGTACCTTAATATGAAGGCCCACCCAGCAGCCATTTTATTTACCTCAGAGTGCCCCCCCCCCCTCTTTTCTCTGACTTATGCTTCCAAAATTTAAGACCAGTCAGGGTCCCAACCTTAGCAAAATAAAGATTCAAATTCCATACCTTGTTCCGTATCAACTACTGGCAAGTACAAAATAGATTAATTTCTAAATAAAGTCGTTGTGAAATCTTGGCCTTCAACTTCTTGAGTCTTCACAAAAATATGAGCAACCTGGCTACATTTAAAATATGTCCATCTAATTTCCCTGGCAACATTTTTATGACAAACCAAGACTCCATTTTGTTGTTACAACTTTTACATCTAACCTTTAAATACTAGAAAATTAGAGGTTCATTGTAAACAATGTCCAATTTATACTTACAGCTATACAAAACCTAGTTTCTCTTGGTTTCCTGACAAACACTAGTTCCTTGACCAAAAGAGATGTAAGAAGATCCATTAATGGTGCTAGATGTTGACCTTCAATTTCAGTTAGCAAATTAAACCATATGGTGAAGAGATTTTTATATAAAATACCTTGAACTCCTAGTGTAAAATAATAAAAAATAAACATATTGCTATCCTTTTTTTAAAATGGACACTATTTTTGCCATTCAACAGTTTTTTCCTACTTCAAAAGATCTTACAAATATGCATTAATTTTCACATTGTTTCCATGAACACAGTTTCTAATTTCTTTGGAATATCTGCCAAGCTGCTTTTTTCCTGCACAATTTTTTGGTGTATTGCAGTTTTCCACTTATATATTACCTCTTAAGCTCATCATTTTATATATTTACAGAGAGCTTATAGTTTTATAAAGTTACTAGTTGATAAGCCTGCCAAGAGGGCAGTCTATGTGTTAAAAATGAAACCGCCCAAGTTACAAAAAATTAAAAAGTAAAAATACAGTAAAAAATAAACAAAGCTATCCAAAATAATAAAATTAAACCTAAACTAATACCCCTATAAAAATAACCCCCCAAAATAAAAACACCCCCTAATCTAATACTAAACTACCAATAGCCCTTAAAAGGGCTTTTGTGGGGCATTGCCCTAAAGAAATCAGCGCTTTTACATTAAAAATAAACAAATTCCCCCCTAGCAATAAAATCCCCCACCCACCAACCCCCCCCAAATAAAAAACCTACACTAATAAACCTAAACTACCCATTGCCCATAAAGGGGCATTTGTATGGGCATTGCCCTTAAAAGGGCATTCAGCTCTTTATCACTGCCCTTAAAAGGGCATTCAGCTCTTTTGCAATTTTCCAAAAAAAACCTTATCTAAAAAAACAAACCCCGCCCCCCAAAAAAACCTAAAACTAAAGCCCCAAATAGGTACTCACGGTTTCAGAAGTCCGGCAGGTCTATCATTTTCATCCACAGCGAAGGTGGCATGGAGCGGAGGTCCAAAGCGGTCTTCCTAGATGTGGCGATTCTCAGTGGTGGTCATCTGTGGCGATTCTCAGCGGTGGTCATCTGTGGTGGCGTCGGCGGTCCTCGGCATCAGCAGTCCTCGGCGGCGGCGGTAGTCCTCAGCGGCATGGAGGCTCTTCTTCATCCGATGTGCGTGGTATACTAAATATTTAATGCAAGGTACTGCAATCAATTTGGGGTACCTTTCATTCCTATTGGCTGAATTTTTCAAAACAGCCAATAGGATTAGAGTTACTAAAATCCTATTGGCTGTTCAAATCAGCCAATAAGATTTCAGTAGCTCTCATCCTATTGGCTGCTGAATTTTTCAAAACAGCCAATAGGATTAGAGCTATTAAAATCCTATTGGCTGTTCAAATCAGCCAATAAGATTTCAGTAGCTCTCATCCAATTGGCTGATTTTGAAAATTTCAGCAAATAGGAATTCAATGTACTAAATATGGGGTACCTTGAATTCAATCTTCAGTGTGTGGCGGACAATCGCATGAAGAGGAACCTCCATGCCTTTGCCGAGGAGCGCCGCCACAGAGGAGCGCCACCTCCGCCGATGACTGCCGCCGAGGATCGCAACTTCTTAGAAGACCACTCGGCCCCTATGAATGTAATGAAAAAATTGCATATTTAAATAATATTAATATATGTATTGTGTTTAAGCAAAGCATGTAAACAACCATATTTTATATTGTGCATATTTACTATAGATATATTTCCTCTTTATATTGAGACAACCATATGACCGTTAAATAAACCTATAAATAAACACAAATCCATAGAAACATTGATGAGTGGTTTGCAACAGAAATCAGACATGTCAGTGGGCTGGTATCATTTAACTGCGGTGCCAAGGTGCAGTCCTATCTGCTCCTTTTCCGTGCTGTCCTCCCACTGAACTGTCACTGCAAGTGCACAATGCACACAGATATGTGCACTGGCCCTCTAACAGGCCTGCCCGGTATTTCTTACGTGTGGAGTGGCAGCCTGTCACAGCTCGCAGTGGGGCGAATTTCAGGTCTTGACCCACGGGGAGGGCTGTCAAGGCCCGGTACTGCACCGTGGCCCAGCTGTTGAGAAATCAGGCTGTAGAGAATTCTCTCAGTGCATTCTATAAGTTATTTTAACTTTAGAATCTTGAAAATTCAAAACCTCGCCGCTCAGGTGACATATTTTAAAATGTCATGTCGGTAAGGCAAGGCCCTTAAAAAAATTAGAAACACAAACTTTAACTTGAGAAATATTTATTTTGCTATGTAGTATTCTTTATGTGAAACATAGACTTATACATTTAAATACAAGGTCTAAAAAATCCCAAAGATTTTGTGTGATTTCTCTCTATCCCGGCAAGGTTTTAAATATTAAGCCCTCAGACCCATAGTGAGAGCTAATAAAAGATACCCAAGTGCTTCTCACAGCCTGAAAAAAATAAAACCTGATTGAAAGTTTTAAAAAAAATATTAAAAAGCTATATTAAAAAAAAACAAAAAAAAACCTGCAGGTTTGAAAGAAAAATGGTTTAACATTATTTTCACATGTAACAATCATAAAAAATGTTTTGCTTACTTCAGTGTTAACTGGTCATTTCCTAAGAATACTGCAGTGCGCTTTGTCTCATTTCAGCAATGCTATTAAAATACATTGACATTGCTTCATTATACAAATTTAATTATAGAATATAATTTGAAGAACATAGCACAAATGTAAGCAGTTATGATTTTAATGGAGACATCTGTAGGAATGGAATTAAAGAGTGATAACAATTAATAGACACATGGCGAAGGGCAGAGACAGAGGTTTAGGCTGAGAGCAGACATCTGGTTTGATTGGATACTGTATGATGAATCACAGGTTTTACCTTATTGTTCTGCCATGGATTTAGAACTACAGGTCATTTTATTAAATACAGTAGGGCTGAACAAAGATTATTTTCATAATCGATTAATTTTCAATTATTCAAGCAATCTGATAACAAATAATCAATTATTTTTTGCTATATTTAAAATAAAATCCACATACAAATATAAAACAGACTATGGGGCCGATTTATGAAAGTGCGAGCGGACATGATACAATGTAGCGTATCATGTCCGCCGCACATCGATAAATGCAGACAGCATAATCTGTTAACATGTATCATTGCACAAGCAGTTCTTGTGAACTGTTTGTGCAATGCCGCCACCTGCAGATTCACGGCCAATCGGCCGCTATCAGGGTGTGTCAATCGGACGATCGTATAGGATCAGGCAGATTGATGTCCGCAGCCTCAGAGCAGGCAGACAAGTTATGGGGCAGCAGTCTTTAGACCGCTGCTTTATAACTGCTGTTACCACCGAGCCTGGAGGCTCGCGTGGAAACAGGGGAATCAAGCTCCATTTGGAGCTTGATAATTCGGTCCCTAAAACTTTACATTAACTCAACGGTTTGTCCAATTTGTAAGCAGCAGAACTCATTTTTATAATTAAGCAAAACAAAACCACCATCTGTTTGAAAAGAGGTAGAACTAGGAAGATACAGACTATCACTGTTTATAGCATTTTGTTATTCACTCTTTCATAAAAAAATATCTTAAATATCTATATGCAATGAAAATAGCAAGCTATAAGGTTAGGGAAAAATTATCGAGTTCACTCTTAAAATAACAGATATATAATTATGGAGGTTGAATTTGGTACCTATCACAATTTATTAAAAGTATAACAAACAATTTAAAAAAGTCAAAGCACTAAACACTATATATCAATAACAAGACAAAGCCTTACACATTTATCAATAGAGTAAATTTTACCAGCAAAAGCAAGCGATTCGCTAATAATGGTGCAAACAGTCATTTCAAATAACAAATCCCATCAATATAGAACTAAGTGTAAATAATAAACTCGGCACTATATCATACAAAGCATAGTCCCATATCACCTGATTTAATATAAGCAATCCAAATGATGACTCCTATTATTTCTGGTTTGCACATAACCCAGGGGTAGTTGTAAACCTAAAAATAAACTTATACTGTCTGGAAAAAGTGAAAGTAAACGTCTGTAGACGTCCTTTAGGCAAAGGGCATAACCATAAAACACAATACCATGTGCAGGAGCTCATTGGAGTGAAGCGGTTGGTGCTGTGCACAGACCAACTATTCGATAAAGAGATTTGTTGACGATTATTATCGATTATATTGATTAGTTGTTGCAGCTCTAAAATACAGTTAACAATTATGCCTAAAAGGGGATGAGAGTGCCGACAGAGACCTCGTTTTCATTGAGCCGTAATTAGGTTTGTGTGCACTCACAAACTGTTAAATAAGCTGTTGGAAGCAATATCTTTCATCAACTGCTTCCAACGGCCTGTATTTTTGATAATTTGGTTTATTAATTTATGAAATGTTAGACTTTTTTATTTTTTGTAACTTTAGATTAATTTAAAGTTAGTTTTTAATTTTAAAGTAAAGTTAGGTTTTTTATTTTAATTGAAATTTAGGATATATTATTTTAATTGTAATGTTAATTTAGGGGGTGTCAAGTTAGGGGGCTTAGTGATTAGTTATTTGCGATATTGCGGCATGGCCTTTTAGGGGTTAATAGTTTAAATAGCTAGATTGCATTGTGGGGGCATGGTGGATTAGGGGTTAATAGTTTAAATAGATACTTTGCGATATGGGGTTGGCGGATTAGGGGTTAATAGTTTAAATGGCTAGATTGCGTTGTGGCTCATGGCGGTTTAGGGGTTAATAGTTTAAATGGCTAGATTGCATTGTGGTGCATGGCGGATTAAGGTTTAATAGTTTAAATAGATACTTTTCGATATGGGGGTTGGCGGATTAGGGGTTAATACATTAGTTAGTTGGGGGAGGTTGCGGTTGAGAGGTAGATATTGCGCATGTGTTACATGTTTGATTTTATTTTAACAGCGAACAACGGGGAAAATATATGCGCCACACTTTTATGCGGCGCCGTATATGCGATCGAGTATAGTGTAAGGTCGGGTTACCATAGTAACCTATTAATGTTTTAGAAATCTGGCATCGAGTGGAAGCGTTAACACAACGCTAACTTATACCTGCACAAAAAGAGCGACCGCACGCAAAGGGGAAACTTTTTCAATGGAAACCTGGCACTAAAATGGAGCCGTAAATTACTTTTAGCTGTCGGCCGCTTCTGTAGCTTATGGCTCCATTTTTAACGGCTAAATGAAAGCGAGCCCAGAAACGGCAAACAACCTAGTGCAGGGGGCAAATTAGGTAGCGTTGGGCAGTAATAGATAAATATATATCTATATGAATATATACAGATATACTTATGTTTATATACACATATTAACACATAAATATATATTTGTATGTACGCATATACATATATATATATTTATAGTGAAAACCCGGTCTCCCATTCACCTCCATGTAAAGATATTTAGGTTCTGTTTTTTTAAAACACTGCTCATCCACTCACTTTAACCACTTATAACTGCTTTGTGCATTTTTTTTTTATGAGAATGCTGATCTTTATTTTAAATGTAAATGCACTGTACTCTGTATTTTGGGGGCAATTGGGACATTTTTAAATTGTAACCAGAGGTCTGACCTCTGGTTAATTGTGCTAACCGCAAAGTGAAACCGTGAGCTTGGGGTCAAATTAACCAGCCACTTGTAATGGATGGTTATTGAATGTGGACCCATGAACGGCACATTAAGATATCCATCCACTCATAATCTGGCCCTAACGGCTAGATTTAGAGTTCTGCGGCCAAAGGGGTGCGTTAGCTACGCATGCTTTTTTTCCCCCGCACCTTTTAAATACCGCTGGTATTTAGAGTTCACAGAATGGCTGCGTTTTCAGTGCGTTAGGCTCCAAAAAGGGAGCGTAGAGCATAATTTAATGCCACTGCAACTCTCAATATCAGCGGTGCTTACGGACGCGGCCAGCTTCAAAAACGTGCTCGTGCACGATTCCCCCATAGAAAACAATGGGGCAGTTTGAGCTGAAAAAAAACCTAACACCTGCAAAAAAGCAGCGTTCAGCTCCTAACGCAGCCCCATTGTTTTCTATGGGGAAACACTTCCTACGTCTGCACCTAACACTCTAACATGAACCCCGAGTCTAAACACCCCTAACCTTACACTTATTAACCCCTAATCTGCCGCCCCCACTATCGCTGACACCTGCATATTATTATTAACCCCTAATCTGCCGCTCCGTATACCGCCGCAACATACATTATAGTTATGTACCCCTAATCTGCTGCCCCTAACACCGCCGACCCCTATATTATATTTATTAACCCCTAATCTGCCCCCCACAACGTCGCCGCCAGCTACCTACAATAATTAACCCCTAATCTGCCGATCGGAGCTCACCGCTACTATAATAAATGTATTAACCCCTAAGTCTAATCCTAACACTAACACCCCCCTAAGTTAAATATAATTTTTATCTAACAAAATAAGTTAACTCTTATTAAATAAATTATTCCTATTTAAAGCTATATACTTACCTGTAAAATAAACCCTAATATAGCTACAATATAAATTATAATTATATTGTAGCTATTTTAGGATTAATATTTATTTTACAGTCAACTTTGTATTTATTTTAACCAGGTACAATAGCTATTTAATAGTTAATAACTATTTAATAGCTACCTAGTTAAAATAATTACAAAATTACCTGTAAAATAAATCCTAACCTAAGTTACAATTAAACCTAACACTACACTATCAATAAATAAATTAAATAAACTACCTACAATTACCTACAATTAAACCTAACACTACACTATCAATAAATTAATTAAATAAAATACCTACAAATAACTACAATTAAATAAACTAACTACAGTAGAAAAAATAAAAAAAGCTAAGTTACAAAAATAAAAAAATATTTACAAACATTAGAAAAATATTACAACAATTTTAAACTAATTACACCTACTCTAAGCCCCCTAATAAAATAACAAAGACCCCCAAAATAAAAAAAATGCCCTACCCTATTCTAAATTATAAAACTTCAAAGCTCTTTTACCTTACCAGCCCTGAAAAGGGCCATTTGCGGGGCATGCCCCAAAGAATTCAGCTCTTTTGCCTGTAAAAAAAAAAATATAATACCCCCCCAACATTACAACCCACAACCCACATACCCCTAATCTAACCCAAACCCCCCTTAAATAAAAATAACACTAAGTCCCTGAAGATCTTCCTACCTTATCTTCACCATGCCAGGTTCACCGATCCGTCCTCGGAAGTCTTGATCCAAGCCTCGGAGGAGTTGATCCAAGCCCAAGCGGAATCAGCCAATCAGAATCAAGTTCAATCCGATTGGCTGATCCAATCAGCCAATCAGATTGAGCTTGCATTCTATTGGCTGTTCCGATCAGCCAATAGAATGCAAGCTCAATTATTTTATTAGGGGGCTTAGAGTAGGTGTAATTAGTTTAAAATCATTGTAATATTTTTCTAATGTTTGTAAATATTTTTTTATTTTTTGTAACTTAGCTTTTTTATTTTTTGTACTTTAGTTAGTTTATTTAATTGTAGTTATTTGTAGGTATTTTATTTAATTAATTTATTGATAGTGTAGTGTTAGGTTTAATTGTAGGTAATTGTAGGTAGTTTATTTAATTTATTTATTGATAGTGTAGTGTTAGGTTTAATTGTAACTTAGGTTAGGATTTATTTTACAGGTAATTTTTTAATTATTTTAACTAGGTAACTATTAAATAGTTATTAACTATTTAATAGCTATTGTACCTGGTTAAAATAATTACAAAGTTGCCTGTAAAATAAATATTAAACCTAAAATAGCTACAATGTAATTATAATTTATATTGTAGCTATATTAGGGTTTATTTTACAGGTAAGTATTTAGCTTTAAATAGGAATAATTTATATAATAAGAGTTAATTTATTTCGTTAGATTTACATTATATTTAATTTAGGGGGGTGTTAGTGTTAGGGTTAGACTTAGCTTTAGGGGTTAAAAAATTTATTAGAATAGCGGTGAGCTCCGGTCGGCAGATTAGGGGTTAATGTTTGAAGTTAGGTGTCGGCGATGTTAGGGAGGGCAGATTAGGGGTTAATACTATTTATTATAGGGTTATTGAGGCGGGAGTGAGGCGGATTAGGGGTTAATAACTTTATTATAGTAGCGGTGCGGTCCGCTCGGCAGATTAGGGGTTAATAAGTGTAGGTAGCTGGCGGCGACGTTGGGGGGGTGGATTAGGGGTTAATAAATATAATATAGGGGTCGGCGTTATTAGGGGCAGCAGATTAGGGGTACATAGGGATAATTTAGCTGGCGGCGGTGTACGGAGCGGCAGATTAGGGGTTAAAAAATGTAATAGGCTGGCGGCGATGTGGGGGGATCTCGGTTTAGGGGTACAAAGGTAGTTTATGGGTTTTAGTGTACTTTAGAGCACAGTAGTTAAGAGCTTTATAAACCGGCGTTAGCCCAGAAAGCTCTTAACTCCTGTTTTTTTTCTGCGGCTGGAGTTTTGTCGTTAGATTTCTAAGGCTCACTTCAGCCACGACTCTAAATACCGGCGTTAGAAAGATCCCATTGAAAAGATAGGATACGCAAATGGCGTAGGGGGATCTGCGGTATGGAAAAGTCGCGGCTCTAAAGTGAGCATTAGACCCTTTCCTGACTGACTCCAAATAACAGAGGGCGGTAAAAACCAGCGTTAGGAGCCTCTAACGCTGGTTTTGACGGCTACCGCCCAACTCTAAATCTAGCCGTAAGTGTTTCCAAAAATGTTATTTGAACTCATCCCAGATACTATAAAGTCAGATAAAAGTTATTTTGATTCATATTATAAACATAATTATGAACTGATTAAAAATCAGCCAGAGGACCTTTTCAACATGTGATGGTGCCACTTTAAATAAATGTATGCTTAAAATAGTCCCCAAGATATCACATAAATATTGCTGATTGGTCTGATTTTAAATAATTGTATTGGCTATAGAAAATGCTGAACTGAAGGTTGGAAATACGGAAACCAAAATGGGGTGAAGATGAGAAAGTCAGTAGCCGGAGTCACTACCTGGAACCTTTTTCCAGCATTCTCGGCAAAAACAAAACTTCTAGGTTTTCTTTTATTTTGTGTGATGTGTACAACAGGGTTTAATGGATGTTCATTGTAAGATGTGTTAGAGCATGGGTCAACTGTTTTTTTTATGGTTATGATTTCTGAGAGTGGGCTGATTATTCTCAAATGGTGTGGGCTAAGTTGAAGATTCTGCTGTAGAGTCACAAGTAATGTTGAAGGCTCTGATAATAGCTTTTGAGATCTATGGTGGATGAAGTAATAAGTGTGGTAAGTGCAGTTGTGATTGGGCGTAAGCTGGGTAGTTGATAAGCTTAAAGTCTACAAATGTAGGTGCACTATCTATTTCATATGCAAACTATAACATTTATTAATTCATCAAATGAATATGTACGAGTGAGATTTGAAGGGTGTTTGCAGTGACCCAGTACTAACACATCCTAATATGTGGTACATGAGTGCTGAATTAACCTTTATTTTTTGTAGTTGATAAGCTTGGCATTTTAAATTCTCCCCTTAAACATTAACTTAGTGTGCTCCTTAATATGGGTCTCCATTTCATTGCATATTGAATACATATTAAAAGAATATGAAGTAATTGTAAACTGATTACCTCTACTTGCAACCAGGAAGATCAAGTTAGCTGGGGAGGTTGTTGCTGGCACTATTATCCATATGCAATACTATCGCCTTTCACTCTTTTTCTCCCACATCTTGGGAGGTTCCCTAATATCTTACTCAGTGCGTGCATGTGTGGTCTATTGTGCACCAATAATGAAACACAGTGGTTCTGTATTGCACCTGGACCTAAGAAACCAGCTGTGCGTGACTCAGAGAAACAAGAAAGTGAGAAATAAATAAGAAGTTGAAGGCAGCAAGGTCAAAGCCTTGTAATAAAGTGATGGAGAAGAAAGTGCAGAGATAAAGGATGTTAACTTTACTAATAGAAAATTCAGATCACCAAAGAGAGGCTATATGGGAGTATATGAGAGTTATGTGACTGTGTGCAGTTTGAGTAAGGTTATCATTTGGAGTGTTTGATGTGACTATTATGTGTTTACTATAATAGTCAAGTTTGAGCATTTGTGGGATATATTATCTGGCCAAAGTTATGACAGCATGCTATTTAGTACTAAGTTCTTAATTTTCTTTCATGATTCAGATAGAGCATGCAATTTTAAGCTACTTTCTAAGTTATTCCTATTATCAATTTTTCTTTTTTCAGATAGAGCTAAATGTAGCCACCAATCAGCAAGCGCTACCCAGAGTGCTGAAGCAAAAATGGTCCGACTCCTAAGCTTAGATTCCTGTTTTTTCAAAATAAGAGAGAACGAAGAAAAATTTATAACAGGAGTAAAATAGAAAGTTGCTTAAAATTGCATACTCTATCTGAAATATGAAAGAAAAAAATGTGCTTAGTATCCCTTCAATAATATGCCAAAAATAATATGTCAACAATTAATATGAAATATGCTGCAGTGCAATAATAAAACATAAATGCTAGAAAGAATGATGTAGTTAAAGCCTTTAGCCTAAAAATAACTTGCAGATGCATTTTTTTTATAATTGTATTAGTTTTTTTGTATTGAAGAAATAAGTGTAAAATTGTATTCTAAATAAAATAATGGATACCGCCATGTTGTAACTTAGGTTTACCTTATCTGTTTTGCAGATGACTACAAGGAACAGATATAAATGAGTCACCAGAGTGTGCAAACA
This sequence comes from Bombina bombina, assembly GCF_027579735.1. Classification (NCBI taxonomy): domain Eukaryota; kingdom Metazoa; phylum Chordata; class Amphibia; order Anura; family Bombinatoridae; genus Bombina; species Bombina bombina. The sequence goes on along the minus strand of NC_069500.1, from coordinate 644,162,904 downwards.
GACAGTGGGGAATATAAAAAATATTAGATCTGGAGTCTGATCTTGCAGTTATCACAGGAATTGGACAGTCAACAATTTTCTGTAAAAAATTAAAGGAAAAGAGGGGAAACATATATAATGAAAATGTATTTGCTGTTTTGTTGTTGTTGTTTTTGTTTACATATAACTAATATACAATTTTGAAAGTGTACTTCTATGGATAGCAACTTATTTTGGAAATTCTTATATTTCTTAGGGGGGTTCTCTTAAACAGTCAAATCAAAATTAAACTTTCATGATTCAGATAGGGCATGGAATTTTTTAACAACTTTACAATTTACTTTTACCATCAAATTTGCTTTGTTCTCTTGGTATTATTTATTGAAAGCTAAACCTAGGTAAGCTCAAACTGATTTCTAAACCGTTATAAGCCACCTCTTATCTCAGTGCATTTTGACAGTTGTTCATAGTTAGAGAGCGCTACTTAATGTGTGCCACATAGATAACTTGCTCTCACTCCAGTGGAGTTATTTATGGGTCAGCAATGATTGGCTAAAATGCAAGTCTGTAAAGGGGGCAGTTTGCAAAGACTTATATACAAGGTAATCACAGAGGTAAAAAGTATACCAATATAACAGTGTTGGTTATAAAAAAACTGGGGAATGTGTAATAAAGGGATTATCTATCTTTTTACTCAATAAAAAAATTCAAGTAAACTGTCCCTTTAAAGGGACACTCAATCAAAATTAAACTTTCATTATTCAGATAGAGCATGCCATTTTAAACAACTTTCCAATTTACTTCCATTAACTAAATGTGCACAGTCTTTTTATATTTTAACTTTTTGAGTCACCAGCTCCTACTGAGCATGTGCAAGAATAAGTGTGTATGCATTTGTGAATGGCTGATGGCTGTCACATGGTACGTGTATGCATTTGTGATTGGCTGATGGCTGTCACATGGTACAGGGGGAGTGGAAAAAGACATAACTTTTAAAATTGTCAGAAAAAAAATCTACTACTCATTTAAAGTTCAGACTAAGTGCTATTGCATTGTCTTGTTATCTTGCATTTGTTGATTATGCAATTCTACTGTGTTGATTGGTATTTTAAGCATTTTGGTCCAATTATGAACACATTTTTCAGTATTGACCTTAAACTCCTGAATACCAACATGTTATTGATATTTAGATAGTCATAGGAAATATAACTTTTATCAAATTAGAAATGTCTGTAGATACAACTGATTGATCAGTGACCTTGAGGGAGAATATAGATAAGCACTTCTGTAAAATATAACAACCTTTTCAACAATACTATAAGAGCTATACCATAAATACCTCATTGGTGGTCATCATATGCTTTCTTTATGATGATATGGGTCAGGTCTTGGCAATGCCATGAATTCATATTAAACACACAGTACAATTAAATTGAATGGATGGAGTATTTACTTCTAATATCTTTTTTTGCTTAGTTCTCTTGGTATCCTTTGTAAAACAGTATTCCTAGGTAAGCTCAGGAAAATGCACATGCCTTTAGTAGTCTGTCAATAGTGTTTGCAACAGTGTTTGTATCAATGGTATATATAATTGCAAACACTACTGCCCTAGACAGCTAAAGATACCCCACCCAGAGGTTCTGTCAGCATAACTAGGTTTACTATTCAATAAAGGATACCAAGAAAACAAAGCAAATTTGATAATAGCAGTAAAAAGTTTAATTTAAGTTGTTTATAATTGCATTCTCTAATTTAATCTATGAACATTTAATTTTGACTTACTGTCCCTTAGAGGGACAGTCTACTCCAGAATTTTTATTTTTTTAAAAGATAGATAATCCCTTAATTACCCACTCCCCAGTTTTGCATAACCAACACATTTATATTAATACTAGGTGATAAGCCTGCCCAGAGGGCAGTCTATTTAAAATTACTGAAAAAAATAAACTAAATGATCAAAAATAAAAAAAATATTAAACCTAATCTAATACCCCTATAAAAATAACCCCTCAAATAAACACACCCCCTAATTTAAAATAAACTACCAATAGCCCTTAAAAGGGCTTTTTGTAGGGCATTGCCCTAAGTTAAACAGCTCTTTTACCTAACAAAATTACCAATTACCCCCAACAATAACCCCCCCCCACCCAACCAACCCTCCAAAATAAAAAGAACTAAGTCTAAAAAAACCTAAGCTACCCATTGCCCCTAAAGGGACGTTTGTATGGGCAAACAGCTTTTTTGCTCAGTGTGCTTAGAGGAATGTGGCTGCACCTCACTGACGAGGCCCATAGGAGGCCGAAACGATTGTCTGGGGTTGTCATGTTCTTTGTTCAGAGGAGAATTGCCTGGTATTTCAGGGCTGGACTGACCTTACTTGGCGGGATCAGACTGATATACTTCAGGAAAGTTTTCTTCTGTGAAAAGCACACTGGTCTAAAAGAGGCTGCTTCCGGGTGGTAAATCGCCATAGAACAAGCCACTGAGCTGTTGTTCGTTCCTGGTAGAGCGCTTCTCTCTTTGTATGCAAACAGCTTTTTTGCGCCCATAAAAAAAATCCCTAATCTAAAAAAAAACGAAACACTCCAAACCCCCACCCCAAATAGGTCTAACCCCGAAATTTTCACCCAGCACAGGGACATCTATTTTCATCTGGAGCAATGGCAGTGCGGAGTCTTTACTGTATTCTTTATATATGTGCTTTTTTAGCGCTTTCTAGTACACATTTCCCTTTATATTTATTTACCCAAAGGTTGCTGGCATCAATAGCTTCCGCATTTTACAGGAACTTAATAATATAAACAGCCAAGAAAGATGAAGAACTTTTGCTACTTTATCGATAACTTGTCTGATCTAATTTTGAACATTATCTTCAGGTCAAGGGATTAGAAGTGGAGACAATGGGCCCAATTAATTAATGGGAGAATGGACAAGGTTCCCGACTTGGGAACAAATCCACCTGCAAAGGGCAGCAGACACTGTACTGTATGTGTGCTGTCCAGATGTACTATTGCACAAGCACTTATGTAAGGACAGAGCCTGTCTATCACCTTGAACAAATGTGTTTGGCATTATTTATGCCCACTATTTCAGAAGTGGTTTCTTAAATCGCGGAAAGCAGACTCACATGTGCTATCCTGCCCACAAGGTCTCAAATTCAGCATCCATGGCTTAATACATTGAGCCGAACCTGCCTTGCTTGATGAAGAATCAAAAGTCACAAGTTTAATCAAAACATTAAATGTCAATGAAAACACCCACATACATACACACAAACATACACACACATACACACACACACACACAAACATACACGCACATACACACAAACATAAACACAAACATACACAAATACACACAAACATACACACACACATATACACACAAACATACACACACACACACATACACACACCCACACACATACACACAAACATACACACACACATATACACACAAACATACACACACACACATACACACACCCACACACATACACACAAACCACATACACACTAACATACACATATACCCACGCACATACACACAAACATACACACACATACACACACACCCACACACACACAAACAAATACACACATACACACACACAAACACACACTTACATACACACACACTTCATAGCATTTAAAAAAAGTCCACATATTTTAAACTCAAGCATCCTTCTATAGCCTACATTTAATTCTTACCATAAATAATATGAAAATTAAAGAATCATGCTACTTTTCCCTTTGATTTAAAGCAATGGATTCTACAGGTATAAAACAGGAATTTGCATAAAATAACAAGAACAAAATTACAATCATAAATACTTTTCAGGAGCACAAAATGAGAATCTCAAATATTTTTGTTTCTTGGACAGAATCATCAATTGTTTGAATAAAACACATAGAATACATGAAGCAAGAACATCTTAGTTAAATACATGACAGCAATGTGATAAATGATATCATATACAGAAAAGCACATCACAGACTTAAAATAGGAGAAGATACAGTAAACTCCAAGGAATATATTATTACTTTTTTCAAGCAGGATTTATTCATTCAAATAACAATACAACAATAAATGTGTTCCCCGTTTCACATGGCTTTATAATCTTGATAAAGCCTCTAGAGGAGGTGAAACGCGTTGATGATAGTAACGATATTCTGAAGGATAAGGAGTAAACCCTTTTGCAAAGTTCTCTGCACAGAGAGACTATCTTTTTACACCCTGTGTGGGTATATGGAAGAGGCCGTTTTTTCGAAGTGGTGATTGGCAGCTTAAGACCACGTGACATGAAAGTGTGTGTCAATCCAACATCAGCTGTTTCTTCTGCATTTTATCCTGGCTAAATAAAAAAGTGCCTTAACCTGGGAGAAACACATACCACTGCTCCAGTCACAACTGTGGGGTTCCGGTAAGCATAACCTAATATAGCTTACGGAAGAACTGTGGAGAAGTACCATGAGACTGCAGGTAAAAAAATGTTTTTTCATTTGAACAAGGTTCATTTGAACAAGCACAGAGACTGTGTTTCAGCAAGGATATATGCCAGTATTAGATATTACCCAAACACATGAACCGGGACTCTGATATTAGAGGTGGCAAACATATTTAAGGTGGCATACCACAAAGTGGACATTGATAATCATTGCCTTTTATATAGGATATCTGCAGATCATTATATATGTGACCAATCACAATTTTTATTATTTTTTTTCCCTATATTTGTGTAAAACATAGGAGATGAACTTTCAAACAGAACACAAAAATGAACAGACATACTGCTGTATTTCAATTTGTAATGCCAGAAATTCACAGGGGTGAGACTTTAGGAAGATAGAGCTCACAGCAACTGAAAGTGACTTGAAGCAGACTGTCATATACATCTAAACACTGCTGCACCATGCACAGCCGAAGTGTTAGGAACTAAGCAGCAAAACAAGCCAACACCATTAGCGATGTATAAGTATAGACCAGGCTATAACTCTGAAGTTGCAATAAATAGGTCTTCACTCACCCCCCGGAATGAGCATTCAGATCCAACGATCTCACCGGTCATGAAGATTCACCTCCGTCCGTTTGTGATAGGCGTCTTAGTGCAGCTGTATGGCCGACGCCATTCTCCTCACTCTCAGGAACGTCAGGTGACCGGAAGTTGGGCAGCCGAACGGTCTCCGTGTAGCTGGAGGTGCTAATTCACATTAGGCATAGGTGGAAGTGCTAGGGTCATACACGCAAATGTAAACGATAGAATGGTATGATCTGACTCCTTTTTTTAATTCCTTAATATAAAAAATCACCTTTATTCAAAAATAGTTTCGGTCAGATTTTTTGCTGACTCAATTTTGTATATCCTACCTTCCTTACCTTTTAAACTATTTTTGAATAAAGGTGATTTTTTATATTAAGGAATTGGCTTATGGACTCTGACTTCCTTACTACCTCTATTTTTTGTGTAAAACATGTTATGTACGTTTATATACTATAGTAGTATTCTTTTTTCTCTGCTGTATTCTGTATATTTGCTTTTTTAGCACTTTCTAGTAGACATTTCCCTTGCACATACTTGATTTTACAGCCATAGGGGAGGGCAGTTATGACTAGAATAGCTGTTGGGGGGTGTTTGTAATTATTTTTTCAGGTAAAAGAGCTGATTTCTTTGGGTCAATGCCCCGCAAAAGCCCCTTTTAATGGCAATTGGTAGTTTATTGTAGGCTAGGTTTTTTTTATTTTGGCGGGGATTTTTTATTTTGATAGGGCTATTAGATTAGGTGTAATTTGTTTTTATTTTTGATACTGTGGGTTTTTTGTAACTTAGTGTTTGTTTGTTTTTGTAACTTAGTGGGATTTTTTTTGTAACTTAGCGTTAATTTATTTTTGTAATTTAGTCATTTTTAATAGTAGGAATTTAAGTAGGGTTAGGGTTTTTTAATATGTAATATAGTTAATTTAATTGCTAGTATAATGTAATTGTAGTATAATAGTTAGGGTAGGTTAATTAATAGTTTAATATAGTTTATTTTAATTCTAAAGGTAAGTTTTAATTTATTATAAGATAGGGATGTGGTAATTTTAATGTAAAGTTAGAGGGTTATTAGGTTTAGGGGTTAATAGCTTAATTTAGTTTATGGTGATGTGGGGGGCTGGCGGTTTAGGGGTTAATAGATTTAGTTATTGGTAGTGATGTGGGAGGTCAGGGGTTTAGGGGTTAATACATTTATTTAGTGGTGGCGGGGTCCGGGAGCAGCAGGATAGGGGTTAATAACTTTATTTAGGCTGTGGTGATGTCGGGGGCAGCAGATTAGGGGTGTTTAGACTCTGGGATTATGTTAGGGTGTTAGGTGTAAACGTAACTGGTTTTCTACCATATAAATAAATGGGATATCTGACAGCATCGAACATAAGCTTTCTCTGCTTTCAGACTCCCATTGATTCCTATGGCATCCGCGGACTCCAGGGTGGCGGATTGAAAACCAGGTATGCTGGACCAGAATAGCCACAAGTGTACCGGTTAACTATTTAATAACTTTGAAAAAGTATCAAATAGTGCCGAATGTGTATTTGGAACATCTGTAATGACGTAGCATCGATATCCATGTCGGATTGAGACCGGCGAATCGTATGTTAGGTCACAAATTTCAAATTTTGCCGGTCTGTAAGCTTTGATAATCAAGCTCACCACAATTACGCTGCGGAATTCCAGCGTATTTGCGGTTAACGGCTTGATAAATATCCCCTAAAGTCTAAGAGTAAATACAACTTGCATTTAGTTGTGTACTTGGTTGGTTGAATGTATCTCTCCTTCCCAATTAGAAATGTAGGGGTTATCACTTACTGAGACACAGAACTTTATATGTTACCATCTTTAAATTTGTGAGAAACCTCACTCTGTAAAGAGGCTATTGGGACCCAATTATTTAAAACTTTGTGGCCTTGTGAGATGAATCTCTTGCCTACATTCTCTAAAACGGTGTTTAACTTGAGAGCAGTGTGTCTCACAAAGGTGTGCTTCCTTCTTTTAAACAAGCTGTGAAATTCATATTTATACCACAAATATCAAAGTGCATTGCTTTCCTAATTGTATTATGATTTTTGCTAGTGGCCTGAACAGGGTCAATCCATGGGTATAGCTCAAAGTTCTCTGCGATGTCAGGCATATTCGTAAAATAATTCTCTGTAGCTGTTTTTTTCTCACAAACTCGAAGATGATGCAAAAATACATACATTTGAAAACAGGGGAAATTATAATTGTATTATATGCTGAAAACATGGTAATCTGATTAGTATGTAGTATTTGACCTCCTGATCCCTGATAACTTCTCTATCCTCATCAAAGTTTCCCTTTTCAATAGAGCTCCATTACCGTCTATGGGAGAGATCTTGCAACTCTCAAGGACAGCCTCTTCTTTAGATAGCTCCCTGAGGGCAGCCCCTGCAAGTATCAATATGGTTTTTCATATCTGACCCAGCAAGGTTTTGATCATCAGGATCTTGCTCTGTGTCAGATCTTGCATACCAAGAATTATTTAACCCACTGACTAGTTAACACTGGACCCAAACATTCCCCATCGGTTGACTCTTAATTACCATATGATGGTATTAAATTACATATCATTTTATGAGTTTAAAGAATTTACTTTTTCTTGCAAAGAATAATTCCAAAGATACCTATAACTGCACATGTTTACACCTGTCTTCAAATCTATATCTGGTATTACTATTGTGTCAACATTCTAGAATGAGTTGGTTGCTTAATACATTCTTCTCCGTAAAATAATTAATAAGCTATTTTCACTGATGTGACATGTTAAGGCTTTAGAAACTCTTATTCCAAACTCCTCCTTCATTCATTTCTAGCTTAGCCACCTAGCCTCCTAAGGGGGCAAATGACCCAGTTGTGAGTCTAAATCTGAACTCTCTGTTTGTGTTAAATTCTTGTTTGCTAAGTAATCAATCAGTCTGAAATGTCTGAACTGGGCACTCATCATCTCTGATTCGCTATAATCATAACTCTAGTCTATGAAAAGCATTATCAATGTAACATTTTTAGAAAAACAAAAAATAGCCCATGACCACATATCTGTTTTTTAAAAAAATAACCTTTATTCCAACAAGCAACATGTTGGCAAAATGTCCAATTATTTGTCAAGAAGATCCTTAAAAAGAAAAATATGTGTTATAATCATTTTTTAAATTAAGCTAATGTATGTGACATTTAAAAGGACATAATAGTCAAAACTGAAGTTTGCATAAGTATATTAGAAAAAATGATTTTAGTAAAAGTTTCACTCTCAGCAGCATACACACACATGTTGCACAAGCCCCTTGCATCAGCATGTGCACACCATACCTGTTTAGAGAGTTTGGAGGTGACTTGCATGAGGTCCTAAGACCGCTTTTTCCTAGCCTCTAATTTATCCAGTATTAAAGGCAAGATCTTCTCAAATGGGGCCCTCTTAGTTGTCACACATCGCCATTGGTGCAATGTTTAAATGATGGTGTATGGGACACACTCAGAATATGTGTATATGGTGCTAAAAGCGTGATAGCTTTTATTAAAAGCATTTTTTAATTGTTTTGCAAAACTGGTTCTATTCAAAATTGAAATGCACTTTTTCAATTATGGCTGTTGTGTTAATTTAAAGAAAGAAAGTCTTTAGAGAATATTAAACCCTGGGAATGTGTGATTTTAAAGCCTAGCTATAAGGATAGTAACAGTAATTTACATAACAGTACATGCATACCGAACATCATGGAATACTTAAATATCAATTAATATTGTTTTCTCACCCTTCAAAGGGTATTACTGAAAAAAAAATTCTATCAGTTCAATCATCAAGTGTAACATCTATTAAAGTTTTACATTTCACTTGTTAGTAAATATATATTGTAGATACTAGACTTTAAGATAAGAGGGCCAATTTATGAAGATACGGGTGGATATGATCCGCTGTAGTGGATCATATCCGCCCAATATCGATAAATGCTGACAGAAATGCTTGTGCAATAACGCCCCCTGCACATTTGCAGCCAATCGGCCACTAGCAGGGGGTGTCAATCATCCCGATTGTATTCGATCTGGATAATTGCTGTCCGTCCGCCTCAGAGGTGGCGGACGATTTAAGGAGCAGCGGTCTTAAGACCGCTGCTTCTTAACTTATGTTTCCGCCGAGCCTGCAGGCTCTCGCAGAAACAACTGCATTCGCAGCTACATAAATCGGCCCCTTAGTATCTTCAGTTCGATCCATTATTATGAGGACTGTACGCATTTTGAACAAAACTAAATAGATGGTGTTAGTGCCAAATAACTGTATAATGTGAAGCAGAGTCTCTGTATACAGATAGATTGGGGTTGCAAATATGTTATCTGCATAATAATAACAAAATCTCAATATGCATAGCATTGCCTCATTATTAAAGAATATAAAAGCTGTAATAAATTAGAACATTTTATTATTGTACTACTGCTTGTATATAATTGTGTGTTTTAACCCCTGAAAGGGGATTAAACAGGTAGATCTCAATCACAATCTACGGCTGAAGCTTTTTCATCTTTTTTTCTGGTCGAAAAGGCCACTTTTTAATTTAACGCGATCTTTTCTTCCATTTCTCTAACCCACAATAGTATTTCCAGCTGCTTGATAATATTCTATTTTTACTATGGGTCTGAGAAGTTCTTGGTGACTTTTCAACACGTTTTTGAGACTAGTTTTGACTTTTCAAATTCAACACCTCAAGGCACTTGATAAAGCCCTGGAATGGTATTTTGGACATCTTTGCAATTATTGGAACCATTCTTTAATCTTGTACCTGTGCAAAACACATGAGGTATTGTAGAGGTGATTTGAACAGCCAATAGGATTTCAGTTGCTCTCACCTTATTGGTTGATTTGAACTTGAAGAATCAAATCAGCCAATAGGAATGCAAGGTACGCTATTTTAAAACGGCTACCTTGCATTGAAGCTTCAGTGTACGGCAGGGACCGTATGAAGAGAACGCTCCGCGCTGGATGTCTTCGCCGCCGGGATGAAGATAGAAGACGCCCCTGCGATGGATGAAGATGTTGCCGCCTGGATGACGACTTCTCGCCTCCTGGATGGAGATGGATGTCCGGACTTCAGGAACCTTGAGTAGATATTCTGGGGTTAGTATTAGGGTTTTTTTTTTATTTTTTGGTATGGTTTTTTTTTCAGATTAGGGTTTGGGCAATTTAAAAAAATCTGAATGCCCTTTTAAGGGCAATGCCCATACAAATGCCCCTTTAGGGGCAATGGGTAATTTAGGTTTTTTTTGGAGTTAGGTTTTTTTATTTTGGGGGTTGATTGGGTGGTGGGTTTTACAGTTGGGGGGCTTTGTATTTTTTTAAAGGTAAAAGAGCTGTTTAACTTAGGGCAGTTCCTTTTAAGGGCTATTGGTAGTGTATTGTAGGTTAGGGGTATTTTTATTTTGGGGGGGACTTTTTTATAGGGTTATAAGATTAGGTGTAATTGTTTTTAGTTTTGATAATTTTGTTTATTATTTTTTGTAAGCTTAGTGTTTTTTATTTTTCGTAACTTAGTGTTTATTATTTTTTGTAATTTTAGATTTTTTTTATTTTTGTCGTAGTGTTAGGTTTTTTAAAATTTGTAATTTAGATTTTTTAATTGGTAGTATTTTTTTATTTTATTAGAATAGTAAAGTTAATTTAATTTATAGTTTAATGGTAGGTTTATTTTTATTTTACAGGTAAGTTTTTATTTATTTAAAGATAGTTATATTGTAATTTTAATTTAAAGTTAGGGGGAGTTAGATTTAGGGGTAAATAGTTTAATTTAGTGTTTTGCGATGTGGGGGGCTGGCAGTTTAGGGGTTAATAGGTTTATTTAGTTGCGGAGATGTGGGGGCCAGTGGTTTAGGGGTTAAAAGGTTTATTTAGTTGCGGAGATGTGGGAGGCCGGCGGTTTAGGGGTTTATAGGTTTATTTAGTTGTGGAGATGTGGGAGGCCGGAGGTTTAGGGCTTAATATGTTTATTATAGTGGTGCTGATGTCGGGGAGCAGCGGATTTGGGGTTAATAGCTTTTATTAGTGTCGGCACTCTTGGTAAGCAGCGATTTAGGGGTTAATTTATTTAAATAGTGTCGGCGATGTCAGAGTGCGGCAGATTAGGGGTTAATACATTTATTTAATAGTCCCAATTTGGGTGGGCATCGGATTAGGGGTTAATAAGTTTAATATAGTGTTTGCAATGCTAGAGGGCGGTGGTTTAGGGGTTAATAAGTAGTTTATGGGTGTTAATGTACTTTGTAACATTTTAGTTATGAGTTTTGTGAAACATTTTTGTTACACAAAACTCATAACTACTGGCCTCAGATGGAGGTATGGATCGTGTCGGTATAGGCTGTAACACAAGCATTTTAGCCGGACCGCACAACCTGTAATACCGGCGCTATGAAAATCCCACACAAAAACATATTTTTTTTTAGTGCGGAATGGATGTTGCATTACAGGCTAAAATGCTTGCGGTATAGCTATAACGAAATGACTCGTAATATGCGTTCCTGGCCATTACACTGGAATTGCCATTTTTTCAGCGTTAAAAGACATAACGCAAAACTCGTAATCTACCTGACTGTTTTGATTGTCACAGAACTGACCACTTTGTAACCTAACTTTCCAATGGGATTGCACAAACGGGAGTTCAAAAGGGACCTATTGCAAATTATTTCCATCCTCACCACTAAATGCCATATGTATCTTGGCATTTTAGGCACACTGGGCATGATTGCTTAATTACTATATTCTTTTTTTATTTAATGCTTCTAATTTTAAAGTGTTAAAACACATTTTTTAATCTTTGGAAATGTTTTAAATTTTGGAAATTTTTAGTATTAATTATGTTATTAGTTTTAATATTTTTTTCCTACAGTCCGGTATGTTTAAATTGTGAATAATTAAAGAAGGTTTTAGTAAATTAGTTAATATATAGCTTGTGTAAAAATAAAGTAATAAATTGTATACTGATTATCGTAGTTATATGAATTAATTAGCCCAATAGATGGCGCAATTAGATCATGAGCAATATAAAGATACATGGGCTTTAAGTTTGTATTCTAAGTGAAATACTTTTTGAGAAAGTCTGCCCGCAGGCAATCGAAACGCGTGGAAGCACGTGATCACCCACAGGTGATCTTAGATTGTACTACACCTGACATCACAAAAGGAACATTTGTGGACAGTGGATGAACCGAAATTGCAGCGTGGGTGATCTTAAGATGCTGAAACTCCAGGCGATATTACAAAACAGGATAGGGAATTGGAAAGGACTAGCACTCTAACTCTTATAATTGGAAATTGCTGTATCCAAACAGCTATCAATTGGTTATGGTATAAGTATTAAAAATATAAACTTTATTAATACTATTAAAATAAATAGAGTTAAATAATAGTGATAAATATCACTTGTTCACACACCACTTAATAAAAAATGACTAATACACTCAGTGTATTTGTGCAGCTCCCTTGGTGTTGTGTGCTTGTTTTTAGTCATTTTTGATTAAGTGGTGTGTGAACTAGTGATATTTATCACTATTATTTAACTCTATTTATTTTAATAGTATTAATAAAGTTTACATTTTTAATACCTATACCATAACCAATTGATAGCTGTTTGGATACAGCAATTTCCAATTATAGGAGTTAGAGTGCTAGCAATCCCCTCTCAGTGCTTTCCTATTCCCTATCCTGTTTTGTAACATTATTTAAAGGGGCAGCACTGAGGTTTGACATATACCTCCATATCCTATTTAAACCAGCAACACTGTGCCATTATTTGTCCAACTTATTTACTCCAGACGATATACCAGCATAGCAGCCCCAGGTCTGAGGTGGTTCCAGTGAAAAAAGTTGGGAGATTTTAAGGTTTATTTGTTTTTTACACATGTGAGTGTAATTCTTACAATTGTAATTCATTAAATACTGCTTAATAAGAGGTGCGCTGTTTTTTTGTTGTATAGATTTTTTTATTTATAGTTTGTAAATGCACCATTTCTGGTCTGGTGTGATATTACAACAATAAGGAAAGTACTGGTTTCTATTACATGGATTTATCTTGTTATATGGATTTATATAGTTCTGAACCCGCTCCCTTGCAACATGATACAGTATCTGCAGATAATATATATTCTAATGAGATTGTGCTTTCATGACTGTGTTTTTAAGGGCGCACACCTTTCTGCAAATACATACAGAAAGAGAAGTGCTCTACCAGGAACAATCAACAGCTCAGTAGCTTGTTCTATGTCAAGTTACCACCAAGAGACAGCCTCATTTAGCCCAATTGTACTTTTCACAGAGGAGAACTTTCCTAAAATATATCAATCTGATGCCATCTAAAAAAGTCAGTCCTGACCCAAAATACCAGGCATAAAACTATAAGCACATCGGGCAAGGAGTCCATGACTGGTTTCCGCCATCACACACCTTTCTGTGGTCAAAACATTGCTTGTGCCTAAATTATTGAACTCCTAAACATGATTGCACCTTTGTTAATGTGTGTTCAATAATGTAGGTGCAAGCACTTTAAAACACACCATCATGATTGTGTTTGGACTTTAAGGCCCATTAATCAAGCTCCGTATGGAGCTCCATAACCTGCCTACGATCGGGTTGATTGACACCTCCCTGCTGGTGGTCCATTGGCCGCGAGTCTGCAGGGGGCGGCGTTGTACCAGCAGCTGCTGGTGCAATGCTGAATATGGAGAGCGTATTGCTCTCCACATTCAGCGAGGTCTTGCGGACCTGATCAGTATGACCTTTGATACATAGGCCTCTTTGCCTGAAACATGGAGGTGTGCCCCCTATAAAAACTTGATCACAAATGGTATATTGCAAGGGAGCAGGTTTTTCTTTTTGTTTTAATATCATGCCAAACCGGTGCATTTTCAAACAATATAAATATTGTTAAAAACAATACTTGTGTAATATTAAATATGAACCTATTGATTGAGAAATCATGCCCAGTATGCCCTGCATGCCAAGATAAAAATTCAGATGGTTAAGCAGTGGTGAGGATGGAATACAATTGCAATAGGTTATTCTCACATATGTAAATGAGTATTTCCCTTCACAGTGAACAAAGGGGTTAATTTAAAAAAGCACTTTACTTCAACCTTAAGAGGTGTGAGAGGGCTATTGTGTCTGTCAGTTTTGGTTGACCTCTCAGTTTTTACCCCAAAAACAGCTACTTAATACATTAAAGGGCCTTTTCAGGAATTTCACTTTTAAAAAGACATTCCGGGCTAAATGCCAGAAAGCAAAAAATTATTTTGGTTAACATCATAATAAAAATCAGTTCCAAAGCAGCAATGCATTATTGTGAGCTAGCTGAAAACACCTGGTGAGCCAATGAGAAAAGACAAATGTGTGCAGTCACCAATCGCAGCTAGCTCCTAGAAGTGTAAAATATGTACATGTTCTTTTTTCAACAAAGGTTACCAAGTGAACAAAAAAAATTGAAAATGTAAGTGAATTCTTAAAACGACATGCTCAATCTGAATCATGAAAGGTTAATTTTGACTTTCCTATACCTTTTTACATGTGACAGTAAAACTTTAAGAATTTGGGAATGGTGTTAAGCACCCATCAATGCAAATCACTATTTGCTTGAGTGATCCTGCATTGCAAGGGCTCCAAAGCAGCGTTCACTGCTTAATACAAGGAGCCTTATTATTTGACAATTTATAAATGGTAATAATGTATTTAAATCTATATATAGAAAACAAGCTGACACAAATAGTGATTTTTTAGTCTTGAGCAATTCTGCCCCATCTACAATGAATTGTTTTCCTCTGAATGAATACCTGGAATTCTTTAGGAATTGCTCTAATCTGTATCGACTATAATTAGCAGCATGTAAATTAAGAGTTAATTTAAAAAGTTACTAAAAAAAATATTGGCTAAGGTCCTTCAAAGAGCACTTCCCTGTGATATAAGTTCCCTTCTAGTCCATGTTTAAAACTAATATTTAGTTAAGCAATGGATTAAAGTTTCATTACAATATATTCTGCTCAATGGAATAAAATTAGGAGAATGTTCGAAAAATAATTGTCATATGTTTCTAAAAAAACTATCAGCTAGATCACGAGTCTTGCGTTAGCCTTAAAAAGCAGCGTTGAGGGGTCCCAATGCTGCTTTTTAACGCCCGCTGTTATTACGAGTCTGGCAGGTACAGGTGTACCGCTCACTTTTCTTCCGCGACTCGAGGCTACCACAAATCCCCTTACGTCAATTGCGTATCATATCTTTTTAATGGGATTTGCCTAACGCTGGTATTACGAGTCTTGGAAGAAGTGAGCGGTAGACCCTCTCCTGTCAAGACTCCTACAACATATAAAAGTCAGTAGTTAAAGGGACAGTATACACTCATTTTCATATAACTGCATGTAATAGACACTATTATAAAGAATAAGATGCACAGATACTGATATAAAAATCCAGTATAAAAATGTTTAAAAACTTACTTAGAACCTCTTAGTTTAGCTCTGTTGAAAAGGTAGCTGGAAAGCCCACTGCAAGTGGGAAGTAAGACACTCCCCCCCTCCCCCTTCTTTTGCATATGAAAAGACCCTTTACACAAACAGGAGCAAGCTGGAGAAGGTAGCTGTCGGTATTCAAATAATACTTTGGGGCTTGGTTAGGAGTCTGAAAATCAGAGCAATGTTATTTAAAAATAAGCAAAACTATACATTTAAAAAAAAAAACTTTATGGGCTATATAAATAGATCATCTACAAAACATTTATGCAAAGAAAAAATGAGTGTATAATTTCCCTTTAAGAGTTTTATAGGCTAACGCCGGAACATAAAGATCTTAACTAAAGTGCGAAAAAGTACACTAACACCCATAAACTACCTATTAACCCCTAAACCGAGCCCCCCCCCCCCACATCGCAAACACTAAAATATTTTTTTTAACCCCTAATCTGCCGACCGGACTTCGCCGCCACCTACATTATACCTATGAACCCCTAATCTGCTGCCCCTAACATCGCCGACACCTACATTATATTTATTAACCCCTAATCTGCCGCCCCCAACGTTGCCGCCACCTACCTACAATTATTAACCCCTAATCTGCCGAACAGACATCACCGCCACTTTAATAAATGTATTAACCCTTAAACCGCCGCACTTCCGCCTCGCAAACACTAGTTAAATTTTATTAACCCCTAATCTGCCCCCCCAACGTCGTCGACACCTACCTACATTTATTAACCCCTAATCTTCCGACCCCAACGTTGCCGCTACTATAATAAATTTATTAACCCCTAAACCTAAGTCTAACCCCCCCTAACTTAAATATAATTTAAATTAAACAAAATAAATTTAGCATAATTAAATAAATTAATCCTATTTAAAACGAAATACTTACCGATAAAATAAACCCTAAAATAGCTACAATATAACTAATAGTTACATTGTAGCTAGCTTAGGGTTTATATTTATTTTACAGGTAAGTTTGTATTTATTTTAACGATGTACAATAGTTATTAAATAGTTATTAACTATTTAATAATTACCTAGCTAAAATAAAGAAAAAATTACTTGTAAAATAAATCCTAACCTAAGTTACAATTACACCTAACACTACACTATCATTAAACTAATTACCTAAACTACCTACAATTAATTACAATTAAATTAAATAAACTAAATTACGGAAAACCCCCCCCCACTAAATTACAGAAAATAAAAAAAAGAATTACAAGAATTTTAAACTAATTACACCTAATCTAATCCCCCTAATAAAATAAAAAAGCACCCCATAATAAAAAAAATATCCCTACCCTATACTAAATTACAAATAGCCCTTAAAAGGGCCTTTTGCGGGGCATTGCCCCAAAGTGAAGAAATAGGGATAAGACAACCTATAGAGATGTGCTAAGGAAAATAATAATTGTCCAGGAGCAATCAGGTCAGAGGCAGCTCTCCCCATGTAGATGAATCAGAAGTCAATCCTGTAGAAAGGAATAGGAAGGCGCCACATAGGGTAATATTGTCAAACCAAGAGGCAAAAACAATAAGACAAATGGAAACTTACAAACAAAGAGGCACTTCAGAATGCCAAGTATCGCAGGCTGGGACTTTTTCGTTGCCCGACAGACAGAACCACCAGTGAACGCCAACAGGTCACGAGGGGACGTATGGCAAATCCGGGACGCACAGGAACCAACACCTCCTAAACAAGGCTCCAATTGTCAGTGCCGGTGAGAGGGGTGTGTTGAGGTGGATCAATGATGTCACCCAAAAGCCACTTGCTTCCCTCGGCAAGCAGGCAGTGTATCGAAGGGTGAAATAAAGTCCAAAAAACAACAGCAGGGATATAAAAGTTTGTTACAGTTTATTAAAATATATAAAATGCTTTTTATATTTTAATAAACTGTAACAAGATTTTATATCCCTGCTGTTGTTTTTTGGACTTTATTTCACCCTTCGATACATTGCCTGCTTGCCGAGGGAAGCGAGTGGCTTTTGGGTGACGTCATTGATCCACCTCAACACACCCCTCTCACCGGCACTGATGATTGGAGCCTTGTTTTGGAGGTGTTGGTTCCAGTGCGTCCCAGATTGGCCATACGTCCCCTTGTGACCTGTTGGCATTCACTGGTGGTTCTGTCTGTCTGGCAACAAAAAATGTCCCGGCCTGCAATACTTGGCATTCTGAAGTGCCTCCTCATTTGTAAGTTTCCATTTGTCTTATTGTTTTTGCCTCTTGGTTTGACGATATTACCCTATGTGGCGCCTTCCTATTCCTTTCTACAGGATTGACTTCCCATTGCCCCAAAGTAATCAGCTCTTTTACCTGTAAAAAAAAATACAATACCCCCCAACATTACAGCCCACCACCTACACACCCCTACTCTAAAACCCACCCAGTCCCCCCTTAAAAAAACCTAACACTAACCCCCTGAAGATCACCCTACCTTGAGCCGGGCACAAGTATTCCTCCAGAGGGTCCGAAGTCTTCATCCGATCAGGGCAGAAGAGGTCCTCCAGACGGCAGAAATCTTCATCCAGGCGGCATCTTCTATCTTCATCCTTCCGGAGCAGATAGGATTCTATCAGCCAATCGGAATTCAAGGGACGTCATCTTGGATGACGTCATTTAAAGGAACCTCCATTCTTCTTTAGGACTTCGTTTGAAGAGGATGCTCCGCGTCGGTTGGAATGAAGATGGACCCGCTCCACTCCAGAAGGATGAAGATAGAAGATGCCGTCTGGATGAAGATTTCTGCCGTCTGGAGGACCTCTTCTTCCCCGATCGGATGAAGACTTCGGACCCTCTGGAGGACCACTTGTGCCCGGCTGGGTGAAGACTGCTCAAGGTAGGGTGATCTTCAGGGGGTTAGTGTTAGGTTTTTTAAGGGGGGATTGGGTGGGTTTTAGAGTAGGGGTGTGTGGGTGGTGGGTTGTAATGTTGGGGGGGTATTGTATTTTTTTTACAGGTAAAAGAGCTGATTATTTTGGGGCAATGCCCCGCAAATGGCCCTTTTAAGGGCTATTTGTAATTTAGTATAGGGTGGGGAATTTTTTTTATTTTGGGGGGCTTTTTTATTTTATTAGGGAGATTAGATTAGGTGTAATTAGTTTAAAATTCTTGTAATTCTTTTTTATTTTCTGCAATTTAGTGGTTTTTTTTTCGTAATTTAGTTTATTTAATTTAATTGTAATTAATTGTAAGTAGTTTAGGTAATTAGTTTAATGATAGTGTAGTGTTAGGTGTAATTGTAACTTAGGTTAGGATTTATTTACAGGTAATTTTGTCTTTATTTTAGCTAGGTAGTTATTAAATAGTTAATAACTATTTAATAACTATTGTACCTAGTTAAAATAAACTACAAAGTTGCCTGTAAAATAAATATAAATACTAAGCTAGCTACAATGTAACTATTAGTTATATTGTAGCTATCTTAGGGTTTATTTTATAGTTATGTTAAATTAATTTTGTTTAATTTAAATTATATTTAAGTTAGCGGGGGTTAGGGTTAGACGTAGGTTTAGGGGTTAATAACTTTATTATAGTGGCGGCGACGTTGGCGTCGGCAGATTAGGGGTTAATACATTTAATATATTTGCGGCGACATTGAGGGGGCAGATTAGGGGTTAATAACTATAACGTAGGTGTCGGCGATGTTGGGGGCAGCAGATTAGGGGTTTATAAGTATAATGTAGGGGGTGGCGGTGTCCGGAGCGGCAGATTAGGGGTTAATAATTATATTGTAGGTGTCAGCGATAGTGGGAGCGGCAGATTAGGGGTTAATAAGTGTAAGATTATTGGTGTTTAGACTCGGGGTTCATGTTAGGGTGTTAGGTGCAGAAGTAAATTTTCTTTCCCCATAGGAAACAATGGGGTTGCGTTAGGAGCTGAACGCTGCTTTTTTGCAGGTGTTAGGTTTTTTCAGCCAGCTCAGCCCCATTATTTCCTATTGGGAAATCGTGCACGAGCACGTTTTGCCATCTTACCGCTACCGTAAACAACGCTGGTATTGAGGTGAGATTTGTATCTAAATTTTGCTCAACGCTCACTTTTCTGAGGCTAACACTGGCTTGCAGAAAACTCGTAACACCAGCGTTGTTTAAAGCGGTAAGAAAAAAAGGAGTGTTAGCACCGCACAGCCTTACCAACAAAACTCGTGATCTAGCCGTATCTTTATAAAAAATAAATAAATAAAGGGACATTAAACCCAATATTTTCTTTAATGATTTAATTAATGCATACAATTTTAAACAATTTTCCAATTTAAGTCTATCAAATGTGCTTAATTATCTTGGTATCCTATGTTGATGGAGCAGAAATGCACGACTGGGAGCTAGCTGAACACATCAGGTGAGCCAATGACAAGTGACATATGTGAATCTACCATTCAGCAGCTAGCTCCTAGTAGTGCATTGCTGCTCATTGTGTGATATTGAGATTATCAGTTGGTATGAACCATATCAACCTGTTGTTATGTGCACAATGGTAGAGTCAGGAAGTGCCTCTTGCATAGTGTGTGTGTGTATAGCATTCTTAATAAAGTTTACAGTTATGAAGACCTGTGCTTGATCTCCTTATATAAACTAAGATAAAACATGGTGTCAGAATAAGGAGTTCCCTGCTTCCATCTGAACTGACAAGCAAGGACTCTGAGGAATCCATTAGAAATCTTTGCAGCAAATTGAAAGTGTGAGAGTCAAGGCTCTGGCAGAATGACTACAGCTTCTTCTCATGAACTGAGTAAGTGCATCATAACTTGTACAACTGACTGATTCTAACAGCACTACAGACTTTTATATTAATACTGCATAATTCAGAACATTAAGATGGAAAAGTTAAATCCTCCACCAGAATTGAAAATGACTGGTAATATGGAAGATGCATGGCAGAGGTTTAAGCAAAGATTCCAGCTATATGTTAGAGCTATAGGAGCTCAGGAGCAAGATGATGAACAAAAGATTGCACTTTTTCTGACTGTTGCAGGATCAGCAGCAATAGATGTATACAACACCTTCACATTTACAGATGAAGAAAGGGATGTTTATCAGGTTGTTCTAGACAAATTTGAACAGTACTGTGTACCTAGACGCAATGAAACCTATGAAAGGTATCTTTTCAGATGTAGAATGCAGAATTAAACAGAGACTATTGAGGAGTATGTAACAGACTTAAAACTGAAGAGTAGATCATGTAATTATGGAGCAATGTGTAACTCATTAATCAGAGACCAGTTAGTCATGGGCAGCAGAAATATAAGGGTTAAAGAACGCTTGCTCAGAGAGAAAGATTTAACACTGGAAAAGGCAGTAGAAATTTGTCAAAGTTCAGAGGCAGCACAGGAACAAGTGCGCACACTCTGCCACAGTACAGCAGCAACATCAGTAATGTCAGTTACAGTGGGGAAAAACAAAGTGCATCCACATTATGAAAATAAAATGAAAGGAAAAAGTTTTATCACACAAACAGCAAATTCTCAGCCTGAATCAGACTGGCTATGTACCAGATGTGGAAAGCAGCATGGCATAAGATAATGTCAGGCTTATGGGCAAATCTGCAGAAAATTTGGAAAAAGGAATCACTTTCAAAAGATGTGTAAAGCTAAAAAAACGGTTCACATTGTTGACCAGTCAGAAAGTGAGGAATCAGAAGAATTCTTTATTGGAATACTTGACTTAACCAAAGCTACAGATAAGGAGTGGGTCATTGAAGCTATTACAAATGGCACTAATATTGCTTACAAAGTAGATACAGGTGCACAAGCTAATTTGATGCCTGAGAGCAAGTATCACCAATTGAAGAACAAACCAGAACTTCTGAAAAGCTCAGTTAAACTAAAGACATATAATGGGGATTTTATCCCAGTGCTTGGCAAGTGCAGTGTGTTCCTGGAATATGGAAATCAAATGCATAAAATGAACATTCTGGTAGTTCCAGGAAACAAACCAGCTCTACTGGGTCTTCAAATGTGTGAAACTTTAGGACTGATTAAAAGGGTAAATGCCATTGATGGAACTAATAAAGAAGAGGTCATAGAACATTTATTAACAGACTATGCTGCAGTATTTGAAGGAATAGGATGTCTTCCAATGCAACATAAAACACAACTAAAAGAAGGTTCTCGTCCAGTAGTGCATGCCATGCGAAATGTTCCAGTTGCTCTAAGGGATCGTCTTAAATGGGAACTTGCCAGGATGGAGGATAAAGGTATTATAAAGAAAATCAAGACACCTACTGAATGGGTTCATTCTATGGTGTTGGTGGAAAAACCGGATCGGGGTCTCAGAATCTGTATTGATCCCAAGGAACTGAATAAAAGCATCTTAAGAGAACACTTCCATTTACCAACAAAACCAGAATTGCTTGGGGAGCTAAGTGGAGCAACTGTATTCAGTAAACTGGATGCATCCTCAGGATTTTGGCAAATTCCACTGGAGGAGGAAAGCATGAAACTCTGCACTTTTAATACTCCTTATGGGAGGTACTGTTACAAACGATTGCCCTTTGGCTTTTGTTCAGCACCAGAAGTGTTTCATAGTACCATGCAGCAACTTCTTGAACGAATACCAGGCACAACCGTATTCATTGATGATATTCTGATCTGGGGTAAAACCAAGCAAGAACATGATGAAAGGCTAAAGATGGTCTTAGATGTTGCTAAGGAGAATAATTTGAAGTTCAATAAGACAAAGTGTCAATTCAGAAAAACTTCAATTCAATATTTGGGAGAACAACTCACAGGAGGTGGTGTTTTACCAGACATGAAAAAGATTAAGGCAATTACAGAAATGCCACAGCCAGAAAATAAGCAAGATATACAACGCTTACTAGGAATGGTGAATTACCTTGGCAAGTTCATACCTAATTTACCAGACAAAACTGTACTAATGCGACAACTACTCAGAAAAAACTATGCCTGGGAATGGTCAGAGAATCACCAGAAAGAATGGAAGTTTTTGAAGGACATGCTTACTACTGCACCAACTCTGCAATTCTTTGATCCAACAGCAAAAACAAAGTTGTCAACTGATGCTTCACAAAATGGATTGGGAGCAGTTCTATTTCAAAATCAAGGCTCGGGATGGATGCCTGTGGCTTATGCATCTAGGGCATTGACAGATACTGAAAAATCATATGCTCAAATTGAAAAGGAAACACTGGGACTAGTTTACGGATGTGAAAAATTTCATGTTTATTTGTATGGAAGAGTATTTTCAGCAGAAACTGATCACAAACCTTTGATTCACATCTACCAAAAGGGCTTGATAGATGCACCTCCAAGAATTCAACGTTTGTTGCTGAGACTTCAAAGGTATGACTTCACCTTGGATTTTATACCTGGCAAGGAGTTGGTGGTAGCGGATGCTCTGTCACGAGCTTACTTACCATTTAACAATGAGGACTTACAGTTGCAGAAAGAGGTGACTGTTCACGTCAATCTGATCTTGAAGACAGACCCGTTTAGTCATGCAATGTGGGCAGCAATAGAACAGGCTACAGAAACAGATGCTCTTTTAAGTCAAGTGAAGAAAGCAGTTTCTAGTGGCAAATCTAAGACACTAATGCCATCACTGTATAGGCCATACATTTCTGAAATTTCTTTGATAAAAGGGGTACTTTTGAAAGGACAAAAGATAATTGTACCAGCGAGTTTGCAAAGTCAAATACTGAAAAGACTTCATGAAGGTCATTCAGGTATAGAAAAGACAAAAAGACGAGCTAGAGACATTTTGTACTGGCCAAATATGTATGAAAACATTGATACAATGATCACTCAATGCCGGACTTGCCAAAAATTCAGACCTCAGTTACCTAAAGAGCCTATACTGGATACGGACTTCCCGTTGGCACCCTGGGAAAAGTTAGGAATGGACTTGTTTGTTTTCAAAAATCAGCATTATATCTTAGTAATGGATTACTTCTCTAATTACCCAGAGATAGCATTATTGGAAGATGAGTCAGCATGTACAGTGATCAAAAAAGTAAAAGCAATTTTGGCGAGACATGGCATTCCAAGAGTAATAATATCAGACAATGGTCCTCAATTCAATTGTAGAGAGTTTAGGGTTTTGCCAGTACCTATGAATTTGAACATCGAACATCCAGCCTGGGATATCCACAAGCAAATGGA
Source organism: Bombina bombina (assembly GCF_027579735.1). Lineage (NCBI taxonomy): Eukaryota > Metazoa > Chordata > Amphibia > Anura > Bombinatoridae > Bombina > Bombina bombina. The sequence continues at coordinate 644,139,273 of NC_069500.1, read as the reverse complement.
TTAGCAGAAGCTGGAGTAAAAATAGTGAAAAACATACTTCGTAAAGCAACAGATGCAGACGAGGATCCATGTCTGGCTCTTCTTAGCTATAGAGCTACTCCTTTAAAATGTGGGAAGTCACCGGCAGAATTATTGTTTGGCAGACAGCTGGTTAAACGAGTACTAGTTGTGAAACCTTGAAAAAAGTTCCCATAAAAACATGTAATAGAAACCAAATTGAAACTCAGAGAAAAAAGGAATGAATACTATGACCGAGCTGCAAAGTCTTTGGAGAATCTTCAGGTACAAACTCCTGTGCGAGTACAAGGTTCAAACAGCTGGAATACTGAAGGGACAGTTATCCAGCAATATTCTCCAAGATCGTATGTAGTTCAAACCAATGATGGGCAATGTTTACGTAGGAATCGTAGACATTTGATGGCTATTCCATCAGTTCACAACAATTCGGCAGTGAAGGAAACCTGTGAGGATACATTGAACACTCCATTGCAGTTGGAGAATGAAGATGCCAGAGAAACTTTGCAAAGCTCGACTGACTTGCCTGCCAGTGATGCAATGCAAACAAGGTCAGGTCGATATATCAAAAAACCTAATCTTCTAATTGAACAATGTTAAAAGGGACTGAAGTTTTTTCACATAGACTACAGTTAAAAAAAAAATGTACTTTAAGTTTTCTGTTGATTAAAAAGAAAAGAAAAAGGGAAATGTGTGATATTGAGATTATCAGTTGGTAAGAACCATATCAACCTGTTGTTATGTGCACAATGGTAGAGTCAGGAAGTGCCTCTTGCATAGTGTGTGTGTGTGTATAGCATTCTTAATAAAGTTTACAGTTATGAAGACCTGTGCTTGATCTCCTTATATAAACTAAGATAAAACACTCATGAGCCCACCTAAGTAGGATATACAAAAGAGACTATGGGGACGAATTATAAAATGTAGCGAATCATGTCCGCCCAACATCGCTAAATGCCGACACCATAAGCAATCGACATTTAACATTGCACAAGCAGTTTGGGTGAACTGCTTATGCAATGCAGCCCCCTGCAGATTCGCGCTAGCAGGGGGTGTCAATTAACCCAATCGTATCTGATCGGGTTGTTTACTGTCCGCAGCCTCAGAGGTGGCGAACAAGTTAAGGAGCAGCAGCCTTAAGACCGCTGCTTCTTAACTCCTTAAGGCTCGCACGGAAACAGGGTGATTAGAGGTAATTCGGCCCTTGTTAAATCGGCCCCTAAGAGAACAAGTAAATTAGGTAATAGAGGTAAATTGGAAAGTTTTATGCTCCATCTGAATCATGAATGATTAAGTTAAATAATTCTGATCAGAATTCACTGGGATGATCAACAAACCCTGCTCTAAGACAAATTGGTTGTGCAAGAGCAGGGCATGGCTATGCAGTGAAAGAATGGGCCTTTGAAGTGGGTTAAACACATAGAGGTACAGGGTCACTAGTTTTGAAATGAATTATAGAATGTAATTTTTCTATAATAGCACTTTAAAGAGACATTTAACACTGTTAAATTGTAATATAAAATGATAAATCATATATATATATATATATATATATATATATATAAATCTGCAATATAGTTTTTCTTTTTTTCGTCCCCATTTCCTGTTATTCATTCTAAAATTGTGAGATTTTCAGTTCTTGTTAGAAGTGCAGAACACTGTTTTATTCCACACAGCCATTGGCTGCACACTCTAGTGGCCTATTTATAACTGTCTCTTCTTAATTGGCCACAGCAGAGAAAGTAGCCTAAGTTACAACATGGCAGATCCCATTTACACTTATTTTGTTAAACTTAAACTTTAAAATATACTTCTACATGTTATTCTCAGACTAATCTTTTCTTTGAATGCATCATTCTATCTAGCATTTATTTAGTGATTAATGTCCCTTTACGCAAATATCTATTTCCCATGATATACTTAGTTTATTTGATTACAACTTCAAATACCAGCCTTTTTTTAAAGGTTCAGTAGACTGTGGGTATTGCAGGGTATTTTAATGCATTAAAACATGTGTATGGTTGACTGTAATATTAATACAGTCAATACAATAATTGTAAGTCTAAGAATGTTATTTTCTGCATAGGTTGCAGTTATAGGATTGCTATGTCCACACACACTCTGGAGAAAAGAATTATCGATCATTTCAACAATGTTTGAAATGGTAAGCAAGCTCTTGAGAACAAAATAAATACTTCTGTTTGTGAATCATTTCCTAAACCATCATTATTGTGATGAAATAGCTTTTTATACTATTTTTATTTATTTATTCTAAATATTATTATTAATTTTTTTTTTTTAATATTGACAGTACTTTACAAGACCAAGTTTATCTCAGTTGTTAAGGTACTTCAATCCATTTCCCCTTATTTTTTAATTTTTTTACTTTGCTGTAATCTGATATCTGAACTAAGCAGCTGTGAATGAGGACGCTCCAACATTTTTATGAATGGTTAAAATTTAACTCTTGATCAGCCATTATCCAGCAATTTTATTTATAACACTAATTTGTGACATAAGTATTCAACCTAACAGAGGGCAGGGACAAAGGGGGGATAACGTAAAGGATTGAATAAACTTGCTAATGCCAGTGTTGTATTTATGTTAAATTAGTATTATTATTATTACCCTTTAAATGATTGTCAATAAAAATATCAGTATAGCTTAAGGTAACATTAAATCCTAAAATGTTCATCCATGATTCAGATTGAATATACAAGTTAAAACAAGTTTCCAATATACTTCTATTGTATTTTTAAAAAAATGTATTTATTGATAATCCAAATCAGAGTACAACAGAAAAAAGACGGTACAAAGTATACCACAAATATACATGTGGATATGAAGCATATCTTGCTTGGTTGAGAAAGAAACACTTAAAGTCTAAGGCCTAGATTTAGAGTTCGGCGGTAAAAGGGCTGTTAACGCTCCGCGGGTTTTTTTCTGGCCGCACCATAAATTTAACTCTGGTATCGAGAGTTCAAACAAATGCTGCGTTAGGCTCCAAAAAAGGAGCGTAGAGCATTTTTACCGCAAATGCAACTCTCGATACCAGAGTTGCTTACGGACGCGGCCGGCATCAAAAACGTGCTCGTGCACGATTCTCCCATAGGAAACAATGGGACTGTTTGAGCTGAAAAAAAACCTAACACCTGCAAAAAAGCAGCGTTCAGCTCCTAACGCAGCCCCATTGTTTCCTATGGGGAAACACTTCCTACGTCTGCACCTAACACTCTAACATGTACCCCGAGTCTAAACACCCCTAACCTTACACTTATTAACCCCTAATCTGCCGCCCCCCGCTATCGCTGACCCCTGCATTACACTTTTAACCCTTAATCTGCCGCTCCGTAAACCGCCGCCACCTACGTTATCCCTATGTACCCCTAATCTGCTGCCCCTAACACCGCCGACCCCTGTATTATATCTATTAACCCCTAACTTGCCCCCCACAACGTCGCCGCAAGCTACTTAAAATAATTAACCCCTAATCTTCCGACCGCAAATCGCCGCCACCTACGTTATCCCTATGTACCCCTAATCTGCTACCCCTAACATCGCCGACCCCTATGTTATATTTATTAACCCCTAATCTGCCCCCCACAACGTCGCCGACACCTACCTACACTTATTAACCCCTAATCTGCCGAGCGGACCTGAGCGCTACTATAATAAAGTTATTAACCCCTAATCCGCCTCACTAACCCTATCATAAATAGTATTAACCCCTAATCTGCCCTCCCTAACATCGCCGACACCTAACTTCAATTATTAACCCCTAATCTTCCGACCGGAGCTCACCGCTATTCTAATAAATGTATTAACCCCTAAAGCTAAGTCTAACCCTAACACTAACACCCCCCTAAGTTAAATATAATTTTTATCTAACGAAATAAATTAACTCTTATTAAATAAATAATTCCTATTTAAAGCTAAATACTTACCTGTAAAATACATCCTAATATAGCTACAATATAAATTATAATTATATTATAGCTATTTTAGGATTAATATTTATTTTACAGGCAACTTTGTAATTATTTTAACCAGGTACAATAGCTATTAAATAGTTAAGAACTATTTAATAGTTACCTAGTTAAAATAATTACAAATTTACCTGTAAAATAAATCCTAACCTAAGATATAATTAAACCTAACACTACCCTATCAATAAAATAATTAAATAAACTACCTACAATTACCTACAATTAACCTAACACTACACTATCAATAAATTAATTAAACACAATTGCTACAAATAAATAAAATTAAATAAACTATCTAAAGTACAAAAAATAAAAAAGAACTAAGTTACAGAAAATAATAAAATATTTACAAACATAAGAAAAATATTACAACAATTTTAAACTAATTACACCTACTCTAAGCCCCCTAATAAAATAACAAAGCCCCCCAAAATAAAAAATTCCCTACCCTATTCTAAAATACAAATATTACAAGCTCTTTTACCTTACCAGCCCTGAACAGGGCCCTTTGCGGGGCATGCCCCAAGAATTTCAGCTCTTTTGCCTGTAAAAAAAAACATACTATACCCCCCCCCAACATTACAACCCACCACCCACATACCCCTAATCTAACCCAAACCCCCCTTAAATAAACCTAACACTACCCCCCTGATGATCTTCCTACCTTGTCTTCACCATGCCAGGTTCACCGATCCGTCCTGGCTCCAAGATCTTCATCCACCCCAAGCGGGGGCTAGACATCCACTGAAGAAGTCCAGAAGAGGGTCCAAAGTCTTCCTCCTATCCGGCAAGAAGAGGACATCCGGACCGGCAAACATCTTCTCCAAGCGGCATCTTCTATCTTCTTCCATCCGATGACGACCGGCTCCATCTTGAAGACGTCCAGCGCGGATCCATCCTCTTCTTCCGACGACTAGACGACGAATGACGGTTCCTTTAAGGGACGTCATCCAAGATGGCGTCCCTCGAATTCCGATTGGCTGATAGGATTCTATCAGCCAATCGGAATTAAGGTAGGAATTTTCTGATTGGCTGATGGAATCAGCCAATCAGAATCAAGTTCAATCCGATTGGCTGATCCAATCAGCCAATCAGATTGAGCTCGCATTCTATTGGCTGTTCCGATCAGCCAATAGAATGCGAGCTCAATCTGATTGGCTGATTGGATCAGCCAATCGGATTGAACTATATTCTGATTGGCTGATTCCATCAGCCAATCAGAAAATTCCTACCTTAATTCCGATTGGCTGATAGAATCCTATCAGCCAATCGGAATTCGAGGGACGCCATCTTGGATGACGTCCCTTAAAGGAACCGTCATTCGTCGTCTAGTCGTCGGAAGAAGAGGATGGATCCGCGCTGGACGTCTTCAAGATGGAGCCGGTCGTCATCGGATGGAAGAAGATAGAAGATGCCGCTTGGAGAAGATGTTTGCCGGTCCGGATGTCCTCTTCTTGCCGGATAGGAGGAAGACTTTGGACCCTCTTCTGGACTTCTTCAGTGGATGTCTAGCCCCCGCTTGGGGTGGATGAAGATCTTGGAGCCAGGACGGATCGGTGAACCTGGCATGGTGAAGACAAGGTAGGAAGATCATCAGGGGGGTAGTGTTAGGTTTATTTAAGGGGGGTTTGGGTTAGATTAGGGGTATGTGGGTGGTGGGTTGTAATGTTGGGGGGGGGGTATAGTATGTTTTTTTTTACAGGCAAAAGAGCTGAAATTCTTGGGGCATGCCCCGCAAAGGGCCCTGTTCAGGGCTGGTAAGGTAAAAGAGCTTGTAATATTTGTATTTTAGAATAGGGTAGGGAATTTTTTATTTTGGGGGGCTTTGTTATTTTATTAGGGGGCTTAGAGTAGGTGTAATTAGTTTAAAATTGTTGTAATATTTTTCTTATGTTTGTAAATATTTTATTATTTTCTGTAACTTAGTTCTTTTTTATTTTTTGTACTTTAGATAGTTTATTTAATTTTATTTATTTGTAGCAATTGTGTTTAATTAATTTATTGATAGTGTAGTGTTAGGTTAATTGTAGGTAATTGTAGGTAGTTTATTTAATTATTTTATTGATAGGGTAGTGTTAGGTTTAATTATATCTTAGGTTAGGATTTATTTTACAGGTAAATTTGTAATTATTTTAACTAGGTAACTATTAAATAGTTCTTAACTATTTAATAGCTATTGTACCTGGTTAAAATAATTACAAAGTTGCCTGTAAAATAAATATTAATCCTAAAATAGCTATAATATAATTATAATTTATATTGTAGCTATATTAGGATGTATTTTACAGGTAAGTATTTAGCTTTAAATAGGAATTATTTATTTAATAAGAGTTAATTTATTTCGTTAGATAAAAATTATATTTAACTTAGGGGGGTGTTAGTGTTAGGGTTAGACTTAGCTTTAGGGGTTAATACATTTATTAGAATAGCGGTGAGCTCCGGTCGGAAGATTAGGGGTTAATAATTGAAGTTAGGTGTCGGCGATGTTAGGGAGGGCAGATTAGGGGTTAATACTATTTATGATAGGGTTAGTGAGGCGGATTAGGGGTTAATAACTTTATTATAGTAGCGCTCAGGTCCGCTCGGCAGATTAGGGGTTAATAAGTGTAGGTAGGTGTCGGCGACGTTGTGGGGGGCAGATTAGGGGTTAATAAATATAACATAGGGGTCGGCGATGTTAGGGGTAGCAGATTAGGGGTACATAGGGATAACGTAGGTGGCGGCGATTTGCGGTCGGAAGATTAGGGGTTAATTATTTTAAGTAGCTTGCGGCGACGTTGTGGGGGGCAAGTTAGGGGTTAATAGATATAATACAGGGGTCGGCGGTGTTAGGGGCAGCAGATTAGGGGTACATAAGTATAACGTAGGTGGCGGTCGGCAGATTAGGGGTTAAAAATTTTAATCGAGTGGCGGCGATGTGGGGGGACCTCGGTTTAGGGGTACATAGGTAGTTTATGGGTGTTAGTGTACTTTAGGGTACAGTAGTTAAGAGCTTTAGAAACCGGCGTTAGCCAGAAAGCTCTTAACTCCTGCTATTTTCAGGCGGCTGGAATCTTGTCGTTAGAGCTCTAACGCTCACTGCAGAAACGACTCTAAATACCAGCGTTAGAAAGATCCCATTGAAAAGATAGGCTACGCAAATGGCGTAGGGGGATCTGCGGTATGGAAAAGTCGCGGCTGAAAAGTGAGCGTTAGACCCTTTCCTGACTGACTCCAAATACCAGCGGGCGCCCAAAACCAGCGTTAGGAGCCTCTAACGCTGGTTTTGACGGCTACCGCCGAACTCTAAATCTAGGCCTAAGAAACTTATCTAGCAATGTGTCATATCCTAATATAAAAATAAAATTAATCAGGTAAATGATAGTTAACCACACTAGATCATTTACATGCATTATTCAATTGAACAACATTGCTCAGCATAACATATTTTTATGATTTGCCAAATAGCTGCCCTCATCTAACTCCACACTAACATCATTCCCACCTTTGCAGTCCCCACCTTCTGTTTCTCACCCTCCTACCCATCAAGATTCAAAGTTCCTATGGGAACAGGGCCCCCAATTCCCCTGTATTTGTTTGTTAAACCTTTTCTGATGTCTTTTATATTGTATTGTACTGTACTTTTATCTTTATTTTATTTAGTTTCTTAAATTCAGGCAGACGGTCAGACTTTTTTTGGATATGACTATGTCCAGATTTGGGTTTAGATAAATACCCAGATGTTTAATTGACAAAGATGACCACTGGAAAGGATATAGCTTTCGTAAGTACTCAAGCTTCAGCAAAGAAATATTCATATGCAATACTTCTGTTTTAGTGTAATTTAGCTTATAAAAACTACATTTTGTAAACTGCTCTATATTCTGAAAAACCACTGACATGGAGCTTGTAGGAGACGTAAGCAATAATGTAATGTCATCTGCAAATAGGGCAATTTTGTGTTGCGAGCCACTAAAGTCAATACCAGCAATATTCTCATTCATTCTGATTGATTGAGCTAGAGGTTCAATGGAGAGTGCAAAAAGTAGTGGGGATAGGGGGGAGCCCTGCCTAGTCCCATTTAGAATGTCAAAAGAGGACGATTTAAACCCAATTCCATTAACCCTAGCCGAGGGATTTGAGTACAAGGCCTGAGTAGATCTAATAAATTGAATAGGTATTCCAAACACCCTTAAGAACTCCCATAAATAATCCCACCTGACCATGTCAAATGCTTTCTCAGCATGAAGAGACAGGGCCAGGAAGGGGACTTCTCTTCTTTTAGCTTCATTTAAGATAGAGAAGAGTCTACGTGTGTTGTCTGGCCCCTCTCTACCCGGGATAAACCTGACTTGATCCGCGTGTATAATTTTGTTTAAAACTACCGAAAGCCGATTGGCTAAAACTTTAGAATATAACTTAATATCCGTGTTAATCAATGAGATGGGTCTATAATTTTGACAGGACTGTGGGTCTTTATCAGGTTTCAAAATAGTTATAATATCTGCTTCTAAATATTCCCCAAGACATGTTCCAGTGGTCATAAAAACATTAAAAGTTTTAAGGAGTATAGGACACAAAATCTCACCAAAGGTTTTATAAAACTGTCCTGTTTATCCATCCGGACCAGGAGCTTTGTCTCTCTTCAATTGTGAGATGGCATTTTTCAACTCCTCTGCAATGATAGGGATACTTAATAGGTTTATTGACTCTTCCCCTAACACAGGGAGGTTTAGGTCCCTCAAGTATATTTGTATCTCTGAGATAGAGGAAACATTGGTAGGAGTCTCTTTGTCAAGACTATAGAGACTGTAATAGTAAGATTTGAATGATTCTCCAATATCTTTGGGTGAAATAGCCATTTTACCCTTTTAGAGAATCGAGGGAATGATGCGTTGGGCCTGTCGAAGTCTAAGCTTGGACGCTAGTAGAGTATTCGCCTTATTACTATGATAATAGAAAGTTTGTTTGAATTTACTAAGGGTCAAGCTTATTTAGTTCTACTTTTATTGACTCCAAGTTTTTCGCGCCCTGGAGTGTCGGGTTTAACTTCATCAGGTTATATTGTGATCTATAGGAGCAATTTAGTTCCGCTAAAGTCTTACTCTTTTCCTTCTTATGTTGAGCAGACTTAACAAGCCTCTTATATATGCTTTCAGTGAAGCCCATATATATTGTATTTCTGTCTGCCCGTTATCATTGAGCTGTAAAAACTCAGTTATTTCTTTTCTAATTTCTTGGAGGGTCTTAGGATTTGTTAGTAACCATTCCGCATATTTCCATTTTGTATGTGGGCAAGGTTGGGGGGGGGGGCGAAAAGGTAGCTATTACCGGATCGTGATCAGACCAAGATATTAATTCTATCTTAGAATTGTGGATCTGATTCAACGTCCAAGCCTCGACAGATAAATAGTCGATTCTTGAAAACGTTTTGTGAGAATTTGAATAGAATGTATAATCTCTTTCCGTCGGATGCATAGCCCGCCAAATATCATATAGACCATATTGGGACATTAGTGATCTAAAAGCCGAAGCTAAAGAACTCGTGGAGCAGTCTGAATCACGCAATTTAAGTCCCTTTCTATCTGCTAGGGGATCCCACAATAAATTAAAGTCTCCCCCTATAATCAAAGTACCTTGTTTAATCTTAGTTACAAGTCTAAGAACGCCTTTTAGAAAGGGAATCTGCCGAGTGTTTGGGGCATATAAGTATACAAGTGTGTATGTGCGATCATTTAGTTTACAAATAACTATGACATACCTGGCACCTGGATCCATTTCAACATGCAGTACCTCCACTGGTAAATCATCTTAAATTAAAATGGCTACACCCTTAGATTTAGAGGAATGTGATGCTTCGATTTGGTGGAGAAACGCTTGAAAGTATATGGAATACTCATGTTCCTAGTCCAATGGGTCTTCTGTAAAAAAACAACATTGGCTTTGGAGCGTCTAAGACTATTAATGAGGAGGCTTCTTTTAGTAGGGGAATTCAGGCCCTGAACATTATGTGAGATCACCCGTAAATCCATCCCTAGAGAGGGAGGGAAAAAAAAAAGGGAGAAGGAGGGGGGACAGGGGAAGGAGAAGGGGAGGAGGTATGAGCAAACACAGGGGAGAGAGTGAGCAACGGTTCTCTATGACTAGTCCAGGCACCACAGAACCTTAAGCAATTAGAGGATCTTAACATTTATTATGGACAAGAAAGCAGGGGGGGGTAAGGGATTATTTTCAGCGGATAAGCACCGCTAAATAGGTATTTTTATTATATGTATAAGATATAATAAAGTATTATGGGGGATAGCAATGGATATTATCTTCTTCGGGGGCGGAAGATAAAAGAGAAATGTACATAAGAAGGACGGTAACAAAGGGTGGTAGGTAAGAAAGTATACAATAAGAGAGAACACCAAAAACAAAACAAACTTGGAGCAGATAAGATACACAGAGTATTTATAACTGACTTTTATGCATGACAAATATGAGACAGGATAGCCCCCAACTCAGAAATTGTTAACTTTTGAGAGCATTAAAGAAGCTACTTGATAACCTGAAACATAATAATAACTGACTTAATCACAAGACATATTGAGGGTTGAATGTTAGTGTTGAAGATCTCTTAATGAGAGTTCTATGTTGGTCAATAGACCTAAATGGAGGTTGTGGAAGGCATAGTTGTATGCTCTAGAGATGTCTAAGTTTTAATAGTTTGTAATGAACTATATCTATCCACATTTTTTTTTTTTGTAAGCTGAGGTGTATTGATGGTATTTAACTAGGTCAATGGGCAGTTACTTAATTTAATCTGAGGGTGTAAACTATAACATATGAGCACCCTGTTCATAGCCTCACAGGTGGCTAGGCCACCTTCAATGTCAATCAACCTGCAAGCCTGTATAATGTGTGGAGCGTCGTTACCAAATATGAATGGAAATGAAGACATAAAGTCAATAGACATTATTAAAAAAGGAAATTCAATCAGTCAATGACCGGGACCTTCTCACCAAATTAACAATATGCTATGATCAAGGATTTACTCAGGAGGATATAGGCGGATATCAACAACTGTAGCTATATCTGCAAACATATTATTGTGACAAACAAAACAACCTGTACTAACGAGGGGAAAAAAAGAGTGAGTTAAACAACATTCATTTCTATTCAAAGACAATAATGGTGAAACAATATAAACTTGGATAAGAGCTATGTTCAGAATTTTAGTCCCTTCAATTAAATCTTGAGGACCAGCAGTTCAGAATATGGTCCTTTTAGGGAAAAACAGACAAAAGGCCAGCACTTCATAAAGGATACAGGGAGCTATCTACATCCGATGTAGGCAGCATATCTTCTTTTTGTTTATAGTCAACAAAGCATAAAAAGAGTCTCAGGACCGATGATTGTAGGTTCTTGTTGAGAGAGATTTTGCCTCTTAGATGCTGGTGGTGAGTGTCTTGGCTTAGGGTCCCATTCAGGAGTTGCCGCTCTGAGGAGCGGTGAGTTTTCTTGAGGGAGAGAGGCCCGGTCAGGGCCCTCTGGCTGATGCTGAAGGGGAGAGGGTTCTCTTTGAAGGGAAGAGGAAAGCGCAGTACCCTACAAAAGGTTTAATTTGCTCAGAATCTCCATTCCTTGTTTGATGCTATTCAAAGTATGAGGTTCCATTGAACTGAAAGAAGAGTTTGACAGGAAAACCCCATCTGTATCTAATTGAGTGTCTACGTAAGCATTGAGTGACAGGGTGAAAAGATCTCCTTTTAGATAAGATATGTGTAGAAAGATCTGGAAAGAACTGTATCTCCTTATATGGGTCCGGTAGATTCTTATTGAGGTATACTGCCTTTAGGTTTTTTCTTTAAAAGTAAAGTAGTGGAGTCTTATTATGACATCTCTGGGCTGTGATTGATTAGAGTTTCGAGCTCTAAGTGCTCTGTGAGCTCTATCGATTTTTAAGTCCGGATCTTGGGGGGTGTCTAGCAGTGCTAGAAACAGCTCATTGAGATATGAAGAGAGCTTATCAGCTGTGATACTTTCGGAGATACCACGAATGCGAATGTTATTGCGCCTCAACCTGTTTTCTAAATCTGCTAATTTCACTTCTAGATCTGATATCGTCTCAGCCAGCGATTGTGTGTAAGACAGGAGGTTAGAATGGTCAGTCGCAAGGTCTTCATGCTTCCGTTCTAAGATGTTTGATCTCTCACCAAGGGTAGCAATGTCCCTCTTTAGTTCCGCCAGTGAAGATTTAAGTTCCTGTTTCAGGGATGTATGATGAGAGTCCATTTTAACTGATAAAGAGTTGATGAGTTCTTTAAGAGATATATTCTCTGCACTATCCAAGGAGCGTTTGCGAATATTATGTACTTCATCTTCTTCGTTCCAAGACGGGGAGTCTCTAGAGTCCTCATCAGAGAGATCTTTTTCAGAGATGAATTTACTGTGGAAATGATCTGCTACAGTCCTTTTTGGAGTATCAGCTTGCCTATTCTTTTTTCCTGTTGGAATGAGACATGCCTGCAGGATTTGTATTGCGATATAAATATTACAGTGGTTAAAATATAGATGAGCTTCTATAGTATGTTTGAGTTGAGGTATGCTCCTGCTCCCAAGTTAGTGTTTTACCCCCACATCATGAAGTTGGTGTTTATATTGAAAAGAATTTTAGGATCACCTATACTGTGATATTCGAGTAAAGGCCCACTCTTATAGGTATATGCCCGTGATTTCATGCAAGAGTCTCAGTTCTTATATAGTGAAGGGCCTCCAGAAGTAGACACTGCAATAGGCTTCTAAGTTTAAGGTGTTTCTAAAGGGCCTAGTACTATGTAATGGTAAGTGCGTTTAGGAGATTGTACAAGTTAGGAGCATAAAGATGAACTTTATAGCCTGTCTCAAGTGTCCAGCCTGCCAGGTGGTATGAGCTGTACATATAAGATATATTATCTTTTTCAGGAGTGCCAGCCTGAAGGTTCTTACATTTAAGGCATAAAAATATAAAATTAGCTGTAGAGTGGAGTCCTCTGATTGGGTTAATATACAATCCAGGGAGATAAACACCTCATGTCCAAGTGCCAAGCTCTAATGGACAAATCACACTTAGGCAGTTTGGTAGTTTTTTTTTGTTGTTTTTTTTAAATATTAAGAGGGTCTAACAGCGTCTCTGGAGATATATAGATACAATCTCAAATTAACTTAGTGATCTTTTAAGTTTCCTTGTAATGTAGACTCCTAGATAAGTAATTATGATTTAATAGCAATAGAAAGGAGAAACACTAGTAAAAAATCCTAATTTTGGGCTTAGAGATTGTCTGCAGTCTCCATTCTAGCACATCTAATGCCCACGTGGGTTCTTTTATTAATAGTGTAAATCCTTTATAGTTGTGTAGGATTGAGCAGGATCTCAGCGACTGCGTTATGCTTTATAGGGCTTTAATTATCAGGAGAGCCCCAGTGTACTTGAAACTGATTTTGGGGAGAATAGCCCTAGATCACCCCGTGGGTAATCACAACTACTCACCACCGCAACGAAGAGAATCTTCAGGGCCGGACAAAATGGCCTCTGTTCGCGCCAAAGCGCTGCTCACATTAGCTCCGTGCAGGTAATGTAAAGAAATCGCCCTCTAATCTCCTGCACACTTGTCGCTGCTTTAGATGGACACACAGGCTACTATTTCAGGAGGCGGTGAGACTCACTAATATGCGCTGTTCTTCACTTCAGTACCTGCGCTCCGTGAGTCCTCTGTCTGTTAAGGGTCTAGTAAGCCCGGGCTCAAGGAGCTAAATGTGCTCAAAAGTATGAGGAAATAGTGTGCGCTGCAGAGCGCAAGTCCACTCACAGAGTTGTAGCTGCTGCTAGTAAAGACCCGGAGCTGAGCTCCGACCCTCCGGTGTCTGAGTATGGGCTGCAGCTAGTTAGCTTCTCCTCTCCCGATATGTGTGTACAGCGGGGTCCCAATTCACTTAGTGTAGAGTCTTCTTGACGACTATACCTCCAGCGTAGGATACCCCAGACAAATTGTATGAATAGATTGTGATTTAAACTGTTTGGGCTCTCTAACTACTATCTTTCTACAGAGCCCTGCAGAGATGCGACCGTCCGGTCCTGTTAGCAAGCTCTGCCCCCCAAAATTTAAATAAATTTTGATACATTCGTTTGTTTGAATCAAATTTCTAATGTTTATATAATATTCTGACATTCTATTTTAGAATTTTCATTTTAGAATTTTTCAATAAAATTTGAAAATATTAGTTCGAATAATAGAATGTTTAGCTATGTATTCATTCAATTTTGAAATGTAATAATCAAATTCGAATGTGATATTCGAATTTGAAGGTCACATTCAAATTTGAAATAGTATTTCTAGTCTACAACTGTGTTTAATAAATGTAATATTCGAAGTTGAATGCTACATTTGAATTCGAATGTCACATTCAAATTTGAAATAGCATTTCTGGTCTAATACTGTGTTTTTTAAATGTAATATTCGAATTCGAATGTGAAATTCGAATTTGAATTTAACATTAGAATTCAAAATAGTATTTCTAGTCTACAACTGTGTTTAATAAATGCAATATTCAAATTTGAATGCTACTTTTGAATTATAATTCAAAATAGTATTTCTAGTCTATTACTGTCTTTTTTAAATGTAATATTCGTATTTGAATGTAACATTCAAATTTGAATGTCACATTCTAAATTGAAATAGTATTTCTAATCTACAACTGTGTTTAATATATGTAATATTCTAATTCAAATGCTACATTCGAATTCGAATGTAACATTCATATTCAAAATAGTATTTCTAGTCTAATACTGTATTTTATAAAAGTAATATTCGAATTCAAATGTGATATTCAAATTTGAATGTCACATTCGAATTCGAAATAGTATTTCTAGTCTACAACTGTGTTTTATAAATGTGTTTTATAAAAGTGACATTCAAATTCGAAAGTGACATTCGAAAAACTGTATATAACAGTCGATAATAGAATTTTTAAGTAAATCGAATTTCTACAATAAAATTTGTTCTAACATTCAAATTAGAATATAAACACATTCCTACCAATTAGTGAGTCTTTTGTAACTAGTGTAGCTTTTAATGTAGCCCAGATTATGATGTCATCAATAGGCAGAGCTTGGCAGCCATTTCAAAGTGACCAGAAACAATATTCATTTTAAAATAACTTTTTTATTGTTTTTTTCTGCAAGATATAGAAAGGGGTGCAGAAGGCTATTTGCAGCTTAATCTAAAGTAAGACTTTAATATGACTATGGTGTAGACTGTCCCTTTAAGATCTCTTTCTCCCTAGTTCCTTAACTAACAGTCACACGATGCATGCCTTTAATCAAACAGACGTACAAACAAGGGTGACAAGGATATATATATACTGTATATATATATATATATATATATATATATATATATTTAAACATTCATATAAATGTCATATACCATATCTCTTTAAATACCTGTTAAAGCATTTGTTTTTATTCTGAAATCCAAACTTTTTAATTACTATTTTGTTTTAAATAAAATTAGCATAAATTACTATTTTTCCCTTCCTGTAAGTCACAATATTCTCTTCCTGTGTCTTTGGTTTGTTTGTTAATTTTTGTGATCCAAAATGCAAATAATAGTCTATATTTATTTCAAACAACAAATATTACCTTTCTGATTACAGTACTGTACTATCTATACTATGTATACAAAAGTATTACAAATTATAAAAAACTGACACACCCCGGAAGTGGGCGGAGTTAGTTGGACGTATGTGTGTGGCGTCCTGAAGCTGACTGTCGTAATGCTGAGCCCATTTCACTATACCCCAGTGATTCATCTATCCTTTTGAAGTAGTCCCTTTGTATGGTTTTGAGGGTTGTCTTAGTAACATGTAAAATCTGAGATCATTGAGATGAAGTGCTGAAATATTTAAATTCTGTATATATCCTCTTTCCTAGGCTTAGTTGCGTGCCCAAAGATTTATATCTGTGTGTTGGCTGGGAAGCTTCTATTCACAAACACACGATTCTTGTGAAACTTTTTCTCTTGCTCAGAAAAAAGGGTATATCTGGTTATACAGATATTGATGTATTGACACTTTTTTGTTTTGTTTTGTTTTTTTGTTTCATATTAACACATTGGCACTGCTCACTGCTGGAGTTATCACTCTCTAAGTATATGGATAAATATATTCACTTAAACAAAATTAAATCACCAATAATGCCTCCGAAAAATAAAGATAGAAAAGCGTGTAACAGCCTAGAGTTAGCTATAGAAGGGCACATTGATCATAGCCCTCAAACTACACTATAGGTAGATACAAACAATCTTGTGAAACAAATATCAGAAATTGTTCTTCCTTAATTTGATGGTATCAAAAAATCAATAAATGGTCTTTCAGCTGAGTTATAACAATTTGCTAATATAATTTCTGAAGAACGTAGAGTGTCGGATCTTGAAGACACTAATAATATTCAGCAGGAGATAATAAAAGAACAAGAAGATAAGCTTCAATTTATTCAGAAATGCTTAGATGATCTGGAAGACAGATCCTATAGGAATAATATTAAAATTATTGGGCTCCCCGAAACTGTAGAATATAATGACCTGTTACACTTTGCCTCGTACATACTTCCACAGGCCCTAGGTTTACCTAATGACAAAATATCCATTCCAATTGAAAGGCACATAGACTGGGTTCTATCAGGATGACAAAATAAATCTTAAAAGGCCAATAATATTTAGATGTCTGAATTTTCAGGATAAAGCCCTTATTCTGAATATGTATCATAAAACAAATACACTCATCATAAAGGGAAACCGTATTCTTATTATTAAAGACTTCTCACATTAAATAAGAGAAATAAGATGGCCACAGTATTGTACCCAACTTATAAAACAGGGGATCCAAGCTTCCCTTATCTATCTCCTCTCCAATCAAAAGCAAAAAATTTGTTAATCAGATGAAATGTCTATCTCCTGACATACTGTAGCTATGATTCAGGAGACTCATTTGTCCCTAAAAGAGATGGACAAACTCAAGTTTGGCTGGATTGGAGAAATGATCGCTTCCCCCACTAACAAGAGGAAAAGAGGAGTAGCCTGTCTTTTTAATAAAAAATTAGAATATCAAATCTTGTCAAAAGAGATGGATAGAAATTGGAGATTTTAAATTTTAGAAATTTTAGTACACAACACCCGTTTGGTTCTTTGTAACATTTATATCCCTAATACCCTCCAAATGGATTTTTGTGACACACTGTATATGAAGTTACTACAATATGTAGATGATAATTTGATTTTGGCCGGAGAATTTAATCTATCTGCTCACCCATTGCTAGATAGGCTCCGGAAAAAGAATCTCAATAGATATAATAGAGAAGCCAACATTTTTCAAAATTTCACTAAGAAATTAAAACTTAAAGTCTGGCGAATACAGAACCCAGACTCCAAACAATTTATGTGTGAATCCAAATCCCATCTTACATTTTCTAGGATTGATATGTTTTTAATTGGGGACTATATGGCTCGCTATGAGACTAAGGCTGATATCAAGTAGGTACTAATTTCGGACCATGTACCTATTACATTGTCAATTATAGTCAAGAAGGCCCATGAAAAGGCATTGGGAACTTTTTTCCCCTACATTCTTGTTAAACTACTCAGGGTTTAGGAATTGGCTGATTGGGAAATGGCTGGAGTTTAAACATTTTAACCATGAGTATGAATATAAACCAGAGATATTTTGGGAGACTGTCAAGGCAGTGCTTAGAGGAGAAATTAAAGGGAAACAGAACCCAATTTTTTTTTGGGATTCAGATCGAGCATGCAATTTTAAGCAACTTTCTAATTTACTCCTATTATCAATTTTTCTTTGGAATTTATCCACCAATCAGCAAGAACAACCCAGGTTGTTCACCAAAAATGGGCCGGCATCTAAACTTACATTCTTGCATTTCAAAAAAAGTTTCCAAGAGAATGAAGAAAATTTGATAATAGGAGTAAATTAGAAAGTTGCTTAAAATTTCATGCTTTATCTGAATCACGAAAGAAAAAATTTGAGTTCAGTGTCCCTTTAAAGCTTATATGGTTAAAAAAAAGATGCTGGAAAGCAAGAGAACTCCAAATGGTGAACCAACTTAGGAACAAATATATAATGTACATTCAACAGCAGTATAAGGATAATTATAAGGAATATAAAAAAGCAAGATTGGAAAGAGAAACCTTCCTTAATCAACAGATGGTTAAAGCAGATATCAAAGATAAAACTATTTTTAATAACTTCGGTCCCAAATCTTCTAAATTCTTGGTTAATATTGTTAAAAGCAGGAAAAAAAGTGCGTGATCAGCGGCTGACTAATACCAAAGAGATCCAGATATATGCTCCAGACCAAATATCCTTGACCAATTAAGAAGTTTTTTGGTGTTCACTAAATCTCCCTAACATTTTGACAGACTCCCTATTAGAGCTGAATTCTTTAAGATTTTAGCAGATAATATTACACCCACTATCCTTTCTTTATACAATAAATATGTTATACAAAATGAGATGTTATCTAATTTTTTACAGTATCTAACATAGTTTTAATCTTAAAAAAAGAGAAGGATCCTAAGTCAATGGATTTCTATCGTCCTATCTCTCTCCTTAATGCTGACTATAAATTTCTTGCGTCTATTATAGCGAATCGCATTAAAAAAGTACTAGACCCTCTTATACACCCCGATTAGATGGGTTTCATGCAGGGGAGAACATCAATGAAAAATATAAGAACTGTTTTAACGCTCATTGAGCACTATTGGAATACATTTCATATTCAGTATGGTAAAAATCTGAATTCAGGGGACTTTGCGCTGATCACATTACATGCCGAAAAGGCGTTTGATTAAATTTCATGGGATCATCTGTTTACCTCTCTTGAAAAATTTGGGATATCTGGACATTTCTTAAATTTTATTAAAATGATCTACAGAAATCCTGCATCTACCCTTACTATCAATGGTAGTAAGTCACCAAACATCTATTTTCAGAAAGGGACTAGACAGAGATGTCCACTCTCCCCATTGTTATTTAATATTGCTTAGAATCTCTGGCAGTATCCTGTAAAAACAGATTGGCAGGAGTTTTGATAGGGAGTAGGGATCGTGTATTATCACTGTATGTGGATGATATCCTATTATACATGAGAAATTCAAAGGACGTCATACCTAAACTATTAGAGATCTTGAAAATATATAGTTCCTACACAGGATACAAAATTAATGCCAATAAGTCAGAAATACTATGGATTATCAAACATAAGAATAGTCTAACAGATAATCCTTTTTCCCTGGAAACTCAGAAGATAAAGTATCTTGGAATAGTGCTTGCTAAAGATCAAACAGATGGTACGAATTGAATTACTCTCAGCTTTGGACAAAAATTCTAACTTCTTTACTTTATTGGTCTAGACTCCCCCTGTCTCTTTCTGCCAAAATTTCTGATTAAAATAATACTATTCCCTAAAATATTATTTCTAATTCAGAATTTACCAGTGTTCAGTCCTAGTAAAGATATAAAAAATTATTGTGCATACTGTTCGAGATTTTTGTGGGGTAAAGGTAAACTGCGTATCTCTATACAGAGGCTCTCCCACACTAAAGAGTATGGAGGCATGGCACTGCATGATATTAAAATATATATAATTGGTCCAGTATGGCCAAAATTACACTAGCTTGGCTATAAGGGTGGATTACATCACAAACTCTCAAGTGGAAAAGAATATAATGTTTCTGTACTCTCTCAAAACACTTCTGCGTATGCCCAAAATTGACAGACTAAAATGTAATATTCCTAAGTTTACCTTTCTTAATATAGTAAAGGTCTGGAATAAAAGTTGTACAGGTTAAGTATAGATAATGCTTTTTCTCCTCTCCTCCCTATTCAAGGGAATCCGGAATTTGAGCCTGGATTAGACTACAGACTCTTCCATAGCTAGGCACAGAAGGGTTTGAGATTTGCGATTCAATTTTTAACTGAAGAAGCAGATTCTATTAAGTCATTTGAACAATTAGTTCAATATTTTGGTCTAAGGAATAAAGATTTTTTTGCGTATCTTCAAGTCAGACACTTTCTCTCAGTCGAGGGGATCTGTAGAAAAGAATTGCTTTCTCTGGGAATCATGGACATGATTATCAAATTGTTTAACTCAAGTATATACTGTACTTCCCTTTTTTATAAAACATGTATATCATATCAAGGTAAAAAATATATCAGTACGCTTTACTCTAAATGGGCTATTGACTTAGAGCACTTGCAATTGGTTGATTTCAAAGATGTCTTCACTAGACTTAATAAATATACTACATTGATAACGTGGAAGGAGGCGCATATGAAACTAGTAAACAGAGCATGTATTACTCCTCTTATGAGGTCAAAATGGAATCCTAGTGATAGAAGTTTATGCTCTAGATGCCAGTCATGGGACCTACGATGCTCTAACCCCCCTGAGAGCAAAATTAAATATTTTCTAGATAAATGGGATAAAGTTCTCATGTCCCTCCCGCTAGTTTTACAAATGCAAATTCTCTACCCTATGAGACATTTGTCTGAATTTATCTTAGCAATTCTAGCAACCGATTGGTATCCTGCAGAGTGGAAAAATATTCTGTAATATTGTGAGACTGGGGGAGAGGAGATGGAGAATCATGGGGGTCTCCCTGCACTAGGGGGGTGGAGGGATGTAGAACTGAGGGGTTTTACCCCGTCACCCTTTTTTTTTGCACTTGTAGTAACACCAGCACCAGTTTCTTGAATATAAATGTTTTATTGAGGTTACATTAAAAGCAGCAACGTTTCGTGGTGAACCCACTTAGTCATGCTAAATTGTATCACACTGTTTACACAACTTATACCTTTCTTTGGTGCCAACTGGCTTCATTTTGGGGAGTGTCACGCCCCCTAGTGGTTATTAAGCACAATGTGTATACAAAATTTAAAAACAAATGTATCTGACTAAACATATTAAGAATAGCAACAATGAACTTATGTATAGCTTTCTCATAATTACATATACATACTTAGGTTTTATATTAATTATCATGGTAGTACCCCTCCAGTTTAAATATTTTATTCCATTAAAATCTCAAAAATGTTAAACACATGGATAAAGTACCTCATTCATTAAATACCTGTTATGTCTACCTATTTTTCACAGTTTACAATTACACTTTAGAGCTATGATCATAATGTTATTACAATGGGTTAGAGTGTTTATATTTTAGGAGTAACAACTAAGGTCAAAGTCCCTATTCAACCCTTTGGGGATTAAGGTATCCAATTGATAAATCCACCTCATCTCTTGTTGTTGGAGGATTTTTTCTCTATTTGTCCCATTACGTTGAATAGGGATATGTTGTATGATTTGCCAGCGAAGCTCGCTTATGCTATGGGCCTTTTTTTTTGTGGTTGTCTTGCTTTGTTTTTTTGTTTGTTGTTTTTCTTGCCATTTTGTTTGTCATTATAATAGTAAAAACTCCAACAATAGGTATGCACAGGATTTTTTGCTATATTTATTCTGGGTGTTAAAGGTTTAACCCATAATAACAGATTTGGAATCAATTTGAAAGCTCATTTATATTAAAGATGTTTGTTTTGCTGATGCTATATTGGAATATTTTGCTTTGTTTTATATTTTGTCCTGTAATTGATGTAACATTGTCCACAGATCTTGACAACTTCTTTTATGTTTTGCTTTACCCTGTACTTTTGTATTAACGTGCCCCTTGTTGGTCAATAAAAAGTAAAAAAAAAAAAATGATATAAATCTACCTTTTGGTTGCATGTATAAACTATATTATGACATGTAAGTATTTTGTAAATGACATAAGATATTGTTGTTTACAGTAAGTCCCATACCTCAGCAAACTGTCCCATTTTAAAGATGAAAATATTCCAAAATCCAAACTATTCTGAAATCTAAACCTTTTCCGGTCCAAGCTGTTTTAATAAAGGGTTTTCTACCTGTATATTATAAATATATAGATACAAATCTACAAAGTTTGGTTTAGCACACCTTACAAAAGATCTTACATGAATATTTAGGAGTGCAGCCAATGAGACCATGCACAAACAGGGGTTATTGGCGCACATCCACTTGCAAATAAAAAAACATTTTTAATAGCTGCAAAAATTGCCTGCAAAAAAACCCCACCTATACTTTTATATTAAATCTGGAATCTTAGTCACACAATATGGCCATATTCTGCTTAGCCATTCACCAACTTACAAGTTGCCCTAAAGCTGACTGTTCCTAACACCACAATATTCTGACTTTATGGTTTGAATCATTCCTATTTCTCTCCTTATTAATATATTGAGACTCCCTGTCTCTATATACAACTCCAATACTCTATTATGAGTACATCTGAGCTTGGGTGGGTGCTTTAAACAATGGGAGGTGGTCAGTCTCCCAAGCTCATTTGTACTCATGATAGTGTTTTTGAGTTGTATATAAAGCCAGGGTGACTCGTTGTGAGTGTCTTCAGCTCAAAGCCAGAATATTTGCTTTACAGTACAATAAATATAAAGAGTCCCTTGTACTAGAGATTAATTATAGCATGCAAAACTAAAGTACTCATTTATAACCTTCAACTCATTGCAAAAGTTGACCTACACATACCTGTATATCTAAAAAACAGAGTATAGGTATCAGGGACATATTTCTTCAGCTGAATATAAGATATTTACTTTAAAATACAGTACAGCGTTCTACTAATTTTTTAAAAAAATGCAATATTAACATTACTCTAAATTTTAAAAATGACCAGTCATTAGAGCTGGTAAATGGCTTCTATAAAAATGTATTTCAGGGAATCTTAAAAATAAACTAATTTAATCTCACTGAGTTCTTTTATAAGGGCAACAAGTGGTTCCTATTTAAAAAAAAAACAGTATAACTTAGCCCACTCCAGTTCTCTCAGTCAGTTCCCAGTCGGTCATATACACATTTCAGCATGAATCCTACAACAGATCTCATCCAATGTTGAAAAAAAAGTTTCAGAAGATCATTAGTATTCATATCTCTACATTGTTTCAGCAGTCTGTACTCAGCAGCTGATATTGCAACCAATCATGGTGCAGTCCAGAGACACGCCCCTTATTGATTGTTGCAGATTTTAGCTTACTTTATATTTTCCTAGCAAAGCAGAATGCACATACGTATAACATATTACGAGCATTAAACACACTTTCGGCTAGATTTCAATTGGTGCATTAAATTATTTTGCTCTTGCCCAAACACTGCTGAAAGTAAACTTTTAACGTTGATTGGTTAGTGTTCATATTAAAAGTTGAAAGTTAATTGTTTGTGCGTGAACTAAACCTGTTGTGCGCTATCTTCAGGACTTCAGATATCAGGACTATGGATGGGCAAATAAGCTGAAAGAGTAATTTGTTTGGTAGGACAATCGAATGTTGATAAGAATGAAAATCCATTAAAATTCGGTAATCGAATGTTACTTTAGTTTTCGAAAGTTTATAATGAAATTGAATAAACACTTTCGAAATTTCGAATGTAACATATATTAAGAAGTTCAATAGTTCATGTGGTAGGGAATTTAGTAAATTGATACATAATTGATACAAATATATCAATTTGAACGTTTCTATTTCATATAATGCATAATTCAAATATTACATTTAAAGAGACCATTATAAATACTATTACAAACAAATAGATTCAAATTTTCTAATTTGAATATTGCAAAATTCGAATAGAATTATTAGAAACATTTGAATCGAATGTTACATTTAAAGAAAGCATTAGAAATAGATTTACATAAAATGAATGTTAGAATGCTGTGCAAACATTCAAAATTCAAAACAAGCATATAAATGTTTTTGAATGTTACAAAACATTCACCCATCCTTAATCAGGACCACATTAACTTCTTCTCCCCATAGGCTTCAATGGAGCATGCTTTAAAAAAAAAAAATCATCTCTGCGTATAACCTATAGGGCTTAACCCAAAGGTAGTTATGAATATTTTACATTCCAATATTTTTTACATAGAATAAATGTTTCTATTCGTTTTTAGATATATGTTTTTATATATATATATATATATATATATATATATATATATATACAGTGATGTGCAGTCACTAGAGGCAGGTGAGGCAGGGCTTCACCTCTTATATGGGCAAAAATATATATAATTTTTATTGGCTTTAAAATAAAAATTAAAAAAAAAAAATGCAATTTTTTTTCCCCAGCATTTTTTTTTTCACAGCTACATGTTGTGCAATGGAGAGGCACAAGTAGGTCTGCCCACCATTACACAACATGCTGCGCCACCTACTGGATGAAAGTGGTTAAGATCATTGCATGGCCCATAACTGCTTATTTGAGGCAGGCCTATTTGGGCTGACCCAGTCCAGTGAGAGGCATTAGTAAGTGGAACTTAGGGTTGGGGCTGGATGTTAAATGATAAAAAAAAAAACAGAAAAAAACAACAATCATTTATTTTGTTGCTGTCCTGTGAAGCTGCCAGCTTTGCTAAAGTGAAAAAGAGAGTTATGTACTTCCCCTCTAAGTGTAGTGGAATGTTCCATTGTCACTTCCTTACAGAGCAGGAAGAGATGCAGAGAGAGCAGTGTTTTAGCCACATTTTATTGAAGTAAGTTCTGCAACCTTAGATTTTACTGAAAGGGATTCTGTTAGTGAAAATGATAATTTAATGAATGTGGTTTAGTGTTTTTTGTTTTTTTTACTCTTTTACAGCAGTTTAAGGATCGTTTTTGTATTTTGTTTACTCAAAATTTACACCCACTACCTTAGCAGCTTGCCTCTGTACTTCACACTAATTTATAGTCTAACTTTCTGAACTCTCTGTAGCTCTGCTGTTTTATTACTTAAAAATGCAGTGGTCCCTCTCCATCCCCCCTTGTGTGTGTGTGTGTGTCTCTATCTCTCTATCTATCCATCTCTCTCCTTATGTGTCGTTCTCCCCCATAGTCTCTTTCTCTCTCTGTCTCTCTTCCTCCCCCTCTGACTCT
The DNA here is from genome assembly GCF_027579735.1 of Bombina bombina. NCBI lineage: Eukaryota > Metazoa > Chordata > Amphibia > Anura > Bombinatoridae > Bombina > Bombina bombina. The sequence continues at coordinate 644,114,263 of NC_069500.1, read as the reverse complement.
CTCATCCCTTATGTGTCTCTCAAACCCTCTGTGTGTGATTGTGTCTCTCTCTCTTTCTCTAACCCTCTGTGTGTGTGATTGTGTCTCTTTCTCTCTCTCTCTCTAACCCTCTGTGTGTGAATGTGTCTCTCTCTCTTTCTCTAACCCTCTGTGTGTGATTGTGTCTCTCTCTTTCTCTCTCTCTCTCTAACCCTCTGTGTGTGATTGTGTCTCTCTTTCTCTCTCTCTAACCCTCTGTGTGTGATTGTGTCTCTCTCTCTTTCTCTCTCTCCCTCTAACCCTCTGTGTGTGATTGTGTCTCTCTCTCTCTTTCTCTCTCTCTCTAACCCTCTTTGTGTGATTGTGTCTCTCTCTCTCTTTCTCTCTCTCTAACCCTCTGTGTGTGATTGTGTCTCTCTCTCTTTCTCTCTCTCTCTAACCCTCTGTGTATGATTGTCTCTCTCTCGCTTTCTCTCTCTCTAACCCTCTGTGTGTGATTGTCTCTCTCTCTCTCTCTCTCTCTCTCTAACCCTCTGTGTGTGATTGTGTGTCTCTCTCTCTCTTTCTTTCGCTCTCTCTCTCTAACCCTCTGTGTATGATTGTGTCTCTCTCTCTTTTTTTCTCTCTCTAACCCTCTGTGTGTGATTGTGTCTCTCTTTCTCTCTCTCTCTCTCTAACCCTCTGTGTGTGATTGTGTCTCTCTTTCTCTAACCCTCTGTAATATATATATATATATATATATATATATATATATATAATTATTTTGTAACATATGTAACTATACCTACCTATATATCTATAGGTATAGATTTATATATAGAAATATTATTTAAAAATACTAAAACTATTTCCTTCTAAGTGAAAAACATTTGAATGTAAAATATGTACAGTAAATACATAGTTAAAGGGACACAGGTCAAAATTAAACTTTCATGATTCAGATAGAGCAGCAATTTTAAACAACTTTTTAATTTACTTCCATTAACAAAATGTGCACAGTCTTTTAATATTTACACTTTTTGAGTCACCAACTCCTACTGAGAATGTTCAAGAAATCACAGAATATACGTTTATGCATTTGTGATTGGCTGATGGCTGTCACATGATACAGGAGGAGTGGAAATAGACATAACTAAAATTTGTAAGAAAAAAAATCTGTTACACATTTGAAGTTCAGACTAAGTTCTATTGCATTGACGTTTTAGTATGCATTTGACTAGCCATAGAACAAGCTATCATGCTATTGTTCATTTCCAGGTTGAGCGCTTCTCTCTTTCTATTTATGCAAATTATGAACCTGAGGGAAGTCTCCCTAAGGGTGATGCAGAAAATCAGACGTGGGCCCATTGCTTAGTGTTCCTAGAGGAATATTGCTGCACCTCACTGACGAGGCCCACACTAGACCGAAATGTACGTTTGGGGTTTTGCTGTTTCTCTCGTTCAGAGAGGTACTGGACTGCACTGTTTAGTCAGGATCAAACTGATATACTACAGGAATGTTCTCTGTGAAAGGCACATGTTGAGCAAAAAGAGGTTGCTTCTAGGGTGGTAACTAGCCATAGAACAAGCTATTATGCTATTGTTCGTTTCCAGGTTGAGGGCTTCTCTCTTTTTTTCATATGCAAATTATTAGCCTAAAGGAAGTCTCTCCCTAAGCGTGATGTAGGAAACCAGACATAGACCCATTGCTCAATGTGCATAGAGGAGTATGGCTGCACCTCACTGATGACGCTCACACTAGGCCAAAACATATGTCTGGGGTTTTGCCGATTCTCTCATTCAAGAGAAATTGCCTGGTATTTCAGGACTGGACTGTACTGCTTTGTCACTGAAAAAGAGGCTGCCTCTAGGGTGATAAATGTCCATAGAACAAGCTCTTATGCTATTGTTCATTCCCAGGTTGAGCGCTTCTCTAATTTTATTTATGTATTACACTAGGTCTTCACTCGCTAACCTGTGCAAATATTGTTTGCTCTCAAGCGCACCTGTTTACTTTCAGCTTGTAATATCACTTTTAATCTAGTCCTTTGTGGGCTGGTGCAATGCCGCCCCCTGCAGATTTGTGGCCAATCGGCCGCTAGCAGTGGGTGTCAATCAACCCGATCGTATTTGATCGGGTTGATTTCTGTCCGCGTCCTCAGAGCAGGTGGACAAGTTATGGAGCAGCGGTCTTTAGACAGAGCTTGATAAATTGGCCCCTATATGTTCTCATTAAATACTTAGCAAGATGACATTTAGTGAATATAGAATAGGGCATATCATGTATAAAACATCTTGAATCCATGACTCTCTGGTCTTTTATTAAAACAAACTAAAAGCTGTTAGTTTGTTTGTTTGTCAATTTAGATGCACCAGTAATTGTTTTACAGTCAGATGCATGCAAATAAAATAAATATGTATTCTTGCTTTTTGAAAAAGTTTTAAATCTTGAGTAGTTCTGTGGACGAAACTCACCAATTTGGGTTAGTATGTTAAATATGCGCATCACAAATTCTTGGAAGCACAACATAAAATATATAGTTGTTGCAGCATGTCATAAAATTGTTGATTTCAGTATTCAAAATTATGGAGGTGGAGTTTTTCAATATATTGGAATACATTTTAGTGATTAATGGTGACACAGAGTCTAGATAGCATAACACTGAACAAATAGCTTGCTATAAATAGCTGGAAACTTTGTAGATTAATTGATGCATGATATTTACTGTGAGGTTGACAGTATAATTATTGAAGCATTTCAGTTAATCTCTATTAATAAAAAAGAAGCCACTTCAAATACATGATTTTTTTTTTTTTAAAGAATTAACATTATCAGCTGCATGTAAGTAAGTTTGCAGGAGCCAAGATTAAAGTATTAATGGAAAACTGCACTATTTATAGATGATGTTACAAGGTTTATATAAATAGTAAAAAATATCTATCTATCAATCTATATATGCACACACACACACACACACACACACACACACATATATATATTGTATTATTAGGGTCCATTTAAAATGGCTCATTAATATTTTAGCATTTCTATCTTGTGTTAATATTAGAGCTAGTATATTGCTGCATATTTCTGAATTTATAAACATTTAAATAATAAATAGTATATGCATATTTTGAAATCATGTTTTGTCTCTGGTGCTCGCTCCTGTTCTCTTCTCTGAAGTTATATATAGATGATAGATAGATAGATGATAGATAGATAGATAGATAAAGTGAGATAGACAGACAGGCAGTGTGAAAAAGCCCCTATAAATACCGGGATTGTGACTGAAACCTGTCAGGCTTTTCCTTTAACAACAAACTATGTTTATAAGGTTGATAAATTTCACTTACACATAATATTTAAATGTGGTAAATTAAATAAACAAAAAGCAATTACAAAAAGAGTAAGAGAAGCATCTTACATGCAAGGCTCTATTCCTCTAACCTATCTACACTATAGTCTAATGCCCTGTTGCATGCAAATAAAGCTGAAGTCTGTCTCTATCACCTGGTGTTATTTTGTCCTTCCTACCTGTCCTATATGCTGTTCTTTCCACAACATATTTAAAGCAATATAGCCCCACCTTGAATATTGTCTTAACCAATCAAATGCTTAAATGTCCAGTTGATAAATGCTTAAATGTCCAGTTGATAAATCCCAGCAAAAGTAACCAGCTACCTGTAGGTGTCACCCTTGTCCAAGAAATAACATTTGACAGGACTCCGGGCCATAAGCTGTTAGCCTTCTTTGATGTTGGACAATGTTGTTTATGACCCTTTTATAAGAACATGGGCTATATACATCCTTTGAAGTTCCAGGAATGATATGAATTTATGGTACTGACCCACCCAAGGACTTCATAAGCCTTTTGCTCTGTGATGACTCTGTGATAAGGACATCCTTTGAAGTTCTGTTGAGATATACCATTGGTTGTATTCCAGTCTAGTACATATTTGCAATGAGATACCACTCTTAAGAAACAGGTTTAATCCTTTGAAGCTCTGTTCAGAGATTCCATCTCCAGTTAGTTTCATTTGTCCCAAGAAACTGGTTTATACCTTCTCCAGTTAGTTTCACTTATCCCACGAAACTGGTTTAGATATTAAGTCTGAATTCAACAAGAAATTGTAATCCAAAATGATACTTATTACATGCCCCCTCTTTGTGTCTGAATGACACGTGTATTTGTTGTGCTGGAAAAGTAACATTTCCTTTTCAGACCTGTGGTTTTATCATTGTGGGCTATGGTTATTCTGGCTGAACAGATGAGTTATGATTTCAACTACCTTAAGTGTATATATCTAAATTCTCTAATCATGTGTCTAGCCTTGGAAGTCATACGCTTAAGTATTGTACAAAGAACAATTTGTAGAACAAAAAATAGAACAAATAGAGAAAATAGAAACAGGATGAATCAAATAACATGCAAAATTATTTACAGTGGAAGATTGTCCAAATATGCGATGCCAAATATTAGTGTTAGAAACTGATTCGATGTGGGGAATAAGTTGCTCAATTTGACCTTGAAAATGTTGAATAATTACTTTAGTTTGCTCGTCAGAGTCCTTCATCTGAGGAGCACAATGTCTGATTTAATTATTTTACCCCATTTTAATGGAACAGATGCATTCCTTATGTTTAGAAGTATTAAAGAAATATTTATACTAGGGCTATACCCAAATGGGTATTGCGAAATAAATGGAACATTAAACACCTTTCCTGAAATATTCAGTAAATGCAAGTTATCCCCACAATTAAGTCCCCTTGACAAATCCTGATTCCCCTGACACCCATTGTAAGACAACCATTTAATTTGACTGACCTCATTTAAAGGGACACTCAAGTCAAAATTAAACTTACATTATTCAGATAGAGCATGCAATTTTAAACAACTTTCCAATTTACTTCCATTAAGAAAATGTGCACAGTCTTTTTATATTTAAACTTTTTGAGACACCAGCTCCTACTGAGCATGTGCGGAATAAACGTGTATGCATTTGTGATTGGCTGATGGCTGTCACATGGTACATGTATGCATTTGTGATTGGCTGTTGACTGTCACATGGTACAGGGGGAGTGGAAATAGAGAACTTTTAAAATTGTCAGAAAAAAATCTGCTACTCATTTGAAGTTCAGACTAAGTGCTATTGCTTTGTCTACTGTATTGTCTGGTCCTTTAAGACTCATTTGAAGTTCAGACTAAGTGCTATTGCAAATCTACTGTATTGTCTGGTCCTTTAAGAGTATAAAACACACCTTAACATGTCCCATATAAGACACAATCACCTAGATTACAAGTTTTGCGTTCGTGTTTTAACGCTAAAAAAATGGCAATTTCAGTGTTAAAACAGCAACACAGCCATTACGAGTCTTGTCGGTATAGCTGTACCACAAGCCTTTTAGCCTGTAACGCAACATCAGTCCTGCACTCAAAAAAATGACAAGTTTTGCTGTGAGGCTAAAAAGCTTGCGTTACACCCTAAACCGACATGATCCGTTTTGCAATCTAAGACCAGTAGTTATGAGTTTTACGCAACAAAACTGTTACACTAAACTCATAACTAAAGTGTTACAAAGTACACTAACACCCATACACTATCTATTAACCCCTAAACCGAGGCCCTCCTGCATCGTAAACACTATTTTAAAATTATTAACCCCTAACCTGACGCTCCCGACATCGCCGCCACTAATAAAATGTATTAACCCCTATTCCACCGCTCCCCGACATTGTTGCCACTATACTAAAGTTATCAACCCTATTCCCCTGCACCCCAACATCGCCCACACTATAATAAAGATACTAACCCCTATTCCGCCGCTCCCCGACATCACCGCCACTAAATAAAGTTATTAACTCCTAAACCTCTGGCCTCCCACATCACTACCACTAAATAAACCTATTAACCCCTAAACCACCAGCCCCCACATCGCCAAAAACTAAATTAAACTATTAACCCCTAAACCTAACAACCCCATAACTTTAAATTAAAATTACAATATACCTATCTTAAAATAAATAAAAACGTACCTGTGAAATTAAAAAAAAAAAACCTCAGTTTAAACTATAAATTTAACTAACATAACTATTAGACTAAAATTAAAATAACTATCAATTAATAAAAAAATACTAAATTACATAAAATAACAAACAAAATTATCCAAAATAAAAACAATTATACCTAATATAATAGCCCTATCAATATAAAAAAGCCCCCCAAATAAAAAAAATTCCCTAGCCTACAATAAACTACCAAAAGCCCTTAAAAGGGTCTTTTGTAGGGCATTGCCTTAAAAGAAATCAGCTCTTTTCCCTGTAAAAAAATACAAAGACCCCCAACAGTAAAACCCACCAACCAACCAACTCCCCAAAATAAAAAAACTAGCTCTAAAAAAAACCTAAGCTACCCATTGCCCTGAAAAGGGCATTTGTATGGACATTGCCCATAAAAGGGCATTCAGCTCTTTTTCTTGCCCTTAAAAGGGCATTCAGCTCTTTTAAGACAAGCCCAAACTCTAATCTAAGAAAAAACCCACCCCAAAAGACCTTTAAAAAAAAACTAACACTAACCCCTCTTTAGGTACTCACAGTTGCTGAAGTCCGGCTTGAACGATCTTCATCCCAAAGGCTCCATCTTTATCCAGGCAGCTCCATCTTCATCCAGGTGGCTCCATCTTCAGCCATCGAGGGGCCGGCATCTTCTTCATCCCTGCGGATGCGGAGTGGTCGATGCACAGAGGCAGAGGTCCAGGTGAAGGTCTAAGGCAGATTTAAATCAGCCAATAGGAATGAGAGCTGCTTAAATCCTATTGGTTGATTTGAACAACCAATAGTATTTTAGCAGCTCTAATTCCTATTGACTGATTTCAATTTTTCAGCCAATAGGAATGCAATGTTACCCCCAGTATAAATGGGCTACCTTGCATTTGAATCCTCAGTGTGCGACGGACGATCGCATGAAGAGGACCTCCACGTCGGATCGATGGACTCCGCCTTGGACCTTTGCCTGGATCTCTGCGCATCGACCGCTCCACCTCCGCAGGGATGAAGAAGATGCCCATACAAATGCCCTTTTCAGGAAATAGGTAGATTAGGTTTATTTAGTTAGGTGTTTTTTATTTTGTGGGTTTGGGGGGGTTTGTAATGTTAGGCGGTGTTTGTTTTTATTTTGTAGCAAAAGAGCTGATTTCTTTAGGACAATCCCCTACAAAAGGCTATTTTAAGGGCTATTGTTAGTTTATTATAGATTAGAATAGGAATTATTTTTATTATTTTGTATAATTTGTTTGTTATTTTGTGTAATGTTTTTTTTTTTCTTTTTGGGGTGGGTTTTTTCTTTTAAAATAGCATTTTTTTTTTTAATGGGCAGCAAACGAGCTGAATGCCTTTTAAGGGCACTGCCCATACAAATGCCCTTTTCAGGGCAATGGGTAGATTAGGTTTAACTTTATTTTTATTTTGTGGGTTTGGGTGGTGGGGGTTTGTATACTGTTAGGGGGTGTTTGTTTTTCTTTTTTAGAAAAAGAGCTGATTTATTTAGGGCAATGCCCTACAAAAGGCCCTTTTAAAGGCGTACAAAAGGCCATTTTAAGGACCCTTGACAGTTTTACTATAGATTAGGTTTTTTTTGTTATTACATAGGGTCCTTCCCAGTTTGTACTCCATGGTGCTGTGGGGTCTAATCTTTTGACCATGACAAGACTGCCCGGTCCAAATAGGTTTGAGTGTGTCTTTCACTGATCTCAAGCAACAGATTATTTATCTGAGATTGTACCTTTAGACCATCTACTGTATCAAATCCCAGGGCTTGGATTTTACTATAAATTTCTTGTAAATCTACAGAGTTTGGATTACAATTTCTTGTTGAATTCAAAATGATACTTACTACAGACAGACAGGCAGACAGACAGACAGACAGACAGATAGATAGATAGATAGATAGATAGAAACTGGCCATGTGTGTTCTGGAGAATTGGAGAGGTATGTTTGGAATTTGGCATCTATACTTAGGCCCAGCAGCGGAATTCATAAAGATATTTCCCCTGTAAAGTTTTTCGTCTCACGGTTGTGTCTCACTATTTCATGTTTTCCTTGTTTGGATTTTTCATTTATCTATTCTTAACAGTTTTCAAGCTTTACTTTGTGCACATGTTAGAGTAGACTGTTTTATAGAAGAATTATATTATTTTTTGTTTTAAATAGTTTGTTCTGGAACATTTTAAAGGCCTTTTTCTGTTGTCACAATCCTTCCAAGTGGAACTTGTTTTGTGTGCCAATTGGTGAATGAGATAGATGCTGCTTCATTGAATAGTGACTTGAAACTGAATCATCTGACGAGGGGTGGGGGCAATGATTTTTGAATGCTGAAATTTTCAAGCTGTGTTTGTTAAAGCAATTAGCATTAGTGGGACATGTAATGGTAAATTTACTAATATGACAAGAGCTGTGAGAAATTCAAATACACCAAAATAATGACTTGCTTGTGCAATACCGCCCCCTGCACATTCGCGGCCAACCGACCGCTAGCAGGAGGTGTATTTTTCTGGTTTGTATATGCCTAATGTTTGTTTATGTTCTGTAACAGACACCACAACTGTTTGAATCTTTTTTATTGATCAAACTAAATTAATCCCCGAAACATAATATTTTGGAAATTCATTTTTGAATTGGCATAATGCATAATTAAAGATATTTTAGTAAACTGTGATTACTCTTACTTGTTTCAAGTTCAATCTGAATCATTTAGATTCCAGCAACAGCAATATTGTCTTGACATTTTTAAATAATATATAGTACCTGAGATGAAAGGCTTTCAAACATGCTTCACAGCACACTACCCTGAACCGTCTGTGACAGAGCAAGTCAATAGAACCCTCAACAAGGGAATCAATGTGATTCTCAGTGTCTTTGCTAGAAATGTCATTTAAAATGTAGAAAAAGCATTTTGACCGGTGACTATTTTAGGTTAGTGTTTTACTGTGCTACGTTGGCACCTTCATGTTTAGATTATTAACTGCCTTAAACAGAATGTAGAATTTTAAATAAAATGTTAATGTCAAAACTATTCTCTAATGGAATAAGGTTCACCTTATAAAGATATAACGAATATTTATCGCTTTCCAATATTATGTAGTAATGCTTTTTTAATATAATGCTTAGTATGCAAGGATAATTTGAATAGATTATACTTGGGTCAAATAACAAAATTGATAGTTATGCTTGTTAATATTGGCAGGAATAATTGATGCACTGAAAGTGCTAGATCAAATCTAAGTTGCTATAATAGAGGCATTTAAAAGCATATTTTATTTTAAATAATTGCTCCATTAAAGTAAATTGATCAAACACATACCACCATTTTTACTGACGTATGCTATCTGCAGAACCGTAAATAAATAACAGCAGCTTCTTATCAAACCAGTATTATAACCATTTATTACAACCACAATTTCCGCTCACTACGCTTGTCCTAATACAATTAGCTCCATTTATTACCTGACTTACAGTAAATCACACACAAAAACAGTTGACTGTGCCCCTCCACACAATGCCCTATCTGAATTATACTTTCAACATTTTCCTCTCTACTTCAAGATATCCCTGCTTACCCTAGGTGCTGCACTAAATCCTTCTCTATATGATATGTTTAAACTCACCTTAAAATTTTTTTTAAAAAATCTTAAAATGTAACCTAACGATTCTCATACACTTAAAAGAAATTATTTTAATTACTATAAAATTTTTTTATTTTTTATGATTCTATTTGAAACGAGCAACTATTTAGTAAGATGAGGTGAATGCTACAAATATAAAGACATACTTACAAACATATACATTTAAAGTAAAAATAATGCAGCTATAGAGACAATGGCATCTATTTATCAAGACGTCAACCGCAAATATGCTGGAATTCCGCAGCGTATTTGTGGCAAGCCTGATTCCCCTTAGTTATCAAACCCTACAGATCGACAAAAGTAGAATTTTGTGACGTAACATACGATCCGCCGGACTCAGTCCGACACAGATCGATGCTTACATCACTACAGATGTTCTGAATGCAAGTTCGGCACTTTCTGACTACTTTTGCTAGTTATCAATTTTCTACCAGGTACACTCGCCACTATTCCGGCCCAGCGTACCTGGTTTTCAATCTGCCGCCCTGGACATATATATGTCTATTTATGTATACATTTGTATTTATTTGTGTATATATGTCTCTAAATACACAATATAATACAAAAAAATACATATTCCCCTATGTGAAGAACATTAGAATGTGAAATATTTACAGTACATACAGTTACTCTTTATTAAATATGAATACTGCATAAATATGAATTTACATGTTTCATCTACTTGACTGCAAAGGGCTCCAATGCACTTATATATATATATGTCTATTTATGCATACATTTGTATTTATATGTTTATTTGTGTATATATGTCTCTAAATACATATATACACATAAATACACACACACACACACACACATATATATATATATATATATATATATATATATATATATATATATATATATATGTCCAAATGTAGGAGGGCACTCACAGGATTTATAAAGCAACAAACAGTATATCTTTATTTCCAAGTTATCTGTACATTATTTGTAGAAGTCAATGTTTCGACCCATTTGTGGGCCTTCTTCAAGACAGTAAATAATTTGTATAATGCAGCACGCATTATACACTCAGAACTCCCATTAGAGCAGTGATAACCATCATGTGAGTGGCCTTCTACATTTGGACATTTCTATACAGTTTTCTAGGATAGCACCCGGGACGTGATTACACCCGTGTGGAAGGAGTGCTGGTCCACCGGCTAGGTATTATATATATATATATATATATATATATATATTTACATACATATACATATATAGGCACGTGTATGTATGTATGTGTATGTGTTTTTATGTTAATGCTGTTTGCCTGCCTTTTTTTCCTAACACCTGAGACCTCATATCTTTGAGCCCTTATAACTTTTTTGTACCTATTTTTAAAATAATGTTTATGATATAGTGTTAGTATGAGTGTAACTGTATGTTTAATGTATTTTTTATGTATTTTGTGCAACTTTTTTGTTTTGCATAATAGTTAACCACAGCTCTGAAGTCATTCTAACCTGACAGACGTTAAATTCAATTGCACTCAAGCTAAAGCGTTTACTTTCACAAAAGAAAAAGGACTAAAAACTAAATAGTAAGAATTTAATAGTATATTTTATAAAAATTGAAAAGCAAAAAAATAAAAAATAAAATATAGAAAATAAGAAATAAATAAAAGTAAGTACAATGCACTATCAAGTATATCAAAGTTACTGTTTTGTTAACATGATAAATTAAGAAAAATGTTATTAAGAATGTATCACTTAAAATTAGCTCATAGTATAAATTATATTTTTAAAATAAAGGGCTTGGGTTTTAATAGCCATATAGTATGTTGGTGAGATCCATTCGGTACATTGTACATTACGAATCAATGAAATTGTAAATCCTTTAGGACTGTAAAATACAAATAAAAAAACCCTCCCTGAACATGTGTAAATTTCTATTTGTAATAATTGACTATTCCTATGGATAACTTAAGGTGAAACTAAAAAGATTTAAAACAGATTTAAAAAATAATTAAATTGACAAAAAAGAATCAAATCGATAAAATAAAAGAATTCATATATTGAAAAACAAATAATAAAAACTTATAAAAATCTTTTAAAGCCATATCTCTATTTAATAAAACCAATAATTTCAGTATATTAGATACCAGAATTCAAAAAATTATAGACAATAACACTTTTATACAATTCATAGTGGAATCTGAACAAATAAAATAAAAATCTAGGCAATATTACTTACGAAGCCTATTCCACTTAAGATAAAGCATTTATAGTTATCAGATTAGGCACAGTTTGATGTTTTAGTTTTACTATCTAAGGGTATCTACCTCTAAGCAGAATTCATAGTAAAGAAAATGTAAATGGAATATCTGCAGCAGCTTATAGCACCTAATTAATAATGAAAAATGATTTGCACTTTAAAATATTTTTATTAAAATATCTTCACTAAGTTAGTTCTCACTAATTGAGTTCTCACTAATTTAGCATTTTTAAGTGGATTATAAGTATAAAAAATAAAAAATAAGAAATAACTCATACATTTTTGTCATTGTAAGATGTCAGGATCTCTTTGTTAAAAATTAACTCTTTTCACAAAAATAAATAAAAATTTTTATGATTCTATTTGAAACGAGCAACTATTTAGTAAGATGAGGTGAATGCTACAAATATAAAGACATACTTACAAACATATACATTTAAAGTAAAAATAATGCAGCTATAGAGACAATGGCATCTATTTATCAAGACGTCAACCGCAAATATGCTGGAATTCCGCAGCGTATTTGTGGCAAGCCTGATTCCCCTTAGTTATCAAACCCTACAGATCGACAAAAGTAGAATTTTGTGACGTAACATACGATCCGCCGGACTCAGTCCGACACAGATCGATGCTTACATCACTACAGATGTTCTGAATGCAAGTTCGGCACTTTCTGACTACTTTTGCTAGTTATCAATTTTCTACCAGGTACACTCGCCACTATTCCGGCCCAGCGTACCTGGTTTTCAATCTGCCGCCCTGGACATATATATGTCTATTTATGTATACATTTGTATTTATTTGTGTATATATGTCTCTAAATACACAATATAATACAAAAAAAATACATATTCCCCTATGTGAAGAACATTAGAATGTGAAATATTTACAGTACATACAGTTACTCTTTATTAAATATGAATACTGCATAAATATGAATTTACATGTTTCATCTACTTGACTGCAAAGGGCTCCAATGCACTTATATATATATGTCTATTTATGCATACATTTGTATTTATATGTTTATTTGTGTATATATGTCTCTAAATACATATATACACATAAATACACACACACACACACATATATATATATATATATATATATATATATATATATATATATATATATATATATATATATGTCCAAATGTAGGAGGGCACTCACAGGATTTATAAAGCAACAAACAGTATATCTTTATTTCCAAGTTATCTGTACATTATTTGTAGAAGTCAATGTTTCGACCCATTTGTGGGCCTTCTTCAAGACAGTAAATAATTTGTATAATGCAGCACGCATTATACACTCAGAACTCCCATTAGAGCAGTGATAACCATCATGTGAGTGGCCTTCTACATTTGGACATTTCTATACAGTTTTCTAGGATAGCACCCGGGACGTGATTACACCCGTGTGGAAGGAGTGCTGGTCCACCGGCTATGTATTATATATATATATATTTACATACATATACATATATAGGCACGTGTATGTATGTATGTGTATGTGTTTTTATGTTAATGCCGTTTGCCTGCCTGTTTTTCCTAACACCTGAGACCTCATATCTTTGAGCCCTTATAACTTTTTTGTACCTATTTTTAAAATAATGTTTATGATATAGTGTTAGTATGAGTGTAACTGTATGTTTAATGTATTTTTTATGTATTTTGTGCAACTTTTTTGTTTTGCATAATAGTTAACCACAGCTCTGAAGTCATTCTAACCTGACAGACGTTAAATTCAATTGCACTCAAGCTAAAGCGTTTACTTTCACAAAAGAAAAAGGACTAAAAACTAAATAGTAAGAATTTAATAGTATATTTTATAAAAATTGAAAAGCAAAAAAATAAAAAATAAAATGGGTATCTACCTCTAAGCAGAATTCATAGTAAAGAAAATGTAAATGGAATATCTGCAGCAGCTTATAGCACCTAATTAATAATGAAAAATGATTTGCACTTTAAAATATTTTTATTAAAATATCTTCACTAAGTTAGTTCTCACTAATTGAGTTCTCACTAATTTAGCATTTTTAAGTGGATTATAAGTATAAAAAATAAAAAATAAGAAATAACTCATACATTTTTGTCATTGTAAGATGTCAATTTAAATTAGAGGTATAAGTAAGCTGCATATAGTCTGGGAAACTAGAGATAGAGAAAGGCTTGCAGCCGAAACGCATAACTCTAGTTCAGACCCTCTTGGGCATCCAAAGTTTGTCGGCAGCTGATTTGGAAACGGCACGGAAAACGAAGAAACCGGCTTTTTCTTTTGAAAAAAGAAAGCGAGTATACCGAAAAGTCCTCACAACGGAAAAAGGAATAGAAGGGACTATCAGGATATATATCCATAATATATATCCGCAACCACCAAAGCTATGGTGTAAATAACTAAAGGCACCCTATTGTAAAATACTTTGCCATACATTTGACAAGGATCTCTTGTCCTCTCTGTTTGTTTTTAGAATAGCTGGGATAAGGAGCCCTTTATTTGAACTCACAACAAAATCCTGGACTCTTTCTATCTTCAAATGAATTCCCTTGCTGTGAAAAAGTGTAAAATTGTATCCACCACTGCGTTTTTTTGTAACAGTAGAAAAAATGAAGAAAAACAGAGGGGCGCCTCATGCGTGGTATCGTCAAATATACAACAAACAAATGACACAGCTCAGGCCAAATGAGTACTCACATATTCATAGAGCACACTTATGTGCTAGTAGAGACAGGCTGCAGAATTATAGAGGTGTGACAGCTCACCCACTGACAAGCGCTCTTGGCAAGAGGTGTAGGTACTAGAATAGAGACATAAAATACAAGCACCACATGTGCAGACTATTAATGATATAACCAATAGTATTTTCTTAGTACAGAGGGTACTCACATACTCACAGAGCACACCAATGTGCTTGTGGACGCAGGCTGCAGATTAAGGTAGGTGTGGCAGCTCACCCAAACAGATAGGATCTTGGTAGTGATGTCTCAGGTATATAGAAATCCCAATTGGCTCACTCAGGTATTGAACTGATCTTTGTATATGGGTATAGGCAGATATAGGGTAGAATGAAATCCACTCAAGGTATAAAAAAATAATATCCAGATTTATTAAAAAATACAAGGTTTTAAAAAACAACAACAACACAATAGTTGCTGGTATAAGTGGATAATGGGGTGTCAAGTGATCCCCCAAATGCTGCAACGCGTTTCTCGGTTCTCAGACCGTTTCATCAGGCATAAAAAACATATATCTACCCATCACTGCCTTATATACCCTACTACTAAACATTTGACCTCCCTGTGATGAACTGTGATTCTCAATTAGCTGATATGGTGCACCTGTCTAGACTAAACCAATTCTCTGAGTTGTGGGTGAGCTGTTGCTCTCCTATAAATGTATGTAAATAAATAAACATCACGTTTGCAATTTCAAATGTATACCATTATTGATCAAATCCAATGTATAGTAAACATAATGTCTGTATGTATACAAATATATCCGCCCAAAATTCCTGGCGTGTGTGCAAAAGCTCTAAATGATGTGAGTAATGAACAAGAGAAATAACCCCCCTTTCCTTTCCCTTTTGTATTAATGGGAAGTTTTGCCTTTTGTTTAACTATCAAAGGTGTGTATGTGCCCTGTGTGATGTAAAATTTTACAAGTCAATGAATACAAATTGTAATGTGTACATTCGTTTGTTCCATCAGATCAACCAATAACTTCACGATCTATATTGCTCTTATTTAATCTTATATCCTATTAAAGTCAAATCGTAAATAAATATATGTCATGTGTTGATGTTTGCAGAAGCGTAAATGCTCCCCTTCTATTGGTTCCTGTTACCACCATTCTATTGGTTATAGTCGCATGATGTGGGAATCAAATTTTGTCTATGTGTGTGTAGGTGGGTGTGTTCCATCTAACCAATCACAGTCTTTCTGTAAGTTAGTCAGTGATTGGTAGAACTATCGATGTAAGTGCTACTGTAGCAATGTATTGTTGTGATCTGTAAAACATTAGTGCATTATTAGTGCATTATATTAGTGCAATGATGAACATTGTGAAAGGTCTCTTGAATTGAACGACATTAAGGTGCATACAAATAATACGTCTGTGCTGTACCAAAGCATGACATTATTCCTAAAGTGTTCCGTGTATGGCTATTACCCTAAGAACAACATTTACACGTTAAAAAATGTTCTTATTCTCTCTATTAACCTCTATAGTGGGTGTGTTCAAACTGACCAATCACTGTCGTTCTATAAGTTATTCAGTGATTGGTAGAAATGCCGATGTTTCCTTGGTAACTATTGTAATCATAGCAATGATATATCCCTATGTCTACATTATTTGACGTATTTCTATTGATATCATGAGGGAAAAATAGGCAATGGTTTCATCGCTTTTAACTTTTTAATGAGTGTTACTATAGCAATGTGTTGCTGTGATCTGTAGAACATTAGTGCGGTGATGAAGACTATAAAGGTCTTTTAAATTGAACGGCGTTAAAGTGCATATAAAAATTCCGTCTATGCTGTGCTAAAGGATGACGTTATTCCTGAAGTGTTCAGTGTATGGCTATTGCTCTAACAATAATATTTATATGTTACGGGTGTTAACTCGATAGTGTGACCTATGTGTCTAATAAGGTATATAATCCAAGTGACTGTACGGAGTGAAATTCTAGTGGTTGTATAGTGGTACTGACTTTATATGACAATATAAAGATATATGGGGAAATATAAACTGCCACAGGAAAAAAATTATATCTGGTATTATGGAAATATGTGTATAAGAATGTGTAGGGACAAAAGGGGAATAAAAGAATAATCTGGCAGTGAATGCTATAGTTGGCTGTTAGTGCTGGTTGAGATAGAAAATTAAAATAAAAATTGAGAAAATTAAAATAAAAATTGAGAAGTGCCAAAGGAAGGGTATATAACTAATGTTACAAACACATGTGTCTATCGATGTGTAAGGAAAAAAGGGGGACTAGGTAATTAATTAAGAAATGCTATAGATGGAATATCAATATTAGTGGTAGGTTGACTTATTAATGTTAGTTAAATTAAAAAACCAGCATGGAATTGTGATAGTCTAATTTAAAAATACTGTAATTAAAATATGACTATTCATAATAAATTAAAAATATGTGTACTTCACAGTGTGAGGTGATTTCGTGAACTTCTAGACTATGAGTAGAAATAAAAATAACATTAACATATTGGGAGCACTAACCAAAGATCTAGAAAGCTGCCAGATCAATGACTTCATTTAGGCCAGAGGGGAACAGGGACTGGAATTTGTATATCCAGTATGTTTCTCTCTGGCGCAGGTGGGTGTACCTGTTAAGACCTATTTGCAAAGGTATATGTTCAAGTGGAGTTATACCATATGTGTGTTGATGTCCAGAATGCTGGATTGTACTGTGCCTAGATACACTATGTTTAAGTGATAGTTTTTTAATATTTCTTAGGTGTTCACTCCACCTCGTACGTATCTTCCTGCAGGTGCGGCCCAGATATTGCAGGCCACATCTGCAGGTCAGAACGTAAATCACATATTCTGTGCCACAATCTATTCTATTTTTAATGGGGAATATTTCCCCTGTAGTATGACATTTCACAGATGTATGCCCATGTGTTATGTAACTACACATGTGGCATCGTGATTTGTTACATTTAAAGACTCCTGCCTTCATTCTTTTATTTACATTAAGTGTGGGATGGTGTATGTGGTTCTTTTTGGATATAACTACTTTACTTGGAGCCAGTTTTTGTTTCAGCGTGGGTGCTCTTCGGAAAACCACACGTGGATTATTAGTAATATTGTGTTTTAAAATTGGATCTTTCATTATTATTGGCCAGTGTTTCCTAAGAGTTTTTTTTATAAAAATGTGTTCAGAATTAAATTGAGTAATGAAGAGTGGTTCTTTAGGGCCGTTGTTGGCTAATGCAGTCTGATCCAAGAGTTAAGATATTGTGTCTATTATCGTTTCTTGCCTTTAAAAGGCTGTCTTCTATTAATTTATCGGGATAGCCTTTCTCTTTAAATCTATTGTATAATATTCTTGACTGTTGGTCATAAAGGGTTAGGGTACTACAGTTCCTTCTAATACGCCTGAATTGGCTGTAAGGGATGTTGGTCTTCCAACTTTTAAGATGATTGCTGGAGAAGTGTAAGAAGTTATTACTATCCACTTCTTTAAAAAAGGTGGAAGACACAACATCCCCCCCATCACTCCATTCAAGACAAACATCCAAGAATTCTATTTTTTCTTTCTGTAGATTATGTGTGAAGGAAAGGCCCATATTGTTTGAGTTTAGATAGTTAATAAATGAAGTTGCTTCCCCTATGGTGCCCTCCCAAATGAAAATGAGGTCATCAATGTAGCGGCCATAGAATACCAGGTTTGCCTCCCAGTTTGTGTTATAAATGTACTGCTCTTCAAATACACCCATAAAAAGATTGGCAAAGCTGGGGGCAAACCTGGTACCCATGGCCGTACCCTTGATTTGTAGATAGAAGTCATCCAAAAATTGGAAATAATTATGTGATAGAATATATTGAATACAAGTTATAATGAATTCTTGTTGAATGGAAGGAAGATAAATATCATTTTCAAGATGGTGTCTAATAGCATTTATCCCCAACGTGTGGTCTATATTGGAGTAGAGTGCCCCTACATCACAAGTTAGCCAGAAAGTGCAATTTTTTCTCTTTACATTCTGTAATTTGTTTAATAGATCAGTGGTGTCTCTGATATAGGATGGTAGCTTCATGACATATTTTTGTAATAATAAATCTATGTATTCAGAAACTCGATCGGTGGGGCTATTGATCCCTGAAATTATAGGTCTTCCTGGTGGTTTTAATCGATTTTTGTGTATTTTGGGTAAATGATAGTAAAATGGGATGCTTGGATGATCTGGTAGGAGGTATTGTTTTTCTTTTTTATTTAATATCCCTTTGTGGAAGCCATCAAGTATTAAATTTTTGAGAATTTTACAAAAATGTAATGTGGGATCACTATCTAGTTTTTTATAGTACTCAGTGTCAAGTACTATACGTTTGGCCTCTGTGATATAGTCGGGGTAGTCCTGTAGGACTATGCCTCCGCCCTTATCCGCTTGACGTATTATTAAATTTTTATTAGCTGTTAAATTATTAAGTGCTTTCTGTTCATTGGGCCAAATTTTCCCAAATTTTACTTTTTGTTTTTTTTATTCTTTTTTGTGCCGTTTATGAGCTAATTTGTTGAAATAATCTAACACCAGCTGCTGGAAGAGGTCGATATAAGATCCTTCCTCTCTGGGGGGGTTAAATGTAGATTGTGGAGCAAGATTAGTATGCACAATCTGTTCAAATAAATCATCAATTATATTTGGGGTGTCTTTATACACTATCTGTGTGAGGTTCCTAGGTTCCATTAGATCTGTTAATATTGGTGTGCCATCTAACTTGTGTTTTCTTAATTGTTTAGCTGCAAAATACCTCTGTAATGAGAGTTTCCTAGTGAAGGAATTAATATCAACAAATAAATCAAATAGATTGGGTTGATTAGGGGGGCAGTAGGACAGGCCTCGACCTAAAATTCTGATTTCATCATCTGACAAAGTATGGGAGGATAGGTTAAATATACCCTCTTTTAATCTCTGAAGTTTTGTTTTTTTGATGGTGTGCCCTCTCCCTCTCCTCCCTCGTTTGGAAAGGATCTTTTTTTGTGGTTCAATGTTGTTTTCGATTTGTCCCATAGGGGGGCCAATGGTCTCTCCCCTAAAAAATGGTTTCCAACAGAGGTGGAGGGTCTTTCTTGTGGTATGTTATGTTGTTCCCTCACTCTAGTAGTGGAATTATCATCGTTGTTTGGTAAAGCATCAAATCTATTGTGTGTTGGAATTGTATAATAGTTGTTAGATGAATTGGTACGTGCATTGTTATGTTCTCTTTGGTTTCTATGATCTTGGTTCCTATTGTCTCGTCCATAATAAGTCATTTCGGTTGGTCTATTATAGTGTCCTGAATGATGGAAATCGTTTGATCTGTGGTATTGTGTGTGGGAGGCCGTATTATTGTGATTGGTATTGTATGTGGTTCTATTTTCATAGTGATGAGTTTGTGGTGTCGAAGACTGCTGTGGTCTTTGTCGATTGTATTGTGGATTACTCACCCAATTCTCCTGTGTACCCCAACTATTGGTATTATGAGCATTAAAAAAGTTATTATTCTCATTAAAATTCTGCGGTGTGCGTGGTGCATGTTGATTATGCCTATCAGAATGATGGTTATCGGAGTTAGACTTCCTTCGATAATTGGGAGTCCAATTGTGACTATTGTTAAATTTGTTACTCCTCCTATTTCTATTTTGTACTACTTTCCAGTTCTCACTTTGATTCTCATTGACTTCAGTTTCTTCTTTCTTATTATATGTATAAACAATCCCTTTGTTATAGTCTTCCTCATCTCTTGCTAGCTTAGAATTCTTTCTTGCAATCAATTCTTTTTGGTACTCATCTGATGATTGAATTGTGTGGTTATTGAGTCTAGTGTAATCTGTATGTCCTTTCAATTTATCAAGTTCTAATTGGATTTTTTAAATTTCTTTAGCAGTATCATCTACCAGTTGTTGTCTATGGTTAATTAGAAGGTCAATAAGTTGAAAGGAGCAATTATCCAGAATTGCAAACCATTTTTCCAAAAGGGTGGTGTCATTTTTAAATGAACAGTTCTTAAATACCCTTAAGCCTCTCGGGATTTGTTTTTTATCTCTATATTTTTTAAGCGTGTCTAAATCCCACCAGTGTCTATTTTCGGTTTTTAGTAATCCCTCTAGGGTGGAAAATAAACCTTCTATGGACGTATCCATTGACAATTGTGCTGTGCCTTGATTGAGACTATTCTCTTGGGCAACCCTTCTGGAGGATCTTTCTATTACAGATAACATAATGAAATATACTATATTAAATTAAATTGAAATGAAATAAAAATATTGTGATAAAATGATTAAAATGAATAAATTGCAATAAAAATAAAAATAAAGATAAAATCATAAAAAATGAACATAAAATAATACCAATGAAATTAAAAATAGAGATTAAAAATAGAACTAGAAAGCAGCTCCCCTCGATATCTATTGAGAAGGTATAAAACTATGTGCAGGTGACCTAGTCACAGAGAGGGCGCTTCAGAACAGTAATTTATGAATCTTTGTAACAACAAATGTAGAAAAGAAAAACCTTCAAAAAGTTCACTCGTTATTTAATGAGGTATGATTGTCCTCTAATATATATCCGCAACCACCAAAGCTATGGTGTAAATAACTAAAGGCACCCTATTGTAAAATACTTTGCCATACATTTGACAAGGATCTCTTGTCCTCTCTGTTTGTTTTTAGAATAGCTGGGATAAGGAGCCCTTTATTTGAACTCACAACAAAATCCTGGACTCTTTCTATCTTCAAATGAATTCCCTTGCTGTGAAAAAGTGTAAAATTGTATCCACCACTGCGTTTTTTGTAACAATTGTTTTTAAAGTTTTTTTATATTCTATGTTCATATATTGTAACAAGTTTTATTCATGTATTTAGCTAATACTGATTTTATTTATTTTTGTGAAAAGAGTTAATTTTTAACAAAGAGATCCTGACTGTTTGATACTACACTGTTACTTAGATTCATTCTATATCACATAGACTGTAGCGATACTATTAAGGTTAACTTCTCACATTTTGCAAATATTGTTAAAACAGCCACCATCCATATAAACGGCTTCTATCCGATCTATGGATTTGTTTTTTGAACAGGCCACATTAATCTATATCTAATCCTCCCCGCTCCTACATAGTAATAGCTCCGCGCACAGGTTTTTTTGTCTAATTTGTCTGACTTTTTGAATCCATTGAAGCTGCATATGGTACTCTCACAAAAATAGTAATACAGAAATATAATCCATTAGGATGGCCTATTGAAACACGATACAATACACCATTTTAGAAGGTTGAAATATACTTTATATGCGTGGAACTAAAAAAAAAATATTCTCAGTTGATACCTGATATATTTAGCCACCCCGTGGTGCCCCAGAGCCCATTTATCTCATATCTCAATATAGATTTAAGATAATAATACAAAAAGTTTAGTTTCACCTCACAATACTTCTGATGCGCCGAAGAAAATGCTATAAACACTTTATCGCTCGCCCAAAACAGCTAGTGCGCCACTCTTAATCTAGCCCTTTATCTTCAGTATTGATTGAAGCCTTAGTAATAATTAATTATACAATTAATAATTCATTATTAATGCTGTTTTTAATACAGCCTGTTTAGTTTTATTTACTTTGATTTAACATATTTTCTTTCTAATAAAGGAGCATTGTTTTATAACCCTTACATTGCAAAATGTTAGAGCTTAATTTAATATTAAGTGATTATATTGTATCAGAAAAATAATTTCTTACCAACTGATACTGAAACTGTAATCTTGTTTATTGGCAGACCAAAACCTGAGTAAATCATTTGTGTGCCTAATCAGTCAATAGATATTAAAATAAATCCTATATATATAGGACTCTGTTTCTTAACCCATTATCAAAAATGTTTGTAATGTACTTTCATATACTGTAGTCAATTACATTGCATATTCCACACTCTCTATGAATAGGTACATAGGTAAGCCCATGTCCACACTTTTGTCATTATTATTATTCCCCTTTTTTTTTCTTTCTTTTTTTTCTCCTTTTTTGACTATTTTATATTCCCCTGTATACCTAATTTCCCATATTTATTCATATTGATTTTATGTTGATATATAACTATATGTCAGTATATGCTTTGTGTATAACCATATATTTCCCCTGCCTGTTATCTTTTACTGACACTGTCTGCCAGTCTCCTAAACCCCCATCATGATTTTTGCGACACCCCCCTCCTCCCGCTGCATTCTTTAACACTTTGTCTTTTTAACCTGTGTTTTAAGATTTGGGGGCATATCTATCAAGCTCCATATGGAGCTTGAAGCCCCGTGTTTCTGGCGAGCCTTCAGACTCGCCAGAAGCACAAGTTATGGAGCAGCGGTCTAAAGAGCGGTGCTCCATATCCTGTCCGTCTACTCTGAGGAGGCAGCCAGAGATCGCCACAATTTAAACTGATCGAGTACGATCGGGTTGATTGACAACCCCTGCTGGCGGACGATTGGCCGAGAATCTGCAAGGGGTGGCGTTGAACCAGCAGTTCACAAGAGCTTGCAGTTGCAATGCTGAATACGGAGAGTGTATTGCTCTCTGCATTCAGCGAGGTCTGTCGGACCTGATCTGCACTGTCGGATCAGGTCCGACAGACCTTTAATAAATAGGCCTCATAATCTGTAAATTCCATCAAATTGGTCAATATTGCTTCAGACTTAAAAAGAAGACACTCTTCTGAAAGCTTGTCATCTTATAAATGTATAGTTAGTCCAATAAAAAAGTATCATTGCTCAATGCAATACTCTTGTTATTTTGATATCTAAATCTCTGGACTAACATGGCTATTCCAATCAACGTATATATGTGTGTGTGTGTGTGTACATACGTATATATACATAAACAGGGGGCTCTTAACTGTATGGCTAACAGATAGGTGTGCCCAAGCACTCCCTCCTAAGCCGCAAAGCTCATAATGCAAAATGTATGTGACAGGAGACCCTTAATGCTTATAAACAGGTATCCACCATAAGCAAAAGCACAAATAACGGACTACAGCTCAGCACCTGTATCAATTATATAAAACAACAAGTATTTTTTAATGTACATTAGAAATCCTGTTGTTAGGAATAATTTAGTTTATTTCTAACTATAGCCTTGGTGAAATGTACTAAATCTCCCCAGTAGGGCAATCAATGAATCTAAATACACAGTACATCACTGAACAGTTTGCCTGTCTCCCCTTATTGCCAACGCCCGGTCCTGAATTCCTGATATCAGTTATGTATGTATGCACCACAATATATATTCAAATGCTACTATAACTCCACAAAAAAAAAAAAATAGTTTTTAGTAAATACATGTCAATATGCAATAGAAAATGCAGTACTTAATTCCAAACAGAAAAATTATCTATTGAGCAAAGAAGCCTAAGAACACCTTGTTTTTCTTAAAATATATGTCAATATTAGAATTTTTGACTACATAAATAAATGCTTTCATTTCTTTATCTGTGTATATTTTAAATGTGTCCACTTACTAATCCTTAGGTATTTTATAATCTCTTGTGCTTTTAATGGTTAATTTTAAAAAAAATATTCCTGCATATTTTTTTCTTGTTCAGAGTAACTGAACATCAGAGGCTTTGTAGATTATAAATGAAGATGGAAATGAGAATTTGAATGCCTCATAAATATTCCCTTCTTGTAATAATAGTTTTGTTGCTAAGATATAGTAATATGCAGCGAGATAGTGATAAAAGTGTCAATCTAAATGTGCATTCATTTCTATATTTAATTTGTCTTATTAAATTAACAACAGTGTTTTGTTTTGCTTTTTGTACTGCAGAAAAAATAATAAATGTTTCAAAAAATCATCTTTTTACATACATAAATATTACTTAGGAGGTCTGCAGAGCTGGTCACACAAGCAATATACAAATAGATCTATTAGAAGTGTCTGGCTCCTTTTAATATGGAGGGGCTGGTAATATTTCAAACAAGAACCACTATTTTCTACTAAGTAAAATTGCATGATCATTTCTTCCTTTAGTGAGAGATAATGAAAATGTGTAGATACAAATGTACTTTTCCTGTATCCTACTTTTTTAATTTGCAGCTTTCAGTTTAATGTTCTATGCTTTTCATGTAATCAGAAAAAATACCCTAATAGCTTCTTTGAAAATGTTATGCTGAATACCCTTTGACATTTTCAATGTTGTAATGTAAATATGAATTTTCAAAATAGGTGAACTCTTTAAATAAGCCAGTTTTCAGAGAAATATAGTTATACATACAGCAAAGGCTAACACAATTTTTTGACATTCATGGGAAAAAATGCTAATAAAGATTGAATAATAAAGTACACCTTTTTATATTTAAAATGGGCTTCGGGGCTTGAAAAGCATATTTGAGTTGTGTCATTTCAAGCAAAATATCAGTTGTTGTGAAAATTAGGTGATTTTTTTAGGAGGAGAGAACCTAATAAGTGGTTTGTTTATAGTAAAACACTGATGTAAGTCCAATTGAATTAGCAAACCTGTCATATTTGAGAGACCCAAATGTTACTGCATGCCTAGGTGGAAATGTACTTTACAAGACTGAAAGATGTAAGCTGGGGATAAAGTGACATCTCACTTCATTTAAATTTCAGCTAAAAATTCCTACAGACATTTTAATTATAACGCTAGCTTCTGATAAAAACACTATATGCAAGATTGTATTTGTATATATAAATCAATGGCATCTCAGATGAATAACTAGGTACCAACTAGGGACTGATTAAAAAAAAAGACAAAATAGCCAACATTGAGAAAAATTCTTGAGTCCAAAGTATTTTGTAAATACTAACTTGTCAAGTCCAGTCTAATTTAAAGGGACACTGAACCCCATTGTTTTCTTTTATGATTCAGATAGAGCATGCAATTTTAAGCAAATTTCTAATTTACTTTTATTATCAAGTTTTCTTCATTTTTTTTCTGTCTTTATTTGAAAAAGAAGGCATCTAAGCTAAAGAGCCAGCAAATTTTTGGTTCAGACCATGGAAAGCACTTGTTTATTAGTGCTGTCCAATCAGCAAGGACAACCCAAGTTGTTCAACAAAAATGGGTCGGCATCTAAACTTACATTCTTGCTTTTCAAATAAACATACAAAGAAAATGAAGAAAATTTGATAATAAGGTCAGGAGTAAATTAGAAAGTTGCTTAAAATGGCATGCTCTATCTGAATCATGAAAGAAAAAAATTGGGTTCAGTGTCCCTTTAAAGCTAAATTCAGAGATTTCACGAGAGAAGCACTGCATCTGCTGACTTGGCGCCAGATTACAAGTGACGCACTATTTAGCACTTTTGCTTGAGCAATAACTAGGCCAGAAGTAAAGATACGCACTCGGGTCAAACAAAATTGCACTCAATCAAAGCCCGATGCACATTAACTAAAGTATTTGCATATTGCACCAGCAATAACTTATTCTCCCTGTAGACTTCAATGAAGAGCACAGAAGAAAAAAATAATACTTATAGCTCCCACTTGAACCCGACACCATATTAAACCCACAGCGCTATAACTGACAGGAGTTATTAATATTTCACATTCCAATGTTCTCGACATGCAGGAATATGTTTGTTTTTTAAATAGATATTCCTATTTATATATCTGTGTATATCTATACTTGTATATATGTTCCTATAAATATATACAGTAGGTATAGATATATATTTACATTTTTCTCTATGTGAAGAACCTTGGAATGTAAAATATGCATATATGGGTTTTGTGCTGTAGGTCTAAGGCAGTGTCGGGTTAGTGCACATGAACAATGAGTTATCTTAAGGCACGTTATGTAAATATTAAATATACATTTGTACAAAACACATCAAAAATAAATTACACAGTATATTTACACTAATAATAACAACACTATCTAATAAAGATCTCAGGTGATAGAAAAAAAAGAAGGCAGACAAAGGGCTTTAACATTGAGAACCCATACATATATATGTCTAAATATGTAAAGGTATGTACACTACAGTATATATATATGTATACATACCTATGTATTTATGTATTTATATATGTTTATATGTATTTACAGACATATACACATATAAACACATAAATACATAGTGTGTGTATATATATATATATATCAGAAGAGAGAGAACAGCACTCCTGAGATAGATGTGAACTCCTTGCACACATGCTCTTAGAGAGATACAACTGCACCTCACTGACGAGGCCCACAGAAGGCCAAAACGATTGTCTGGGGTTGTTGTTTCTCTTGTTTAGAGAAGAATTGGCTGGTATTTCGGCGCTGGACTGTCATTGGGCAGGGTCAGACTGATATGCTACAGGATATTGTATCTCTGTGAAAAGGCATACGCCTAGATTACGAGTTCTGCGTCAGCTTTAAAAAGCAGCGTTAAGGGGTCCTAACGCTGCTTTTAAAACGCCCGCTGGTATTACGAGTCAGGCAGGTACAGGTGTACCGCTCACTTTTCTTCCGCGACTTTTCCATACCGCAAATCCCCTTACGTCAATGGCGTATCCTATCTTTTTAATGGGATTTTCCTAATGCTGGTATTACAAGTCATGGAAGAAGTGAGCGGTACAGCCTCTACCTCCAAGACTCCTACCGCATATAAAAGTCTTACGCCGGAACAAAAAACTCTTAACTAAAGGTCTACAAAGTACACTAACACCCATAAACTACCTATGAACTCCTAAACCGAGGCCCCCCCCACATCGCAAACACTATAATAAAATTATTTAACCCCTAATCTGCCGACCGGACATCGCCGCCACCTACATTATCCCTATGAACACCTAATCTGCTGCCCCTAACATCGCCGACACCTTTATTATATTTATTAACCCCTAATCTGCCCCCCCAACGTCGCTGCCACCTACCTACATTTATTAACCTCTAATCTGCCGACCGGACATCGCCGCCATTATAATAAATGTATTAACCCCTAAACCGCCGCACTCCCGCCTCGCAAACACTATAATACATTTTATTAACCCCTAATCTGCCCTCTCTAACATCACCGCCACCTACCTATTTTAACCCCTAAACTCCTGCCCCCAACGTCGCCGCTATTATAAAAAAAATTATTAACCCCTAAACCTAAGTCTAACCCTAACACCCCCCTAACTTAAATATAATTTAAATAAAACGAAATAAAATTACTATAATTACTAAAATTAATCCTATTTAAAACTAAATACTTACCTATAAAATAAACCCTAATATAGCTACAATATAACTAATAGTTACATTGTAGCTATTTTAGGATTTATATTTATTTTACAGGCAACTTTGTATTTATTTTAACTAGGTAGAATAGCTATTAAATAGTTAATAACTATTTAATAGCTACCTAGTTAAAATAATTACAAAATTACCTGTAAAATAAATCCTAACCTGAGTTACAAATACACCTAACACTACACTATCAATAAATTAATTAAATAAATTAACTACAATTTTCTAACATAAAATACAAATAAATAAACTAAACTATATTACAAAAAAACAAACACTAAATTACAAAAAATAAAAAAATATTACAAGAATTTTAATCTAATTACACCTAATATAAGCCCCTTAATAAAATAAAAAAAGCCCCCCAAAATAATAAAATTCCCTACCCTAAACTAAATTACAAAGTAATCAGCTCTTTTACCAGCCCTTAAAAGGGCTTTTTGCGGGGCATTGCCCCAAAGTAATCAGCTCTTTTACCTGTAAAAAAAAATACAAGACCCCCCCCCAACATTAAAACCCACCACCCACACACCCCTATTCTAAAACCCACCCAATCCCCCCTTAAAAAAACCTAACACTAACCCCCTGAAGATCACCCTACCTTGAGCTGTGTTTGCCCAGCCAGGCCGAATTCTTCATCAAATCCGGGCGATGTGGTCCTCCATCCAGCAGAAGTCTTCATCCAAGCGGGGCAGAAGAGGTCCTCCATCCGGCAGAAGTCTTCATCCATCCGCGGCTCCATCTTCAAGACCTCCGGCGTTCAATCCGATTGGCTGATTGGGTCAGCCAATAGAATGCGAGGTCAATTCTATTGGCTGATCCAATCAGCCAATCGGATTGAACTTCAATCCAATTGGCTGATTAAATCAACCAATCAAATTTTTCCTACCTTAATTCCGATTGGCTGATAGAATGCTATCAGCCAATCGGAATTCGAGGGACGCCATCTTGGATGATGTCATTTAAAGGAACCTTCATTCGTCGTTAGTCCGTCGGCCGAGGAGGATGTTCCGCGTCGGAGGTCTTGAAGATCGAGCCGCAGATGGATGAAGACTGATTAACGATAATGTCAGAGAAAAAAGCCTGGAATGGCTTAATAAGAAAGGGACTTTTAAATGTATGTCAAGGAGCTGTCATACTTGCCAGCATATTTCCATGGGAATAGACTTCAACAGTTATTCAACTAAAGGTAAATTTAAGATTGATCATTATGCCAATTGTGGCACTATTTTTGTAGTCTATCTCATAGAATGCTCTTTATGCTTGGAACAGTACGTTGGTCAGACATCACGTGCCATCACATAAAGAACTATAACAAAGATTCCAGTGTAGCAAGGCACTTCAATGGTTTACATTTCACAGATCAACCTAAGTTCACAGTTAAAGTAATTGATGTAGACAAAAGACCCATTCGAGGAGGTAATATTTATTCTATTCTTTCCAAAAAAGAGCTTTATTGGATATGGAAGCTTAATACTAGGACACCACATGGTCTTAACAAGGAATGGGACATCAGTTTTTTGTTGAATCTTAGTCAGTTTGGGAGGATTATATATGCTAGACATAATTGCGGATATTTTGTGTTGTCTTGTTGTAATGCTCTTTGGCTGAGTAGTTTCTGTAATTGTATATCCAATACCTGCATTTTTTTGTATATGTTTTCTCATTAACATGTTATTGAGGTATAAGTGATATTTTGCAATTGTTTGTTTGCCCTTATCCCATGACCAGAGGACCCACCGTATCATCTGGGTTCCTTTCTCTTCCCCCCTTTTTTGTCATGCTAAATTTCTTTTACATCATAGACATCAATCTCATTTATAATGACCAACAGATGTGTCTTTGAGATTTGTGTAATTTAACATTTTTCCCATTTTGATATATAAAAAGATGAGTATACTGCACATCATATTATCAATTGTATTAAGTGGTAACCATGGTATTAATGGACAAATCAAGTTTAAACATGTCCAAAATGAATAATATGACTTCAAAATATAGTGTGAGGCTATTTGTAGAATTGTGTAAACAAAGTCCCTATTATTGACACACACTATGTATTAGTTAAACTTTAGTATTTATACAGATATATAAAAATATAAATATGTAAAAATACATATTTGTAAAAAGTTATAGATCTTTCAAATTGGAATTTATAGTCAATGTGCAATAGTAGGAATCAACAACAATGTTTTTTCATCCTATATGAAATTGTTTTTATTCACATTTATGGTTGTTTTTTTTAATCATTGTTATGTTATTTTACATTTGTTATATTATTCTTGTTTTCCTTTGTGATGCACCATTCACACTATAGCTCTTTGTTTTGAGGGTGTGTATAACTCTGGAAACTTTGATTGGTTGAAAACCAGTTAATTGGTGCATCACACAGATGGGGAATCATCCTATGATTAAGTGCTGAATAGCACGAAACATGTCAGGACTCCGCTCCCCTTCCTTGTGAACTTTTTTGTGCTGATGTGCCGTGCTGTACTGCACTATTTGTATTTTTCCGTTTTTGTCTTTTTTAATTTTGTAAGAATAAAGACTGTGGTTTTACTCTACCCCCTTGGAGTGCTGCTAATCTTTGAACTTGCACCTTTGGAAGATGCTGCTCTAAATGAAATGTTAAATCTTGCCAGAGGATATAGAGCAGACAGTAGACAGGTTCAGGATATTTTGTCTGGACATTTAGAAAGGTTTGACAACTACAACCAGCAACGGTTGGAAATGGACCGTGAAATCTTTCAATGGCAAAGAGAAATGGACAGGGAAAGGAACCAACATAAAACCAGGGCCTTGGCAATAGCCGAAAATAACATGCAGATGGCTCAAACTACTATGCAATCTTTGTTAGATTTAATTAGAGATAGACATCAGAGCCAAGAGTCGCCAGATCCTAAAAGAAAATGGTTGCATTAGTGCGGTTTTTTGAATATTTTAAGTTATTATTATTGTTTTTTGTTGATCCAGAATATATTTTTATTGTTATTTGTACATAGGTTTATTAAAGTTTATTCTTATTTGATTTTCTTTTCTTTTTCTTTTCTAAATTTACTTGGAATCATTTAAAGGTTTAAAATTAATTGGACACAAAGACAAATCTAATTGCACCCAATTTAAAATGTATTAAATCCGTAGTTTTAACAAATATGAAACAAAAAGGCATTATAAAAAAAGATATGAGGGTCCTTCCGGCCACTAGTCATTTTTGGTTTTGAAATTCACCATTTTTTTAAAGAAAAAGGAAATTAAATTAAAATGCAATCATTGCTTATCTGTTTTCCATAACATAACTTTTGTAGAGATTTTGAACCTGTGTATTTAAATTCTTGATAGCATCCATTATTTGTTTAATTTCTTCACAAACAGAGGATTGCACTTGTGATACAACTTGTACCCCGGAATCTAGATAAGAAAACAAAATTTATAAAAAAGGATTGTGAGACCATTTTTATAATAAAAATCATTTGTTAATAAGCAGTTATCAATAATGTATTACCATTTAGATTAGAGTGGGTATTTTCCATAGCTGGACTTGTCTGTGTCGAGTTAGAAACCATAGATATATCCAAGTCATTATCAATATCAGAAATATTGGTTGAGTTTTTCTCACTACTTGCATCTGTAAAATATATTTATAATTCAATGTATATATTTTTTTATTGATTTGACTATAATATTTAATAATATAGTAAATTTAAAAATAATAAACAATTACCTAGTTGCATTGAGGGTGAAGTTAATGAAGTCCATTCAGGAGCATTATTTTCTTCATTGTCACTATCTATGAAAGATTATTTAAGAACACAATTACAAAAATTTGAATGTGAAAATTGTAATGGTACAAAATATAAGAAAAATACCATCTGTAGAAGACAATTCTAATATTCTTCTGAACTTTTTTTTCTTCATTTTCAACACTCTTTAATTGGTTTCTGTTAATAACAAAAAAAAAAACTATTCATGAATAAATGTATCAGTTCTATAACTATAGATATTTAATCCATGGTTCCTTTTGTACGGTATGTATATATATATATATATATATATATATATATGTGTGTTTGTGTGTGTGCATTTAATATGTGATATCTCATACAGCTAACGAGATCTGCAGGAAACACAAGAAATGGAAATCATGAACTCAATATATAGAAATGGTGTTCTTAAAATGTTTGTTTTTATTTCATACACATTTTTTTATTATAATTTGCAGTAATTTTGTATTTTTAAATGGTGATTTTATCAGCAATCGCTCCTTCATGATTTAATTGTTTGGCATTCCATCTTACTTGTTGGTTGACTAAGATCTTTTGCAAGATCAGAATTCCTGAATAATCATGTTACAAATATCTAGAACATTGTGTCAACATCTTTCTACAGTTATAGAATTATTACAAGATTCTTAAAATATGTTTTAAACTGTTTTCAACATATTAAACCTGTCAGAGTAGATAATTTAAATAGATTTTTTAAAGAAAAAAAAAAAATATATATATATATATATATATATATATATTTTTTTTTTTTCTTAAATAAAATAAATATTATTTTGATGCCATTAGTTGGCAAAGACAAACCTTGTTCTATACAGTGAGGTAAGAAAACATTTGGTGATATTTTAAACCATATAACATAGTTGTTTCACAATTTACAGAAGATGATATATGTTATGGCCACTTTCTTCTTATAGAAAATTATTTCCTGCACTATTTTTCTTGATTTCAGATGAAAATCCCACCTAATCAAAAAATGGTGTTTACTTAATCATTAATTGGAATTTTTTTTTAATAATTTAAAAAGATTACAATTTTAAGTGTAAAGAGGGTACAAATTATCGTTTACAGGTTCCAATAAATGTCAACGTTACACGATAATAGTAAACCACTGCCAATATTTAGAAAGCACTTAGCAAAAACAATCTATACTATGTAAACTGCTGAGAGGTGTTAACTGCTAAAAAAATAAAATGTAACAATTAATGGCTGCCACTCAGCTGGTGCCATTTTTTGTTCAGAACACTGCAAAGTTTTTTTTTTTTCATTCATATATTTTTTATTGGGTTGATAAAGTAAATAGATTATACAGTAGCATATATTATAGTACATGTAACAAATAGACTTCTACACTAAGATACATTATGTACTGGTAAAAGACCCCACATTTTGTCATAAATTATATGCTCAAAGAATAAGAAGAGTTTAGATAAGGGGGGGGAGAGGGAAAATGGGAGAGTGGAAAGGGTAAAACCGAATGGAGTAATAAAATATGGATGGGGAATATCCTTTTATTGTTATACGTACTTTCCACAACCCGAATTATGTAGCAAATATAAATATACCTAATGAGATAGAAAAAAAAAGTAAAGGTTAGGGCATTACTATATAACCATGTGAGTGGACTACGAAATTCTAGCCGTATTACTTAGCCTTTGCTCCCACAGAAATAATATATCAGTTATAAAATCCTGTTTTCCTATATAACAATAATGCATTTTCTCAAGTGTGAGGAGGTCATCTACTTCTGAGGTCCATTGAGAAAAAGTGGGATATTGTTGTGTCTTCCAAAGTCTTGGAATTAGCCTCTTGGCACAAGTTAACAATATGTGGAGCAATTTTTTGCGGTATATACAATTGAGATGTGGAGTGTGGTTAAGGAGAATAATTTGTGGGTTGAGATATTTGTGCCTAAGATTTGGTTCATACTCTGTTCAATTTGCGACCAGTAATTGGCAATGATGGGACATGACCACCATATGTGGGACATAGTGCTTACTTCTACACACCTTCTCCCACAGCTGGAGGAGGCGTTGGGATAGATGTTTCGGAGGCGATGAGGTGTTAGATACCAATGGACGAGTATTTTATAGTTGAGTTCAGACATAACTGCAGAAATGGAAGCAGAGTGGGTCAGTTTAAAACATTGTTTCCACTCATCATCATTCAGATTGCATATGAATTCTTCATTCCATTTCAACAAATATGTAGGTTTTTTCTCAGAAAAGGAACCTCTGAGTACTCTATATAGTATGGAAAGATGTGCCCTTTTGATATTGGTATTGATACACATTTGTTCAAAAAGTGTTAGTGGTCTCAAGATGTCCTGCTTATATGGGCTATTATTTATTGCATGTCTGATTTGCAAATAAGAGTACCAGTTATGGAATGGAGAGCCTAGTTCTTCATTTAATAGGGCTCTGTATTTAATAACAACAGAATCTGTTATCAAATATATGGGGAGAATTTGTAAGTTTTAGGTCACATTAGTGTGAGTAAAATAACTATGTTGCATAAATAAGTCATTATTCAGCAACAGGGTTAAAGGGGATATTGGGGTGGACACTCCTTGCGTTTGGGAAATTACATGGTCCCAAACATCAAGGGTGGTTTTGATGTATCTATTGTGTTGCAGTGTTTGTGGTCTAGCTGACTTAGGAAGCCAGTTCATGTCTCTCATGTACTTGGTGCAAGATAAAGAGGTTTTAATCTGTACCCATATGTTAGAGTGGCATGCATTATTCCAGGATATTATTCTTGTTGGGTGCTTTGCCCTGTAGTAATTTGTTATGTTAGGGACATTAAGTCCTCCATCCTCTTTTCTAAGATATAAAGTGTATTGAGCAACCCTGGACCTTTTGTAAGACCAAATGAAAGAATTTATCATTTTTTGTTGTATTCGGAGATAAGAATTAGGAAGAGCTATTGGTAAAGTTTGGAAGAGATATAGATATTTAGTCACGATCACAGTGTTTATTCTACCCATCCAAGA
This sequence comes from Bombina bombina, assembly GCF_027579735.1. Lineage (NCBI taxonomy): Eukaryota > Metazoa > Chordata > Amphibia > Anura > Bombinatoridae > Bombina > Bombina bombina. The sequence goes on along the minus strand of NC_069500.1, from coordinate 644,079,698 downwards.
TAGATGACCCTGTTTATGCCAAGCCTCTAGAAGGTTCTTTACATTAGTTTGGAGAGAAATAAATTTTTTGTGAAATAAATCTTGCGCATTTTTTGGAAATATCAGGCCAGGGTATTTAATCTTATCCACAATGGCGTATCTAGTGTTATGAGCTACAAACTCTATATCTTGTGCTGGTAAGTTGATTGGTATTCGCCCGGATTTCCCCATATTAATGGAGAAATTGGAAGCTTGTTTGTAATTCTCTAACGTCAGTGTCAGGGCAGGCAGTGATGTAGATGGAAATTGGAGGGTAAGGATCACATAGTCTGTAAATAAGAGACACTTTTGAGTAAGATTATCATACTGTATGCCATGAATATCTGGGTTATTCCAGATCTGAATGACTAGTATTTCCACTGAAAGGGCAAAAGCAGTGGCGATAACGGGCAACCTTGGCGCGTGCCATTAGAAGTGGGAAAGGGTTGCGAGATATGTTTGTTGATGCTTGGATTGCAAGATATGTATAATGCTTGGATTCTAGTAATAAATGTATTTAAAAAGCCAAATTTCGACAGGGTCTTTCACATATAATGCCAGTCCACCCTGTCAGAAGCATGTTGCAAAGAATGTAATACTCTGATTGCATTATATTTTGCCTCCCTGCCTTTAACAAATCCCTCCTGATTTGGATGTACAGTATAACTTTTGGTAGAATTACATTTATTCGGGTTGCAAGTATTTTGGCATATATCTTCATGTCGATATTTATGAGCGATATAGGTATGTAATTTTCTACTCTGTCTCTTGGTTTGTCTTGTTTTGGGATGACCGTAATTAGAGCTTCTAACAGAGGTTGAAAGAATGCATTGCCCTGATTGATGGAGGTAAAGAACATATGTAAATGTGGGCATAACTGAGTCTGAAGTAATTGATAAAATTTTGCTATGAAACCATCCGGACTGGGAGACCTGCCAGGTGGCAGGGCTTTTATTGTGGTTTTAATTTCTTACTGCAAAGTTATTTTATATCACTCAAGCGATAGTTGAAGGGGTGTTGACATCTGCAAGTTGGATAATGATAAATCCCTCACTTAATAGACTTCCATGGGTGTGCACAGTAAAATGAATGTTTGATATCATTTGAGGGTTAAGCCCACAGTACATACGTGTGGTGTTTTTTATATAGTTCTGTGTGTTACTATTATTAGTAATACTTTATTTCAGGTCTCAAAAATTGTATTTTGGATCGTGCTTGAGCATATCACTTAACTCACTTTTGGTAATATGAGTGCAATAACTGTCCTTGTGCTTCTATTTAAAGTATCGGGAATGCTAAAAATGTTTCAACTGTGTTGGTGCTTATTATAATACCAGATTGTGCATTATTCTTTGTGGGAGGTTCTGCAAAAGGATAAAGCACTCTGAGCCATTACATTCCACTAGTAAGCTAGCAATAACCTATACATGCAATGTAATCTATACATTTAGAAAAACACATATGTAATGTATATCTATTATTTATTTTGTAAGCATTTTCTTCAGGCTGCGATACAAATAACATAGTTATGTGTTGGACTGTTTACAGACCCTGCAACATGCTACATAGCTTAGAACAATTTAGGAGTTAATTTACATGTGTCTTTTATCTGCCTCAGAAAAGGAAATGTAATAAACACTCAGGGTTTTTTTTTTTCTTTTCAAGTGATGTATTCCTGGAGTGTTCTGAAATAGTGGTGTCGCGAATAGTTTGCCGGCGAATAGTTCCCGGCGAACATAGAATGTTCGCGTTTGCTGCGGCGGGCGAACATATGCGATGTTCGGTCCGCCCCCTATTCGTCATCATAGAGTAAAACTTTGACCCTGTACCTCACAGTCAGCAGACACATTCCAGCCAATCAGCAGCAGACCCTCCCTCCCAGACCCTCCCACCTCCTGGACAGCATCCATTTTTAGATTCATTCGGAAGCTGCATTCTTAGTGAGAGGAGGGACAGTGTAGCTGCTGCTGATTTAATAGGGAAATCGATAGCTAGGCTAATGTATTCAGTGTCCACTACAGTCCTGAAGGACTCATCTGATCTCTGCTGTAAGGACAGCACCCCAAAAGCCCTTTTTAGGGCTAGAACATCAGTTTTTTTTTTTTTATCCTGTGTAATCTAATTGCAGTTGCCTGCCTGCCAGCATGTGTGTCAGGCTCACAGCGTATACTGTGCCCACTTGCCCAGTGCCACCACTCATATCTGGTGTAACAGTAGTGTACATTTAAAAAACAACAACACTTTTTTGACTGTGAAATAATAGCAGTCAGTTTCCTTCACACGTGTGCATTTCAGGGCCTGCCAGGACACAGTGTCACACCAGTGCAACTCATATCTGGTGTAACAGTAGTGTACATTTAAAAAAAACAACACTTTTTTGACTGTGAAATAATAGCAGTCAGTTTCCTTCACACGTGTGCATTTCAGGGCCTGCCAGGGCACAGTGTCACACCAGTGCAACTCATATCTGGTGTAACAGTAGTGTACATTAACCCCTTAATGCCCACAGCACTTTTCCATTTTCTGTCCGTTTGCGACCAGGGCTATTTTTACATTTCTGCGGTGTTTGTGTTTAGCTGTAATTTTCCTCTTACTCGTTTACTGTACCCACACATTTTATATACCGTTTTTCTCGCCATTAAATGGACTTTCTAAAGATACCATTATTTTCATCATATCCTATAATGTACTATAAAAAAATTATAAAATATGAGGAAAAAATGGAAAAAAACACACTTTTTCTAACTTTGACCCCCAAAATCTGTTACTCATCTACAACCACCAAAAAAGTTTAGAAATACCCAATGTTTACATGTTCTTTGCTTTTTTTGCAAGTTATAGGGCCATAAATACAAGTAGCACTTTGCTATTTCCAAACCATTTTTTTCAAAATTAGCACTAGTTACATTGGAACACTGATATCTGTCAGGAATCCCTGAATAGACATTGACATGTATATATTTTTTTTTAGAAGACATCGCAAAGTATTGATCTAGGCCCATTTTGGTATATTTCATGCCACCATTTCACCACCAAATGCGATCAAATTTTTTCACAAACTTTAGATTTCTCACTGAAATTATTTACAAATAGCTTGTGCAATTATGGCATAAATGGTTGTAAATTTTTCTCTGGGATCCCCTTTGTTCAGAAATAGCAGACATATATGGCTTTGATGTTGCTTTTTTATAATTAGAAGGCCGCTAAATCCCACTGCGCACCACACGTGTATTATGTCCAGCAGTGAAGGGGTTAATTAGGGAACACGTAGGGAGCTTTTTGGGGTAATTTTAGCTTTAGTGTAGTGTAGTAGACAACCCAAAGTATTGATCTAGGCCCATCTTGGTATATTTCATGCCACCATTTCCCCGCCAAATGCGATCAAATAAAAAAAAACGTTACATTTTTCCACATTTTAGGTTTCTCACTGAAATCATTTACAAACATTTTGTGCAATTATGGCAAAAATGGTTGTAAATGCTTCTCTGGGATCCCCTTTTTTCAGAAATAGCAGACATATATGGCTTTGGCATTGCTTTTTGGTAATTAGAAGGCCGCTAAATGCTGCTGCGCACCACACGTGTATTATGCTCAGCAGTGCAGGGGTTAATTAGGGAGCTTGTAGGGAGCTTGTAGGGTTAATTTTAGCTTTAGTGTAGTGTAGTAGACAACCCCAAGTATTGATCTAGGCCCATTTTGGTATATTTCATGCCACCATTTCACCGCCAAATGCGAACAAATTAAAAAAAATAGTCAACTTTTTCACAAACTTTAGGTTTCTCACGTAAATTATTTACAAACAGCTTGTGCAATTATGGCACAAATGGTTGTAAATGCTTCTCTGGGATCCCCTTTGTTCAGAAATAGCAGACATTTATGGATTTGGCGTTGCTTTTTGGTAGTTAGAAGGCCACTAAATGCAACTGCGCACAACCCATGAATTATGCCCAGCAGTGAAGGGGTTAATTAGGTAGCTTGTAGGGAGCTTGCAGGGTTAATTTTAGCTTAAGTGTAGAGATCAGCTTCCCACCTGACACATCAGACCCCCTGATCCCTCACAAAGAGCTCTCTTCCCTCCCCCACCCCACAATTGTCCAAAAAAAGTCTGCCAGTACTAAATAAAAGGTATCTTTTTTTTTATATATATATATATATATACAAGGACAAAAGTAGATGCACTCTCAGGTCTTCCACGATTTACTTTATTGTAACGTTTTCGAGGTTCACAACCCCTTCATCAGCATAAAACAACAAGCCAAACTCAAACAATTTATAGTGCTTTAACAAATCACTCACCATGGGGGCCATGGAGGGACCATGGAGGACCTCCAAATTTGGTTTGAAAATTACAACACGGCCACCAGCAATGTAAAATTCAAGATGACTGTTGATAGACAGACTATCAACTTTTTGGACCTAACGGTCTTTAAAGATGCACATCAACTGGGCACTACACTATATATTAGCGCTGCGGAATCTGTTGGCGCTCTACAAATAACCGATAATAATAATAATAATAATCAGAAACAAACTGATCGTAACTCCATATTGAGAGCAGACAGTTGCCAACCTCCTGCCCTTCTCGAGGGCATAGTTAAGTCTCAGTTTATAAGAACCATGAGGAACAATTCAGACGCACACACTGGGGTCTCCCAACTGTCAGGAGTGGGTGAGAGATTTCATCAAAGGGGATATAAACCATCCATCATCCAAAATACCATGACCACAGTATCCACACTTACTCAGAATGACCTAATTAAACCTACACAGAAGAGAGACACAAGCAACAAGTTGATCATGTCTACAACATTTACCCCAGCCACTAAGAATATGGGGCGTATTTTACATCGGCACTGGCCCATAATGGCATCTGATTCAAAATTAACATTCACTCAACAGCTACAACCTATGGTGGGATTCAGGAGGGGTACCAACCTCAAGGATCTCCTTATGCGAACGGATAACAAGTCTAATTACACTACTGGGGCCACAATCAACATCAAAGGCTCATATAGGTGTTTAGGCTGCACAACCTGTAATGGTTTGCTTAACACCAAAACCTTTCATCATCCACACACCAATAGGAGATATGTGATTAAACATTCCATCACGTGTACTACTACACATGTCGTCTACCTCCTCTTTTGCCCATGCTCGTGCTTCTATGTGGGTAAAACCACAGGCACGTTACGTGAACGAATGGCAAACCACAGGCATGCAATAAGATCTGCACTGAAACAAGGGGATTCTGAACAGCCAGTAGCACGTCACTGTGCTAAACAAGGTCACTCAGTTTCTTCGATACGGTATATCCTTATTGATCACATCCCCCCATTGGACCGGGGAGGAGACAGGAGCAAGGTACTGCTTAAACGGGAAGCCCAGTGGATTTACAAACTGGGAACTATCCATCCAGGTGGACTAAACACTACCCCAGATTTCAAAAATCTGGTTTGACCCTACAAGGCAGTGCTACATACCTGGGGTATAACCCAGGGTCATTGTGGCTACATTTAGCTTCCGGCCACATTGCTCACATGAGGTTTGTTGACTGGTCGCTTACGACACTCCCTAATGGGGGTAATTGCCCTCAACGGGGCAGTGGAAGCCTGGGCCCTGAGGTATAATTACCTACCCATGCACCTTTAACCTTGGAGGAGGAAGCCATCGAATCACCTTTAACATCAAGGAAGCAACAGGATGGACAATCTTTAAGTGTCTATACTTAGTTATCTTTAATAGATCAAGTTGTATTTAATCTGCAAACATGCTTAATGTGAATGTATATAATGTCTATACCTATACATCACCCTTTAGAGCTTTATAAGGGATTGCAGACGGACACACATACTTTCTTTTCCATAGAAGCCAGCTAATCTGCTAGACACCTTATTGCCAAACAGGGAGCAGATCCTTAGCGGGCGTAGTAGTATATAATTATAAATGTAGTATATAATTGCCTGGATATACATATACAACATTTATGTGAGGTGAACTAATTTATTTCTTTACACTATTAGTTCCAATAAGGGGAGATTGTAGACACACTATCAGGACAAAGTGCCAAATTTATTTTACTAGTTATTTATAAGTCATTTAAGAGTCATTTAACATTACATCATGTGATAACAAGTACAGCAAAAAAAACCCAATTTTTGTTTATGCATTAATTCTTGTATATATTCTTGCACACATATAACACTATTTTAAATAACACTCCAGTGTGATTAAATATAGTTAACACACTGTGTCACCATATGAGTTATTAATGGGTTGCACGTTATAATAGACCGTAGTATGGTGATATGATCAATGCTTGTTTACTATCACCATGCCTACAGTAACCATGGTGATGTATGTACACAATAGTACTAAGAATAGCTGATCGTTAACAGCACGTTTGGCCATCTAATGGAATATTCTAACAACTTCTACAAGTAGTCCCTAGTTTGTGTCACTTTTTGATTTAATACACATTATGTTGATTCAATAGATGTGGAATTGTAAAATTTACATTTAACTAACATGTAGCCGCGATACCGGAAGTGGGATTGTAGCACTTCCGGTAGGCTTTAGCACAGTGGAACGCAAGATGCGTTCCACACTCGATGTTTGGCGCACTTTGGAGTAACACCTGTGTGGTGAGTGATTTGTTAAAGCACTATAAATTGTTTGAGTTTGGCTTGTTGTTTTATGCTGATGAAGGGGTTGTGAACCTCGAAAACGTTACAATAAAGTAAATCGTGGAAGACCTGAGAGTGCATCTACTTTTGTCCTTGTATGCTATTTATATTTGCACCCAGGCTGTTGCCTCTTGGTGGGTTGACCTGGAAAACTGCTTGGATATATATATATATATATATATATATATATTTAGCATATTTACATATGCTGTTGTGTAGGATCCCCCTCTTAGCCCCCAACCTCCCTGATTCCCCCCAAAACAGCTTCCTAACCCTCCCCCTCTGCCTTATTGGGGGCCATATTGGGTACTGGCAGCTGTCTGCCAGTACCCAGTTTGCAAATAAAATGTTTGTTTTTTTATTTTTATTTCATTTTTCTGTAGTGTAGCTTCCCCCCCCAAGACCAATCCCCCACCCGCTCCCAGATCACTTAGATTTCCAAGTACTAAATATTTTGCACCCCTTTCTCCCACTTATAAAAACATTTTTTTCTGTAGAGTAGCGGTTCCCACCCGCTCCCTCCCCGTGCATGCACCCGCCCGCCTCCTCCCATGCAGGCCCGCGCGCCCCTGGTGATCCCGCCCCGATCCCGCCCCCTCTCTGACAAGGACCACATCGATGGCCGCCCACCCGCCTCCCACTTCAGCTCCCACCCACCAACGAATGCAGCCATCGATGCCCGGTGCAAAGAAGGGCCACAGAGTGGCTCTCTCTGCACCGGAGGGGTAAAATTTGTTATTGCAGGATACCTCGATATTGAGGCATCCTGCAATAACCGGAAAGCAGCTGGAAGCGATCAGGATCGCTTCCAGCTGCTTTTCAAACCGAGGACATACGCCATACGTCCTCAGGCGTTAACTGTATTTTTTCTGAGGACGTATGGCGTACGTCCTCGGTCATTAAGGGGTTAAAAAAAAAACTAGAAATTTTACTGTGAAATAATAGCAGTCCATTTCCTTCACACGTGTGCGTTTCAGGGCCTGCCAGGGCACAGTGTCACACCAGTGCAACTCATATCTGGTGTAACAGTAGTGTGCATTAAAAAAAAAAAACTAGAAATTTGACTGTGAAATAATAGCAGTCAGTTTCAGGGCCTGCCAGGGTACAGTGTCACACCAGTGCAACTCATATCTGGTGTAACAGTAGTGTACATAAAAAAAAAAAAAAACTAGAAATTCGACTGTGAAATAAGAGCAGTCAGTTTCCTTCACGCGTATGCATTTCAGGGCCTGCCAGGGCACAGTGTCACACCAGTGCAACTCATATCTGGTGTTACAGTAGTGTACATTTAAAAAAAAATAGAAATTTGACTGTGAAATAATAGCAGTCAGTTTCCTTCACAAATGTGCGTTTCAGGGCCTGCTAGGGCACAGTGTCACACCAGTGCAACTCATATCTGGTGTAACAGTAGTGTACATTAAAAAAAAAAAAATAGAAATTTGACTGTGAAATAATAGCAGTCAGTTTCCTTCATGCGTGTGCATTTCAGGGCCTGCCAGGGCACAGTGTCACACCAGTGCAACTCATATCTGGTGTAACAGTAGTGTACATTTTAAAAAAAATTTTTTTTGACTGTAATAGATTGAATAGCAGTTAGTTGTCTGCAAGCGTGTATGTCAGGCCTACAGCGTCTACTCTGCCAACTTCTGCCAGTGCACAGTGCCACTCATATCTGTTGTCACATAGCTTGCACGCATAGTACCACTAATCGAAAGAAAAATGACAGGCAGAGGCAGGCCACCCCGCAGGGGCCGTCGTGGTCATGGTGCTGTGATTCCCTTTGACCCTAGAATAATGCAGTGCGGTGCGTAAAACAGGGAGTTTGGTCTGTCACTGTGAAGCGAGCATAACCCTTACACTACCTGTTCGATACAACATCATACCTGATGTTTTAAAGCACGTTATTCCAAACAATTTAGGAATGTTAGGTGATTTATGCCTTTTATGGATTAAAACCAGACTCTGCATCAACTATGTAATTTTCCATGGGAGTTTTGCCATGGATCCCCCTCCGGCATGCCACAGTCCAGGTGTTTGTCCCCTTGAAACAACTTTTCCATCACTATTGTGGCCAGAAAGAGTCCCTGTGGGTTTTAAAATTCGCCTGCATATTGAAGTCTATGGCGATTCGCCCGGTTTGCGAACATTTGAGGAAGTTCGCGTTCGCCGTTCGCGAACGGAAAATTTTATGTTCGCGACATCACTATTCTGAAATTGTAGAAACCTGCACATTCTTAAACACTTAGTAACATAGTAGATGTGGTTAAAAAAAAATATAAGTCCATCAAGTTCAACCTATATAGATCCTGCCTGATTTATAATACATAAGATGACAATTGAACTTACATTAATACAATTAAAGCTTACCCGTTTAACACAAGCAATCATATCCATTTTTGTTAGGCAGAAATGTATCTAAGACATTTTTAAATGTATCTAAGGTATTGACATTCACTACCTCCTTAGGCAAGAAGTTCCACAATCTGATTACTCTTACAGTGGAATAAAAGTGTACATTACTGGAGATATATTTGCCTTGAAATAAACAGTTTCTGCCAAATCTTTAGATTGGCATTGAATGTATTAGTATAAAGCAATTATATCACCTCTCATGTGCCTTTTTTTTCTAGAGTAAACAGTTCAAATTTTGTTAATCTCTACTCATGGTTAAAATCCTTTATTTCCCTTATTAATTTTGTGGCCCTTCTCAGAATTTTTTCTAATTATGCAATTTCCTTTTTTAAATTGGTCCCCAGAACTGCCCTCCATACTCAAGGTCAGGTCTTACCAGGGATTTATGTAGGGCATAATTATGTTTTCATCGCTTTTATCTTTGCTTCTTTAAATACATGCTAGTATCTTACTAGCCTTAGAAGTCACTTCTTATCATTGCACAATCATTCTTTGCTTGTTATATAGCTTGTGTACACTGTAATGCTGTGACGCATTTTGATGATGTCATTGATATGCAGTTGCGGCATGGTGCATGCAAAGTTCAGCGTTCCTGCAGGTAATATTGGCCATCTCCCTCTCTCTCTTCGCCTCCCTCTCCTCTTTCTCTCCTTTCTTTCTCTCTCTCCTCAATCTCCCCCCCCCCCTCACAGGGTATTTAAATTTTATAATTATATTAAAAAGTTATAGCGCATCTTTATTACAATTGATGAATGAAACTCCATCTAAAATATCATTAACATTCTGGATCTGCTTTTAAAAAGGGGAGAGTTTACCATCACTTTAATTTTGTACAATAGTGTCTCATGTGGCAGTGCATTAAAAGCCTTTGCAAAATCCATACCGCATTAACTGATTCACCTTTATCTATTCTCTTGTTTACTTTTTTATAGAATCTATTTAGATTAATGATTTCTCATAAAACCATGCTAATTTGAACTCATAATCTTTTTTTCAAGAATATACTCTTAAATATAATCCTTTATAATAATTTCCTGTATCTTTCCCATTACCATTGTTAGGCTTACTGGTTCATATCTTACCTGAACCAGTAAGCCTAACAATGACCTGGAGTTTTATTTACCTTAATATTATGCAGGTTTTTACATATATCATCTTAAAGTTATTGGTATGGGATTGTATGTTCTAGTTTGTTTCAGCACTTCTCCCTTTGGTTCCTCTCTTGTGTTTACCAAAGAAAAGAAATGGTTTAGCTTGTCAGCCTTCCCACAGTCACTGTAAATCATGCTACACATTTTAATGAACCTATATTTCCTTTTTTAGATTTTTTTTGCCATATATATACTCCATAAAGCTTTTAGAGTTTGCCTTAGAATCCTTCATTTTCATTTTTTAATAATCTAATTGATCTTTTGTATGCCTTGCTACATTCCTTATAAATCTGGAATGATGAATTTGTGCCATTTTATGAATAATTGAAATGACCCTTATTTTTTCCAAATTTCTCTCAACACATTTATATTTAGTCACATTAACTTGGATTTATTTATTTTACTTTTATAACCATTGTGGTATGTGTTGATATGTATGTTTATTTAACAAAGTTTTAAATGTTCTCCATTTAAATACACAGGCCTAGATTTGGAGTTTGGCGGTAGCCGTGAAAACCAGCGTTAGAGGCTCCTAACGCTGGTTTTAGGCTACCGCCGGTATTTGGAGTCAGTCAAAAAAGGGTCTAACGCTCACTTTTCAGCCGCGACTTTTCCATACCGTAGATCCCCTTACGTAAATTGCGTATCCTATCTTTTCAATGGGATCTTTCTAACTCCGGTATTTAGAGTCGTGTCTGAAGTGAGCGTTAGAATTCTAACGACAAAACTCCAGCCGCAGAAAAAAGTCAGTAGTTAAGAGCTTTCTGGGCTAACGCCGGTTCATAAAGCTCTTAACTACTGTGCTCTAAAGTACACTAACACCCATAAACTACCTATGTACCCCTAAACCGAGGCCCCCCCACATCGCCGACACTCGATTAATTTTTTTTAACCCCTAATCTGCCGACCGCCACCTACGTTATACTTATGTACCCCTAATCTGCTGCCCCTAACACCGCCGACCCCTATATTATATTTATTAACCCCTAACCTGCCCCCCACAACGTCGCCGCCAGCTACCTACACTTATTAACCCCTAATCTGCCGTCCGCACGCCGCCGCCAACTACATTATAGCTATGTACCCCTAATCTGCTGCCCTAACATCGCCGACCTCTATATTATATTTATTAACCCCTAACCTGCCCCCCACAACGTCGCCGCCACCTACCTACAATAATTAACCCCTAATCTGCCGACCGCAAAGAGCCGCCACCTACATTATAGCTATGTACCCCTAATCTGCTGCCCCTAACACCGCCGACCCCTATATTATATTTATTAACCCCTAATCTGCCCTCCCTAACATCGCCGACACCTAACTTCAATTATTGACCCCTAATCTCGCCGCTATTCTAATAAATGTTTTAACCCCTAAAGCTAAGTCTAACCCTAACACTAACACCCCCCTAAGTTAAATATAATTTATATCTAACGAAATAAATTAACTCTTATTAAATAAATTAATCCTATTTAAAGCTAAATACTTACCTGTAAAATAAACCCTAATATAGCTACAATATAAATTATAATTATATTATAGCTATTTTAGGATTTATATTTATTTTACAGGTAACTTTGTATTTATTTTAACCAGGTGCAATAGCTATTAAATAGTTAAGAACTATTTAATAGCTAAAATAGTTAAAATAATTACAAAATTACCTGTAAAATAAATCCTAACCTAAGTTACAATTAAACCTAACACTACACTATCAATAAATTAATTAAATAAAATACCTACAATTACCTACAATTAAACCTAACACTACACTATCAATACATTAATTAAATACAATATCTACAAATAAATACAATGAAATAAACTAACTAAAGTACAAAAAATAAAAAAGAACTAAGTTACAAAAAATATTTTTTTTTTTACAAACATCAGAAAAATATTACAACAATTTTAAACTAATTACACCTACTCTAAGCCCCCTAATAAAATAACAAAGACCCCCAAAATAAAAAAATGCCCTACCCTATTCTAAATTACTAAAGTTCAAAGCTCTTTTACCTTACCCTTTGCGGGGCATGCCCCAAGAAGTTCAGCTCTTTGTTCCGATCAGCCAATAGAATGCGAGCTCAATCTGATTGGCTGATTGGATCAGCCAATCGGATTGAACTTGATTCTGATTGGCTGATTCCATCAGCCAATCAGAATATTCCTACCTTAATTCCGATTGGCTGATAGAATCCTATCAGCCAATCGGAATTCGAGGGCCGCCATCTTGGATGACGTCATTTAAAGGAACCGTCATTCGTCGTTCAGTCGTCGGCCAGGATGGATGTTCCGCGTCGGAGATCTTCAGGATGCTGCCGCTCAGCTCCGGATGGATGACGATAGAAAATTCCGCTTGGATGAAGACTTCAATCGGATGGAAGACCTCTTCTGCCCCACTTGGATGAAGACTTCTACCGGATGGAGGACCTCTTCTTGCTCCGCTTGGATGAAGAATTTGGCTCGGCTGGGTGAAGACGACTCAAGGTAGGGAGATCTTCAGGGGCTTAGTGTTAGGTTTATTTAAGGGGGGTTTGGGTTAGATTAGGGGTATGTGGGTGGTGGGTTGTAATGTTGGGGGGGTATTGTATGTTTATTTTTACAGGCAAAAGAGCTGAACTTCTTGGGGCATGCCCCGCAAAGGGCCCTGTTCAGGGCTGGTAAGGTAAAAGAGCTTTGAACTTTAGTAATTTAGAATAGGGTAGGGCATTTTTTTATTTTGGGGGGCTTTGTTATTTTATTAGGGGGCTTAGAGTAGGTGTAATTAGTTTAAAATTGTTGTAATATATTTCTAATGTTTGTAAATATTTTTTTATTTTTTGTAACTTAGTTTATTTCATTGTATTTATTTGTAGGAATTGTATTTAATTTATTTATTGATAGTGTAGTGTTAGGTTTAATTGTAACTTAGGTTAGGATTTATTTTACAGGTAAATTAGTAATTATTTTAACTATTTTAGCTATTAAATAGTTCTTAACTATTTAATAGCTATTGTACCTGGTTAAAATAAATACAAAGTTACCTGTAAAATAAATATTAATCCTAAAATAGCTATAATATAAATATAATTTATATTGTAGCTATATTAGGATTTATTTTACAGGTAAGTATTTAGCTTTAAATAGGAATAATTTATTTAAGAAGAGTTAATTAATTTTGTTAGATTAAAATTATATTTAATTTAGGGGGGTGTTAGTGTTAGGGTTAGACTTAGCTTTAGGGGTTAATACATTTATTAGAATAGCGGTGAGCTCCAGTCGGCAGATTAGGGGTTAATGTTTGTAGTTAGGTGTCGGCGATGTTAGGGAGGGCAGATTAGGGGTTAATACTATTTATTATAGGGTTAGTGAGGCGGATTAGGGGTTAATAACTTTATTATAATAGCGGTGCGGTCCGGTCGGCAGATTAGGGGTTAATAAGTGTAGGCAGGTGGAGGCGACGTTGCGGGGGGCAGATTAGGGGTTAATAAATATAATATAGGGGTCGGCTGTGTTAGGGGCAGCAGATTAGGGGTACATAGGGATAATGTAAGTAGCGGCGGTTTACGGAGCGGCAGATTAGGGGTTAAAAATAATATGCAGGGGTCAGCGATAGCGGGGGCGGCAGAATAGGGGTTAATAAGTGTAAGGTTAGGGGTGTTTAGACTCGGGGTACATGTTAGAGTGTTAGGTGCAGACGTAGGAAGTGTTTCCCCATAGACAACAATGGGGCTGCGTTAGGAGCTGAACGCGTTTTTTTTGCAGGTGTTAGGTTTTTTTTCAGCTCAAACAGCCCCATTGTTTCCTATGGGGGAATCGTGCACAAGCACGTTTTTGAGGCTGGCCGCGTCCGTAAGCAACTCTGGTATCGAGAGTTGAAGTTGCGTTAAATATGCTCTACGCTCCTTTTTTGGAGCCTAACGCAGCCATTCTGTGGACTCTCAATACCAGAGTTATTTTAAAGGTGCGGCCAGAAAAAAGCCAGCGTTAGATATGCGGGTCGTTACCGACAAAACTCTAAATCTAGCCGACAGTTTTTTTTATTTAAGAAAAATGTGTCCCAATTTATGCTATTTAACAATTTCCTTAAATAACTTTAGTCTAGATTACGAATTTTGATTTAGAGCCTGTGCGGTGCTAACGAGCAGTTTATGCTCACCGCTCACTTGCAGACAGCGCTGGTATTACAGGTTTTTACAAACCCGGAGTTAACCGCAAAAAAGTGAGCGTAGAGCAAAATTTAGCTCCACATCTCACCTCAATACCAGCGCTGCTTACGTTAGCGGTGAGCTGGCTAAACTTGCTCATGCACGATTTCCCCATAGGAATCAATGGAGGAGAGCCGGCTGAAAAAAAACCTAACACCTGCAAAAAAGCAGCGTAAAGCTCCTAACGCAGCCCCATTTATTCCTATGGGGAAAATACATTTATGTCTACACCTAACACCCTAACATGAACCCAGAGTCTAAACATCCCTAATCTTACACTTATTAACCCCTAATCTGCCGCCCCTGACATCACCGCCACCTGCATTATATTATTAACCCCTAATCTGCTGCTCCGGACACCGCCGCCACCTACATTATACTTATGAACCCCTAATCTGCTGCCCCCAACATCGCCAACACCTACATTATATTTATTAACTCCTAATCTGCCGCCCCCAATGTCGCCGCCACCATAATAAACAAATTAACCCCTAAACCTAAGTCTAACCCTAACCCTAACCCCCCTAACTTAAATATAATTTAAATAAATCTAAATACAATTACTACAATTAACTAAATAATTCCTATTTAAATCTAAATACTTATCTGTAAAATAAACCCTAAGCTAGCTTTAGATAATTTTATTTAATTGTAATTAATTGTATTTAATTTAGGTAATTAATTTAATTGTAGTGTAGTATTAGGTGTAATTGTAACTTAGGTTAGGTTTTATTTTACAGGTAAATTTGTCTTTATTTTAACTAGGTAGTTATGTAATAGTTAATAACTATTTAATAACTATTGTACCTAGTCTAAATAAATACAAAGTTGCCTGTAAAATAAAAATAAACCCTAAGCTAGCTACAATGTAACTATTAGTTATATTGTAGCTATCTTAGGGTTTATTTTACAGGTAAGTATTTAGTTTTTAATAGGAATAATTTAGTTAATAATTGTAATTTTATTTATATTTATTTAAATGCACAGGAATGAACAACCAGCTCAATGACATTGTTAGCCGGTTCTATGGTGATTTGCCACCTGGGTGCAGCTTTGTTTTAGCTCAGTAATGCTTTTCACAGAGTAGAACTTTCCTGTAGTATATCAGTCTGATCCCGCCTATTACAGTGAGTCCAGCGCTGAAATACCAGGCAATTCCTCTCTGAATAAGGAACACAGCAACCCCAGACGATCGTTTCGGCCTTCATTTGTCCTCGTCAGTGAGGTGAAGCCATATTCCTCTAAGCACACTGAGCAAGGAGTCCATGTCTGGTTTCCCCTTTTTTTTTTCTTAGGGAGACTTAATTCACACAGAAAACAGAGCACTCACAGAAACGAACAACCTGCTCAATAACATTGTTAGCCTGTTCAATGGCGATTTATCACCTGGGTGCAGCTTCTTTTTAGCTTAGTAATGCTTTTCACAGAGTAGAACTTTCCTGTAGTATATCAGGTACAGTCAGTCCAGCTCCAAAATACCAGGCAATTTCTCTCTGAACAAGGAACACAGTAACCCCAGATGTTCATTTCTAGGAAAGTAGAATTGCTTGGTATTTCGGGACTGGACTGACCTTGTTAGACGGGATTAGACTGATATACCTCAGGAAAGTCTTCCTCTGTGAAAAGCACAATTGGGCAAAAAGAAGAAGCTACTCTCATGTGGTAACCGGGCCATAGAACTAGCTATTGAGCTGTTGTTCATTCCTGGCAGACTGCTTCTCTATCTGTTTGAATTTGCATAATCCTTTTAGTATGCTGCCCAATCATGTGAATCATCCTAACCAGATTTAATTTATGATGCTAGTATTATATTCCTCATCTGCTGCTAAGAGCTCAAGATCCCCTGTCTTATCTATATAGGGCTAGATTACAAGTGGAGCACTAATTTATAGCATTCCATTAACAGGCAAATTTGCCCGTTCACGGGCAGGCGATAAATAACCAGCCATTAAAAGTAACTGGTAATTGCTACTGCAAGTTTGCATTAGCAATTAGTGCTTTGAAGATTAACCAGAGATCAGATCTCTAGTTAATTTACCAAAAGTGCTCCAATTGGCCCCAAAATAAAGCATATTTTAGTTTTTTTATTTTGAAAAAATTTAGCATTTATTTTAATGAAAAAAAAACTGCACCAAACGGTTTTTAGGGTTAAAGTTGGCCGGTGTGGGGTGTTAGAAAAAAAAAAAACAGCACTGAAAAGTGCCTTTTCCTTGCGGTCTATGGGAAACTGTGTAAATATAAATGTATATGCTTATATTTATACACTCACCGGACTCTTTATTAGGTACACCTGCTCAATTGCTTGGTAACACAAATTGCTAATCAGCCAATCACATGGCAGCAACTCAATGAATTTAGGCATCTAGACGTGGTGAAGATGACTTGCTGAAGTTCAAACCAAGCATCAGAATGGAGAAGAAAGAAGATTTAAGTAACTTTGAACGTGGCATGGTTATTGGTGCCAGGCGGGTTGGTCTGAGTATTCAAAAAATTGCTGATCTACTGGGATTTTCACGCACAACCATCTCTAGGGTTTACAGAGAATGATCCTAAAAAGAGAAAATATCCAGTGAGTGGCAGTTGTGTGGACGAAAATGCCTTGTTAAAGGGACATGAAACCCACATTTTTTCTTTCATGATTTAGAAAGAGTATGCAATTTTAAACAACTTTCTAGTTTACTTCCATTATCTAATTTGTTTTATTCTCTTGATATTCTTTGCTGAAAAGCATATCTAGGTAGGCTCAGTAGCTGCTTATTGGTTCCTGCACATGGAAGTCTTGTGTGATTGGCTCACCCATGTGCATTGCTTTTTCTTCAACTAAGAATATCTAATAATGAAGCAAAATAAAAAAAAAAAATATATAATAGAAGTAAATTGTAATGTTGTTTAAATTTGTATTCTCTATTGAAATAATGAAAGAAAATGTTAGGGTTTAGTGTCCCTTTAATGTCAGAGGTCAGAGGAGAATGGGCAGACTGGTTCGAGATGATAGAAAGGCAACAGTAACTCAAATAGCCACTTGTTACAACCAA
This sequence comes from Bombina bombina, assembly GCF_027579735.1. NCBI lineage: Eukaryota > Metazoa > Chordata > Amphibia > Anura > Bombinatoridae > Bombina > Bombina bombina. The sequence goes on along the minus strand of NC_069500.1, from coordinate 644,062,209 downwards.
AGTATGCAGAATACTATCTCTGAATGCACAACACTTTGAACATTGAAGGAGATGGGCTACAAAAGAAGTACAACGAAGGTTTTTTTTGGTTAAGCACACCACAAAAGGACTGTTTAATCTTAACACACATATTGTGGGAGTGCTACCAAAGTGACCAAAATAATTACAAAACAAAAAATATTGGTGCACATCCAACCACTTAAGTCCACTCTTTCATGGCATATTTGTATATGCTTCTGTCTGCCAAATATACTTACATAGCTTCTAATAAGATTGGGATAAACATCTCACAATAATATGAGCCTATATCTGTGCTGCAAAAACAAATATACTTCTATCTGCTAAATATACTTACATAGTTCAAATAAAATTGGGATTAACATCTCGCAATAATATTGACTTAAATTTATGCTGCAAAAAAATATTTTTTTGCTTTAAAAATGCCTTTAAATGAAATGGGATCTTAGTCACACAATATGATCATATTCTGCTAAGCCAGTCACCACTTACAAGGTGTCCCACAAAGACTGGTCCTATACTAACCAGTTTCCACACTGCAGCAAGTCATGTCTACACAGTGTGAAGCTTTCTAGCTTATTAAGTATATTTATCTGGAACACACATGGGCTGGGTGGCGTGCATTAACCAAAGGGGAGGTATTTGGTCAGCTCCCTATTTAAGAAATACAACAAAAGGGTTTTTTGGTTAAGCACACCACAAAAGGACTGTTTAATCTTAACACACATATTGTGGGAGTGCTACCAAAGTGACCAAAATAATTACAAAACAACAAAAAATATTGGTGCACATCCAACCATTTAAGTCCACTCTTTCATGGCATATTTGTATATGCTTCAGTCTGCCAAATATACTTACATAGCTTCTAATAAGATTGGGATAAACATCTCGCAATAATATGAGCCTATATCTGTGCTGCAAAAACAAATATACTTCTATCTGCTAAATATACTTACATAGTTCAAATAAAATTGGGATTAACATCTCGCAATAATATTGACTTATATTTATGCTGCAAAAAAATTTTTTTTGCTTTAAAAATGCCTTTAAATGAAATGGGATCTTAGTCACACAATATGATCATATTCTGCTAAGCCAGTCACCACTTACAAGGTGTCCCACAAAGACTGGTCCTACACTAACCAGTTTCCATAATGCAGCAAGTCATGTCTACACAGTGTGAAGCTTTCTAGATTATTAAGTATATTTATCTGGAACACACCTGGGCTGGGTGGCGTGCATTAACCAAAGGGGAAATGTTTATCCCAATCTTATTAGAAGCTATGTAAGTATATTTGGCAGACAGAAGCATATACAAATATGCCATGAAAGAGTGGACTTAAGTGGTTGGATGTGCACCAATATTTTTTGTTGTTTTTTTTACAAAAGAAGAAGACCACACCGGATGGCACTCCTTTCAACTAAGAACAAAAAAATGAGGCTACAATTCGCACATGCTCATTAAAATTGAAAAATAGAAGATCTAAAAAACGTTGCCTCGTCTGATGAGTCTCAATTTAAACTGCGACATTCAGATGGTAAGGTCAGAATTTTGTGTAAACAACATGAAAGCATGGATCCATCCTGCCTTGTATCAATGGTTTAGGCTGGTGGTGGTGGTGAAATGGTGTGGGGGATATTTTCTTGGCACACTTTGGGCCCCTTAGTATCAATTGAGCATCGTTTAAATGCCACGGCCTACCTTAGTATTGTTGCTGACCATGACCATCCCTTTATGACTACAGTGTACCCATGTTTTAAAAGCTACTTCCAGTAGGATAATGCACCGTGTCACAACGCTCAAATCATCTCAAACTGGTTTCTTGAGCATGGCAATGAGTGCACTGTACTCCAATGGCCTCCACAGTCACCAGATCTCAATCAATAGAGCACCTTTGGGATGTTGTGAAACAGGAGATTCACATCATGGATGTGCAGCCGCCAAATCTGCAGCAACTGTGTGATACTATCATGTCAATATGGACTAAAATCTCTGAGGAATGTTCACACCTTATTGAATCTATGCCACAAAGAATTAAGGCAGTTCTGAAGGCAAAAGGGGGTCCAACCTGATACTAGCAAGGTGTACCTAATCAAATGGCCGGTGAGTGTATATATCTATGTGTTAATAAGTGTATATACACATATAAACACATAAATATATATGTATATATTCATATACATATATATTTAACATTTGCTGCCCATTGCTGCGCTAGGTTCTCATGCTGTGTCTCATTGGAGCCTATGGAAGCAAGCTCTTGTGAACATCGAAAAGCGATATTTTGCTCTCCACTTGTAATCTAGCCCATAGTGCAGTGTTAAACGGATAGAAAGGTCAAAATTGAAAAGCGTATGGGTGTATTTGAATTTGAAAAAGAAGCGTTTTTGCAATATAATTTCTATTGGCGAAATGCTTCTAATAAAAGACATACCGTTTTGAAAACAGCAAATGCACATCACTAACACATTACACACCAACGCCAATTTTCTGAACATGAATCACGTTTGAACCTTGATCATCTAGTCACAGATAGCATATGTGCGTATGCTGCTAAAATAGTAATAACGTTTACTACAAGCATTTTGCTAATAGAAGTACTGTATATTGCAAAATGCTTCTATTTAAAACTGAAATGCATGAATGCATATTTCAATTTTGACATTTCTGTTGCTTTAAGCAGCAATACTTTTTGGACAGTTTGCTATACTGTTAAAAACAAAACAAAGAGCAGCTGAACTGAGAACAATTTGCATTTGCTACAAACTACAAGTCTAGAAAATATTTTAAAACAGGATATAACTTGGGATTGTACTCTTTTTATGGCCACAAATCACTGATTGTAGCAGAGTGCAACAGAAATAAATGTTTTTCTTACTATAACACAGAGAATGACAATTTTCATTTCTTACAGCTACGCATGGTATCTTAATGATAAAAACAACACTAGTACAGTTTAATACATTCTATATTTTTCTCACTAGACATATTTTTAAATAGATTTTAAAACTGTAATAGCTATTGACCGATGCACAAAAGGACCAGGTATCTGCAGCATCTTAAAAATATTATTTGGTATATTTTAAACTGCAAGAGGACAGATTTATAGATAATAATTTTAGTTGTTGGATTGGTAAACAATGTTGCCTATTTTTCAACAAAACAGCATAAGGTACATTTATAAACCGATGATTTTATTTGTTTTCTCCTAAACATTCTCTAAGCTAAGCAGGGTAAGCAGAGCACAAATGATCAAATAGATTCTTGCTATTATGACATTTAGAATCTTAAAAATAAAACTTCAAACCAAACTAAAACTTTATTGGTCATCTTCATATTACTTATTTTAGTTCATTATTTGCTAGTGTCTTTTTCTCTGACTTCAAGCATAATAAAATGCACGTAAATTAGCTAATATATAAAACATTGTACATATCTGAGTATTTGATATTATAGAAGAAAATGGTAGGCAAGCTGATATGCTATTTACAGTGCTGTCGCTGCATATCTGCTGACCACAAAAACCAGCTGGTCCTTTGCTAGTATGGAAATAGTTTGCAATTATCTTTCTCTGAAACATATTACATAAGAACAGCAACATTAAACATTTATGATTCTGAAAGAGAATGCAATTTTAAACAACTTTTAATTTACTTCTATTATAAATTTTGCTTAGTTCTATTAGTATTCTTTGTTCTAGATAAATCCTAGATGAGCCAAGGAGAGTGCAGTTGTCCTTAGCCATCTGACAGCAGTGTTTTGCAAGCAATGTTACACATGGTTGCAAACTTTGCTGCTATAGAGTGTCTGTAGCATTGTGTGGCAGCAATGTATAAAACTGATATGAATATTGTTGCAAGCCCTGCTGCTAAATGCTTAAGTCATGTGTGCACTCCTGAGCTCACCTACGCCCTGATGATCAAAAGTGCTAAGAGGCGGGGGGCGGAGTCTGGCCGCGCTGAAAGATGGCCACACATTAGAAGGGCTCCAGCTCCTTAAACTGACAAAACAGCTTTAAATGGCATAAATTTTATTTATAATTATCTGTGAGCGGACTGGGATATCTCTCCTAAATACCACCATTAATTTCCAGCAACAGATCGAGGAGCAAAACGAATGAGGGGACACAGCAACAACCCTGAATGAGCAATAGGCCTACCTAAGTGCCGGAACATTAGACCTGTGTTGTCGTCCTGACAGCGGGTAAACTCTCTCAGAAAGCGGCAGTCTTTACAAGGACCGCGAGACAGACCGGATCCTGATCTACCCCAAACACTTGACCGCGGTTCAGCGGTGCACGCCTCAGAAGCGATACACGGGATAGACCCTTGTCTGCACAGAGCGTCTCGCTTACAGCACCCACTGACGCCATCTTTGGAGGCGGCCTCTGACTTACCGCTGTTAGGATCTTTTGCCGCAGGAAAAACAACTCTTGGGGGCAACACACATAACCCGGAGGTAAGAAGGAGAGGGCAGTAATCGCTGCATATTAGGGCAAGAGACTTGCATCACAAAGCTTCCTTAGATATAACACACAAAACAGTTTGCAGCGACAATCTCGGAGGAGACTCTGTGGCGGGGATTTAGCGGCATGTTCCCGAGTATGGCACCAAGTTAACTCTTTACCCCCTGCTACAGATAAGCTATAGCAAAGAGCAGGGAGGCAGCCCACAGAGAAATATATTAAGCGCCACAAAACACCTGCAGGGGATGCCTAACAAGAGACAAAGCAGGGCTGACAGAGCATTAAACATAAAACCCCTATCACAATACCTGGAGCCAGCTGCCACAGGTAAAACAGCAGGTAGTGCAGAAATGGCGACTTCACCGACCCCCTCAATAGTTACAGATGCTACTACAGCACTATATCTTACAAAGGAGGATATTGTTCACTTGTCCTCCAAAGAGGACATTAAAGACATTATGCACGAGATGAAAACACTATTTGGGGACCTTAGAAGAGACATAGCAGCACTGGACACTAGAATTCTAAAAGTTGAATCAAGTGTTAGCAAAGTCTCAACTTCTATAAAGCAGAATTCAACTGAGCTGCAACACCACACAGAAAACCTACAATTCCTAAACAACAAGATTGAAGATCTCGACAATAGAGGCCGCAGGAATAACCTGCGAATTCATGGGGTCTCAGAAACGGTCCCCCAGCAGGGGATTGAAGGTTACCTACAGGCCCTATTTAGAATCATTAAAGGAAACCCCTCTGCCCCAGAAATACCACTAGAAAGGGCACACCGAGCACTTAGGCCCAAGCCTCCCAGTAAAGTCCCACCAAGGGATATAATTGTAAAGTTCCTCAGTTTTAAAGATAAAGAAGGGATTATACAAGAGGCAAGGCGTAAACATCCTATAACCCATGCCGGAGAAGAGATTCAAATCTTTACCGATCTCTCACCAGTCACCCTCCAGAAGAGGAGATAATTAAGCCACATAACATCTGAACTCACACAAGATCCAATATCGCTGGGGATTTCCTGTCTCCATTATAGTGAACAATTACAATAGAACTGTCATCTTTAGGCCTGGAGCAGATGAAAAGGAATTTTATGAAAATCTGTTCCTGCAGTCACCGCCAACACAGAACTCAAGCGCAGACAATGGAACACCTTCTTCCCAGTCCTCCTTGGATTAGTCGCTGGACGCACGGAACCACTGGTAAAGTACTGCATGTAAAAACTGGTAATAAGGAGCCTCCTATACTTCTTTTCCTGAAATGACTGTCAATCCACTGGGGAGGATCACCTTTTCAGTGGGTCTGGTCGAGGACTGTTAACATGTATAACATGTAATTTAATACTTGAAAACTGTTTGTTACCTTGCTTGTTGTGATTTAAATAGATTAGAGAGGGTTAAGAGTACACGTTTAGTACCTGCACATATATTACTAGGGGCAGCATGTTTAAAGCTGCTCAATCTCAGGTTATCTTTATTAGTCTGCCTAAAAACCTCCTGTTGTTCTGTAGCACACTACACCATCCTCAGGATAACGAGTTAGTTACCACGAAGGAGAGAGTAGCACTGATCCTTGGTCTAAATAACAACACATTTTATACAAATCACACAATGTCAGAGGGAAGAATTCACAGAAAGTAGGTACTAACCACAGCAAGATGCCTTATAAAGCAATACTTCTCACATAAGGTTAGATACCAACCTTGCTGGTTTTGCATACATAACTCCTTCCCAACTCCAAATATAAGGTAATTAGGCTACTCAACCACTATAGCTTCTTAGAAGGCCTGTCTCACAGGTTCTATCACAATCCTATATGCCAAAAATATATGCCAATGCAGTTATTGAAGTGCCAAAGATTTTATTTTATAATTTACGTCAGTTATGGGGCTTTTCCCCGGTTGTTGTAATTTATCTACTGTAACTGTATTGAATTTTGATTGAAAGTTTGTATTCTTTATATCTGTCGGTATAGGAGTGTTTTGTATATAATAATTGCAAAATAATCAGCTACATCTATTGCTTTTCCTCTACCTTCTTTCCCTAGACTCTCCTTTTTCTTCTTCTACTTCCTAAACCTTCTCCCCTTACCACTCACCTCTCTTTCTTATCCCATTCTCTCCCCCTTTTTTTTTTTTTTCTCATAGATAATAACAATGCAGCCCAAGGTTAGTAAGTTTCAAGACCATGGTCTCAATATCACCACAATAAACGCGAAGGGTCTTAATAACCCCGGCAAGCGCTCTATTGCTTTTAGGGAACTGGCAAAACTACAGAGCCAAATTATCCTCATTCAAGAGACCCACTTCCAGAAGGGAAAAGAACCAAAATGGCATCACCCAGTATACCCAACGGCCATATTTGCCTCGGGGATGAGCAAAAAAGGGGGGGTAGGTATCATTTTTCACAAGTCAGTCCCCTTTCACTTAACTCAAGTAGAGAAAGACCCAGAGGGAAGATTTATAGTGGTCATAGGCACTCTGTACGGACACTACATCACTTTGGCGTCAGTATACTCCCCTAGCTTTTCCCAAGGAAATTTCATTAAAAAGGTTACAAACCTTCTCTTGGAGCACTCTAAGGGAATTACCTTTTTGGTAGGCGACTTCAATTTGTTAGCTAACTCATCTGTAGACACCTCAAAGGGCGTGACCTGCACACCTTCTTCACCAATAGGTAAATTCTACTCTTAGAGAGATGGCTTTACATGACACCTGGAGAATCTTACATCCCAGCTTGAGGGATTACTCCTTCTACTCCATTCCCCATAACAGCTACTCGAGGCTAGATTATGTGTATACAGATGCCAACGGTTTATCAATCACACAAAAAATGTGACATTGGTCACATCACTTGGTCAGACCATGCTCCAGTCACATACTTGGTTCACTGGCCTGACATACCGGTGACAAACTTCATGTGGAAACTCAATGCCACTTTATTAGACGACCCCTTAATACTTGAGGATACACGTAAGACACTTAAAGAATACTTTCAATTAAATGCGTCCCTATCCACCTCAGCTATGATGCTGTGGGAGGCTCACAAAAGTGTAATAAGAGGAACCCTCATTAGACATAAAGAAACATTGAACAAGCGCTACCGGATAAAATATGCTGAGTTACTCTCCATGCTACAATCCTTAGAAACTTCACATAAGGCAGACCCATTAAACGCAGAGGTGAAAAGTAAATTACTCACCACAAAATCTGATCTAAATAAATACTTAGAGGAAAGGCGTCAAAAGAAAGCACTTTCCATGAGACAGTATTATTATGAGGGGGGAAACAAACCTGGTAGGATATTGGCTAGGTCTATTAAAAAAAGGCAATTGCAATCATATATCCACTCGATCAAAGCTAAAGAAGGCCAACGCCTCTATAGTAGCTCGCAGATTGCCTCTGCATTTCATAAATACTATCACTCCCTTTACAACATTAAAGAAAACCTAGAGCCTCGAGATGGGGGGTCCCTTCAGTCCCGAGGGTATCAAAAAATTGACTTATACCTCAGAGACATTGGCTTGCCAATGTTAACCAAAGAAGCCTTGGAGCATCTAGACTCTCCAATCACCAAAGAGGAACTAACTCTAGCCATCAAAAACTCTCCGTCGGGAAAAAGCCCAGGCCCTGATGGCTTTACAATACCTTACTATAAAAAGTTTACTGAGGAGGTTACTGGACCCCTCATACAACTGTTCAATAGCCTCAGAGATAACCCAGAATTATCCAAGATTCTTTTAGAGGCCCACATAACTGTTATACCTAAACCTGGTAAAATACCATAAATACCGGAAAATTTTAGGCCCATATCTCTCATTAATACAGACATGAAACTGTTGGCTAAAATATTGGCAAATCGCCTTAACAAATATCTCCCAGAATTGATATATCTAACGACCAGGTGGGATTTGTCCCAGGACGGGAGGCTAAAGATAATACCACCAACGTTGTACAGCTAATCTCCCATGCAAGAATTACAAAAAACCCTATGGTATTATTCTCAACCGACACGGAGAAGGCCTTCGACAGGGTTGATTGGCCTTTTCTGCGTCGGGTCATGGAAAAGATGGGTTTTGGAGATACCTTTTTAAACACAGTTTTTGCCCTCTATTCAAACCCCAATGCGAGGATTAGAGTAAATGGAACCTTATCTGAAACTTTCCCCATAAATAACGGAACCAGGCAGGGCTGTCCCTTGTCCCCGCTTCTATTTGCTTTGTCGATAGAGGCTTTGGCCCAAAAAAAAAAAATTAGGCAGAACCATAATATCACAGGCTTACAAATCGAACACACTGAGTATAAACAGGCATTATATGCCGATGATGTCCTCTACACCATTACAAACGTCGAAACATCCCTTCCTGAGTTACTAACTGAGCTGAAGACATACAGAGACGTATCTAACTTTCTCCTTAACTTAAGTAAATCAGAATTATTAAACATTAATGCTTGCCCCAAACTTATACAATCTCTACAAAAAACATACAACATTAAACTTGCCAAAGGAAAATTAAAATATTTAGGGATACACCTTACCTCCGATCCTTCGGATCTCTTTAAACATAACTACGAAACCCTTAAACATAATGTAATGACAGATCTCTCCTCTTGGAATAATAAGCCTCTCTCATGGTTGGGCAGGGTGGGAGTCATTAAAATGTCCTACCAAGGATCTTATACATTTTTCAAACAGTCCCAATCGCCCTCCCGCCTGGTTACCTAAACTAACTCCAAAGGATGATTGAACAGTATGTGTGGGCGAAAATTAGACCCCGTCTTCCCAGACGCACCATGTATTTGACGAGAGATAGGGGAGGGTTAGGACTGCCGGACTTGCAGGCATACAGAAACGATGTCATACTACAGAGGATAGTCGCCTCTGCATATAACGCAGAACAAAAGGCATGGATACAATTAGACAGACAAATCCTCAAACTAAATAACGTAGGCACACTGGCATGGGTTTCCCCTAATAAGAGACCCAAGACTGTTTGGGAATACCACTTGTTAACAGAGACTTTTCGGGTGTGGGACAGCATCCTAGCTACTACATCACACATATCCACAAGGTATTCCCCCCTCACACCTCGGCATATAACGCAGAACAAAAGGCATGGATACAATTAGACAGACAAATCCTCAAACTAAACAACGTAGGCACACTGGCATGGGTTTCCCCTAATAAGAGACCCAAGACTGTTTGGGAATACCACTTGTTAACAGAGACTTTTCGGGTGTGGGACAGCATCCTAGCTACTACATCACACATATCCACAAGGTATTTCCCCCTCACACCAGTCATCGAGAACCCTGACCTCCCTTACCATAGCTTAAGTTTCCGTAAATCCAAACCATATATCCTCAGGGAGGGATCGATAAAGGGAATTACAGAAAAGGGGAATGTTCTGCCCCAAGACAGACTGAGAGAAACTCACGCAGACATTTTTCAATACTGGCTACACTACAATCAACTAACCCATTATATAAAATCCCATAAAAATAAACAAGATCTGGGGAGAAACTTAACGCCCTTTGAGGCCCTGTGCACTTCTGCACAAGAACCCAGACATCTGACCTCATTGATCTATAAAATTTTGCTCATTCCCGAGGCAAACACACTTCCCACATATACCAACCAATGGCATAGGGAATTTGAATCAGTTTATGACTACAGGGATTGGATGAAGGCATTGAGCCTCATCAAAAAATCCTCAGTGTCGGCATATATCCAAGAGTCCCATTTTAAGCTTCTAGGCAGATAGTACCTTACCCCCATGAGGCTGCACAAACTATTCCCTACTCTTAACCCCACCTGCTGGAGGGTATGTGGAGAGGAAGGCTCTCTGCTCCACATATGGTGGCACTGCCCAAACCTAAGGGACTATTGGCCAAAGGTGACGGAGGAGATGACTACTATCCTCAATGTTACTGTTCCAAACTCAACAGAAATACTTTTATTCCTGAACTTACCTAAAACACAAAGTGAGGCCCATCTAGCACTTATGTTAATAATGATATCTGGGGCCAAAATGCTAATACCCAGACAATGGAAATCGAAGGTCATTCCTACGATTGAGGAATGGCGAGCTCAGGTAGGCGGGACTCTTCTCATGGAGAGATTTCACTACCTGAAAACGCACAAATTGGAAACTCATGAGATGATGTTGGCCTTGTGGCATAAAACAATCTAACTCCCCCTTTTTTTTTTCTCTGTTGTTGTTGCCCTCCCTCTCCTTTCTCCCCCCCCCCCCCTCTCTACTACCTCCCATCTTCGCACTTAGACTCTCTTGTACCGGACATAGAATAATCACATTTATAAAGAGAAATGGACTCTTCAGTTTCAGTCTTCGGAGGAGATCTGTTGGACGGAATCAATAATTTTTTATGTGAAAAACAGCTTGGTTCTAATACTTGTAGTTATGAATGTTAATACATCGGAATGTAACCATATTCATATTTTCTATTTGTACTATGTTTTTCTTACATCAAGAAAGCTTTTGAAAAAAAAAAAAGTGCTAAGAGGCCGTGATATATTCAAACGGGATCCGATGCAATGTTGAGAACGCCAGTGAAATATTCAAAAGTGCTGACATTACTCCTTAAAGGCAGCATCACAGAGTCAGTGTATGAGAGTATTGCATACAATTACAGATTACAAGTGGAGTGATAATGATAGTGTTGGCTGCAATATCAGTATAGCTGGACCACACTAAACATTGTTCTACAACACCCAAAACTTCTTTCTTTTTCAGTAAGAAATGCCATCTTATATGCTAGCCAATTTTATAACACCTTTGTAGGAGTGATTTTAAAACTAGATTGCAATCAGGAGGAGTTACACAGGTACAGAGAGAAAACTGGCCCAGCTCTTAAACCAAGCTGACCAACCTTGGCAATCCATGTAGACCTGTTCCGGGACTAAGCTGCACATGCTGAGTAGGAGGAGAGGCAAATGTTCCCTTCGCTTTGGGAATCCTGGTCCAATGCAAACTTTTAGAGAGTAGAGAGGTCTCAAGACAAAGTAAAAAACAAACTTTTATTGTAATCCAAATATGGTAAAACAATCACATGGGGGTCCCAAGAAACACATAAAAACGCATAAATGCATTTTGATGACATCTTTCGGATGGTTGCCGTAATCATAGCTGGACATTAACCAATGAAAAATAAAAGATTAGCTTTAGAGAAATGTACTTGTTCATGGACAGTAATGAAATTGTGTAAATAAAGTTGGGAAAAGCACGAATAACCGTGTCATCGATGATTGTTAGTTAACAACAGTCCGATGCTCATCGCGCCGTACTTGACACACGTGACTTTTTTTTATAAATAAGGGGATCGTATGTGGATCCGCATCAGCGATGTCTGCCGAGCATATTGACGACGGCGAATGCACTAAGATTGACGCTTAGATAAATATGACCCTAACACTTTCACATTCAGTTTGTGCTAAAAAAAAGTTTTACAAAGCACATGCAAATAAATAAATAAATTAAAGGATTACATTCATGTATAAACATTTTAATCAAAAAATATGTTATTTAATTATAAATATTATCTAAAATATAACATAAAATATGTTTGCTTGGACTTTTCATGTGACAACACTGAAGAAATGACACTTTGCTACAATGTAAAGTAGTGAGTGTACAGCCTGTATAACAGTGTAAATTTTCTGTCCCCTCAAAATAACTCAGCACACAGCCATTAATGTCTAAACCGTTGGTAACAAAAGTGAGTACACCCCGAAGTGGAAATGTCCAAATTGGGCCCAATTAGCCATTTTCCCTCCCCGGTGTCATGTGACTCGTTAGTGTTACAAGGTCTCATGTGTGAATGAGGAGCAGGTGTGTTAAATTTGGTGTTGTCGCTCTCACACTCTCTCATACTGGTCACTGGAAGTTCAACAGCACCTTATGGCAAAGAACTCTCTGAGGATCTGAAAAAAGAACTGCTGCTCTACATGAAGATAGCATAGGCTATAAGAAGATTGCTAAGACCCTGAAACTGAGCTGCAGCATGGTGGGCAAGACCATACAGTGGTTTCACAGGACAGGTTCCACTCAGAACAGGCCTCGCCATGGTCGACCAAAGAAGTTGAGTGCACATGTTTAGCGTCATATCCAGAGGTTGTCTTTGGGAAATAGATGTATAAGTGCTACCAGCATTGCTGCAGAGGTTGAAGGGTGGGGGTCAGCCTGTCCTCAGACCATACGCCGCACACTGCATCAAATTGGTCTGCATGGCTATCGCCCCAGAAGGAAGCCTCTTCTAAAGATGATGCACAAGAAAGCCCGCAAACAGTTTGTTGAAGACAAGCAGACAAAGTACATGGATTATTGGAACCATGTCCTGTGGTCCGATGAGACCAAGATAAACTTATTTGGTTCCGATGATGTCAAGCGTGTGTGGTGGCAACCAGGTGAGGAATACAAAGACAAGTGTGTCTTGCCTACAGTCAAGCATTGTGGTGGTAGTGTCATGGTCTGGGCCTGCATGAGTGCTGCCGGCACTGGGGAGCTACAGTTCATTGAAGGAACCATGAATGCCAACATGTACTGTGACATACTGAAGCAGAGCATGATCCCCTCCCTTCGGATGATGGACAGCAGGGCAGTATTCCAACATGATAACGACACCAAACACACCTCCATGACGACCACTGCCTTGCTAAAGAAGCTGAGGGTAAAGGTGATGGCCTGGCCAAGTATGTCTCCAGACCTAACCCATATTGAGCATCTGTGGGGCATCCTCAAATGGAAGGTGGGGGAACGCAAGGTCTCTAACATCCACCAGCTCCGTGATGTCATCATGGAGGAGAGGAAGAGGACTCCAGTGGCAACCTCTGAAGCTCTGGTGAACTCCATGTCTAAGATGATTAAGGCAGTGCTATAAAATAATGGTGGCCACACACAATATTGACACTTTGGGTCCAATTTGGACATTTCCCCTTAGGGGTGTACTCACTTTTGTTGCCAATGGTTTTGACATTAATGGCTGTGTGTTGAGTTATTTTGAGGGGACAGCAAATTTACACTGTTATACAGGCCGTACACTCACTACTTTACATTGTAGCAAAGTGTCAGTTCTTCAGTGTTGTCACATTAAAATATATAATAAAATATTTACAAAAATGTGAGGGGTGTAATCACTTTTGTGAGATATTGTGTGTATATATATATATATATATATATATATATATGTGTGTGTATGTATCTATGTGTTTATATGTATGTGCACACATGCTTGCGTGGTAACCCTAAGATACGCTATGCCAACTGCACTAAAGCTGAAGATGTGTTAAGAAATACTTCAAATAACATTGTTCTTCACTTGAAAATTTTAGTGCTGTGGAATCTGTTGACGCTCTACAATTAACCGATAATAATAATAATATATATATATATATATATATATGATAATATTTACAGTACTGTGCAAAAGTCTTAGGTCACCGTTAGATTTTTTTTTAACAAAGCTTTAATGACCATTTAATGCCTCTTTATTAAGATACAAACAGAAAATACAGGACATATGTAGTCAATATATTAAAAAAAAAATCAGTATTTAGTGTGACCTCTCTTGGCACTAAGCACATCTTGAACTCTTTTTCTGAAGTAATCTTCTGGTATATTATATTAGGCTTTTTTCAGCACTTCCCAGAGTTCTTCTTTAGATTTAGGTTAACTTTTATTTATTTCTCTGTCCAGGTGACCCCATATTGTCACGATAATATTAAGGTGGGGACTCTGTGGAGGCCAGTCCATGAATGTCAGTGCTTGGGATCATTATCATGCTTAAAATAAAACCAGTCCCAAACAGACGCTTTCCAGAAGGAATTACATGGTGAATTAAAAACTGTCTGTACATTTCAGCTTTCATGATCCCATCAATTTGGATAATATTGCCAACACCCCTGGCAGAAATGTAGCCCCAAACCAAGACAGACCCTCCACCATGTTTCACTGAAGGCTGCAAGCACTCATTCTCCCATCTCTCTCCAACTCTTTCAAACTTGTATTCATCACTTTGTAACACTTCATTCTACTGATCTTCATTCCAATCTTTGTAAGCTTTAGCATATCTTAGCATTTTCACCCTGTTCCTCTTCTGAAAAGGTGGTTTCTTGGCTGCTACCCTTCAACAAAGACCATTACTGATCAAGCTTCTTTGGACTGTAGAAGGGTGAACGACATCCCAATGAAGCTGCCAGATGTTGAGCCAGGAACTTGCTGGACTTCTTCTGGTCTCTCAAAGAAGCAACTCTGAGAAACTTCTCATCAGATTTTGAAAGTTTTCTTGGCTTTTCAGTCCTTTTTTTTTCCCTTGACCCCTCCTGATTCTTCAAATTTACTTATAACAGCTTGAATACCACATCTTCAGTATCCAGCTTATTTGCTGATGAGAGTGGATTTGCTGATACAAAAATATGATTTGATGTCTGTCAGATTTTGTGACCTTTGGCATTTTTAATGAAATAATGTGATTGAAAGTTGGTCTTATTAGCAAGCTTATATTATATCATAAAATATTCTGTATTTTCTGGTTGTATTCTAATAAAGAGACTGAGAAATAATTATATATGGTCATTATACCTTTGCTAAAACAACAAATCTAATGGTGGCCCACAGTGATGTGCGGTGAGGTCAAAGGCTGGTGAGGAACTGGTTATGATATGCCTGAGAAAAACATATATGAACCAGAGTTAGCTTAAATTTATGATTACGGCCTAGGTCGAGTGGAGTGCAAAATTGTGCTTTCGCTAGCGAGATATTTGTGCTCCATTTGTAATACCAGCGCAAGCAAATCTGCGCTGGCATTAGCAGTGTAGCCCAATGCAAACACAACCTCATGACACATGGAGTTATTTAAAAAATTGTTTCATTTTGACACTTGTGTTTGTGGCACAATCCAAAAAAAACAGGAGAGGATTTCCACATCAGTTGGTACAGCCCAAGCAAAAGTGTGGAAACACATCTGCTTTGCGTCAGGGTGAACTTTTGGCACTCAGTTTTATGGATATAAAAGATGTCCATTTTTTATCTACAATGCACACTAAAGCCACAGAGCCAGTAACAGAAAGAGGAGGGCACGAGCCAATAAACAAGCCAAAGCATGTCTTGATTGTAATAAATATATGGGGGGAGTTGACCTGGCTGACCAGTGCTTGAAGCCATACCTGGTACATCGCAAAACCACTGTTTGGTATAAAAAAAAGTCACCATATACTTCACACAAATGGTAGTCTTCAACTCCTAAGTATTATACAACCAGTTAGGCGCAGACCACTAAGTAACTTACCTGGGCTACTTAATAAATATAGTAAAAAATATTTTATTTGAGCAGAAGCCCCGAAATCCCCAGTATTTACAACCTGAGAACATCATCAGAATTTCTGGAAGGTATTTTCCAAGTAGGATTCCTCCCACTGCACTCAAATGAGCCCACCAAAACCACTACGTAATCTGCAGCAAAAAAGGTGACCAAAGGGTCTCAGTCTATTATTGTCCTAACTGTCCTCCTTCAACTGGTTACTGCATTAATAATTGTTTCAGAGACTACCACACCATTGTTAACTACTCAGAGCAAACCTTATTTTTGGTTGTAAATACTCCAATATCAGACACAGAGCCATTAAATTACCACAGATCCATAAAAATTGCTTTGTATAAAAATTGTCTAAGAACTGTAGCATGTGAAAGAAACAGATGAAGAAAATAAACTTCACTTAAGATAATATATTATTCATGTGGATGTATTTTGTCTTTCCTAGCTCCTATACATTTCCCAAAATCACAGAGTGGCCCAGCATCTAAATTTCAAGTTTCAAAAATAAAAAAGTCTGGTATCTAATTTAACCCTGTAACTTCACTAATATCTAATGAAAACTATACATGTGGGGTATGCCGTTTTGTTCTTTAACCACAATTTTTGGAAGAAGTTGGTGATGGGATGGTGTTTTATAAAAACTGAAAATAGTCCATTTCAGATTCCCTGGGGTGTCTGTCATTGAAAATAGCATACATGATGGGGGTATCCTACACTGGTAGGCTACTGCACCACTCTAAATGCAACATGGGCCCAATACATTAATCTGTAAAAATTCCTGCTTTGAAAACATAAATCGGTAGGTTTCTAATTGGATCCTATTACTTTACTTAAAATAGACACACCTATATATTTGGGGTACTGGCGGATTTAGGAGATGTAGCTGAACACATATTAAGGAATTTGTTTGCAGTGGCATACATCAGGATTTCAATATTCACAATGAAATTACAACTTGTGTCTGAAAAAAATGCAAATTTGTTTTGTAAAAGTACATTTTGGAAGAAATTGGTAAAATAAATGGTGGTTCATAAAAGCTGAAAATGCTCCATTTCTAAATGCATTGTAAGGGCATCTTGATCTGGTAGGCTACTGCAGAATTCTAAATGCCACATGCCCCCAATAAATGAATCTGTAAAATACTCCTGCTTTGAAAACAGAAATGGTCTGGTTCCTAGTTTGGCAATATAACTTATCAAAAAGTAGCCAAACCTATGTGGAGTACTGGTGGATTCAGGAAATTAACATATTGAGGAGTTTGTTAATATTAAAATCCTGATGTGTGCCACTGCAGACAATGAAACTGCAACTTGTATCCAAAAAATATAGAGATATTTTGTTTTCTTACTGAAATATTTGGAAAAATTGGTGATGAGATGGTGGTTTATAAAAGCGGAAAATGCTCCATTTCAAATTCCCTGGGGTGCCTATATTTGAAAATTGTATGCATAATTGAGATATCTTGAGCTGGTAGGCTACTCCCCTAATCTAAATACAACATGGGCCCAATAAATTAATCTATAAAAAATCCTGCTATGAAAACAGAAATGAATAAGTTCCTAAAAGAGCCCTATAACTTCACAAAAAGTAGACAAACCTATACAAGTGGGGTACTGGCGGACTCAGAAGATTTAAATATTTTTTTAAATCTTAAATATTTTATATTTTTTTTAATGTTACATATTTAAGAATTTGTCTGCAGTGGTACATATCAGGATATCAATATTCACAATGAAAATGCAATATTGTGTAAGTTTGTGTGTAAAACACACAAAACAAAATAGTACCCCATAATCTTGCAGATATTGCTAATCAAATGACCATATGATATGTGTCAAAAACGTCCAAATGTAAAACTTTTGAGATGTCTTCTTTTTGAAAATATATACATTTGCTTAGCAATTTTCAGTTGTGTAAAAGCTGAGATCAGCATAGGAAGTCTTGATAAAGGCGCATATCCAGCGCTGAAACGCGTAGATTTTGACAATCCAGTGTGACCGAATTTGGCTCCAGCAAGCAAATCAGATAGAACCGCTATCGCACCACTCCCCCCAACGACCCGGCTATCCGATTGGACCTCCGAGGACCACGTGACTACTCTACGTAGACGTCAGGGTAGGAAGGACTGACCGGGAAATTTGAAGGTGAGACGCTCACATACTACCACAGCTATACGGCAAAACGCCGAACTGAGACACATCCCAGGTTAATTACAATCCTTCCCATAACCCACGCTAGTAGAAGAGGAGGTAAGGGATATCGGTAGTCCGGTAGGGGTGAGCATCATAAGAACTCCGTATTACTCCTTTTTTAACAACGGGACATTACAAGCTACACAAGCTATCCTAACAGGAAACAGCTCTTTGGAGCTTTTTGGATCCCTTACAAATAGTTGTGACCACAACTTTTAACTTTTATATTTTACGCTGAACTATAATCATCATATCCTTTCAAGGACTTACTTTGTCTAAAAGTGTCTATTGACCAATGCCAGTACTTTTGTCTATGCTGATAAGTCAGTTTTACCGACACCACTTTTCACAAACTCAGTGAACTAGTTGTTATATTCCATTGCAATGATATGACCATTTTATTTGTTATTATTTGTTTTTATTTGCTTATATCTATAAACTGATTAATAATTCAATTGTACATTTGTTTTGTTTCAATTAAGAAGTATCTGTTTTTATACACCACATATTGTTGGTTGTTTTCACCGTATATATTGCACATATTGCACTTTAAGCATTGTTCCTTGCAACATATTGTATCACTATTTGTAACAAATCATTGCACACACACCTTATACCTTATTCTATAAGGATTCACATCTAATATCCTCCCACCATATAATCATATGCTACCACGGGTAGAATATATAAATAAATAGAAATATCACAATCATATGTTATCACGATAATATATGTTCCTTAACTAGGTTGCCAAAATATATATTAGTCATACACAATAGATAAAGTCCCACTCACAGCTCTGAAGTTGAGCGCACCCCTCCCCCCACTTGTTTTAGACTTAAACTTTCTGATACTGGGAGCATATCAGAATTAGGGGCTGCACAGTTGAGTCCTGCACATATATCACCACACATCTTACTAGAACCATGTAGCACAGTGCAGGGGGCAAATCGTGCAGCGTTGGGCAGCAAAAAAAAAATAAAAAAAAAATATATATATATATATATATATATATATATAATTATAGTGAAAACACAGTTCCCCATTGACCTCCATGTAAAGGCACTTTAGGTGCTGTTTTTTTCTAACACCCATATCCCCTCACTTTAACCCCTTATAACTGCTTTGTGCAGTTTATTTAAAAACAAGAAAGATGCTAAGATTTATTTTATTTTACTGTACAGTCCTCTTTATTTTGGAGGCAACTTTTTTACATTAACCAGAGATCTGATCGCCAGCAATACTATGAGGGTGACCAGTGGATGTTCGTCAATATGGGCCAGAGGGGCTCTGCACCACCAAAAGAACAGACAACAATTAGAATATATAACACATGACAATTTATCATTGCATTTTTCTTAGCCTAAAAGGTCAATGTGTGGTAGAGATAGGAAGGGCAGTAAAGGAGAGGGAGGGCTAAACCGTGCGTACTGTATAAGTGCCCAGTGTTATACTACCTTTTTATAAAAATAAATGTGTACAGGATGTGTAGGCAGTAGCAGAATAAAAATTCCTTAAACTGGGCGCCTTGTCAGACTCGCACATATCAGAAAAACAGGAACGCAAACTGATTGAACGCCCAGACAGACTGACAGGGTACACGCAGACTCGCCAGAGCTTTTCGCAGCTAATTACCTTCATTGCAGGGAGCAAAAGTGAGATGAAGACCACCTAATAGTTTTTATTTGTATTTTTTTCATGGACCCAGACTTTTACAGTAGTGCTGATTGAAGTGTTTACTATCAATGCTGCTTCACTACTGGGCTGCCTATCTTTTAAAACCCTACCTTTTGCTGCTCTTCTAATTCTCTCCCTCTGAAGAGAGTGGATGGACAACAATAGTGAGGACAGAGAATCAGCACTTTATATTTATTGTTCCCTTGTTCTCCATATAAAGCTGTAAATGCATAGTGCTAACAGTAATAGAGTGTGACTTTAGTAGTACGAAACACTAACTTGGAGCACTCTAGTTACTAGCAGCTGGATTAGATAGAAGAAGAATATGTTTTTATTAGAACAAGCCATTTATTTAAATGATGATTGTTACTAACGCTGGGTTATTCACCAGTAGAGTGTTTAAGTAATTGGTAGTGCAGGTCCTTAACTTGCAGGATACTTGAAACACTGAGGCCTAGATTTGGAGTTTGGCGTTAGCTGTGAAAACCAGCGTTAGAGGCTCCTTAGGCTAACTCTGGTATTTGGAGTCACTCAAAAAAGGGTCTAACGCTCACTTTCCAGCCGCGACTTTTTCAATACGGCAGATCACCTTATGTAAATTGCGTATCCTATCTTTTCAATGGGATTTTTCTAACTCCGGTATTTAGAGTCGTGGCTGAAGTGAGCGTTAGAACTCTAACGACAAAACTCCAGCCGCAGGAAAAAAGTCAGTAGTTAAGAGCTGTCTGGGCTAACGCCGGTTCATAAAGCTCTTAACTACTGTACTCTAAAGTACACTAACACCCATAAACTACCTATGTACCCCTAAACCGAGGTCCCCCCATATCACTGACACTCTATTAAATTTTTTTAACCCCTAATCTGCCGACCGCCAACTACGTTATCCTTATGTACCCCTAATCTGCTGCCCCTAACACCGCCGACCCCTATATTATATTTAGTAACCCCTAACCTGCCCCCCACAACGTCGCCGCCAGCTACCTACACTTATTAACCCCTAATCTGCCGACTGCAAAGCGCCGCCACCTACGTTATCCTTATGTACCCCTAATCTGCTGCCCCTAACACCACCGACCCCTATATTATATTTATTAACCACTAATCTGCCCCCCTCAACGTCGCCTCCACCTGCCTACACTTATTAACCCCTAATCTGCCGAGCGGACCTAAACGCGACTATAATAAAGTTATTAACCCCTAATCCGCCTCACTAACCCTATAATAAATAGTATTAACCCCTAATCTGCCCTCCCTAACATCGCCGACACCTAACTTCAATTATTAACCCCTAATCTGCCAACCGGAGCTCACCGCTATTCTAATAAATGTATTAACCCCTAAAGCTAAGTCTAACCCTAACACCCCCCTAAATTAAATATAATTTTAATCTAACGAAATTAATTAACTCTTATTAAATAAATTATTCCTATTTAAAGCTAAATAAAATAAATCCTAATATAGCTACAATATAAATTATAATTACATTGTAGCTATTTTAGGATTAATATTTATTTTACAGGCAACTTTGTAATTATTTTAACCAGGTACAATAGCTATTAAATAGTTAAGAACTATTTAATAGTTACCTAGTTAAAATAATTACAAAATTACCTGTCAAATAAATCCTAACCTAAGTTACAATTAAACCTAACACTATACTATCATTAAATTAATTAAATAAAATACCTACAATTACCTACAATTAAACCTAACACTACACTATCAATAAATTAATTAAATACAATACCTACAATTAAACCTAACACTACACTATCAATACATTAATTAAATACAATATCTACAAATAACCACAATGAAATAAACTAACTAAAGTACAAAAAATAAAAAAGAACTAAGTTACAAAAAATAAAAAAATATCTACAATCAGATTTAGCTCGCATTCTATTGGCTGATCGGAACAGCCAATAGAATGCGAGCTCAATCTGATTGGCTGATTCCATCAGCCAATCAGAATATTCCTACCTTAATTCTGATTGGCTGATAGAATCCTATCAGCCAATCGGAATTCGAGGGGCGCCATCTTGGATGACGTCATTTAAAGGAACCGTCATTCGTCGTTCATTCGTCGGCCAGGATGGATGTTCCGCGTCGGAGGTCTTCAGGATGCTGCCGCTCCGTTCCAGATGGATGTCGATAGAAGATGCCACCTGGATGAAGACTTCAATCGGATGGAAGACCTCTTCTGCCCCGCTTGGGTGAAGACTTCAACCGGATCATGGACATCTTCAGCCCCCCGCTTGGGCTTGGATCAGGACATCGGAGGAGCTCTTCAGGACCGATCGGTGAACCTGGTATGGTGAAGACAAGGTAGGAAGATCTTCAGGGGCTTAGTGTTAGGTTTATTTAAGGGGGGTTTGGGTTAGATTAGGGGTATGTGGTTGGTGGGTTGTAATGTTGGGGGGGGGTATTGTATGTTTTTTTTACAGGCAAAAGAGCTGAACTTCTTGGGGCATGCCCCGCAAAGGGCCCTGTTCAGGGCTGGTAAGGTAAAAGAGCTTTTAACTTTAGTAATTTAGAATAAGGTAGGGCATTTTTTATTTTGGGGGGCTTTGTTGTTTTATTAGGGGGCTTAGAGTAGGTGTAATTAGTTTAAAATTGTTGTAATATTTTTCTTATGTTTGTAGAAATTTTTTATTTTTTGTACTTTAGTTAGTTTATTTCATTGTAGTTATTTGTAGATATTGATAGTGTAGTGTTAGGTTTAATTGTAGGTAATTGTAGGTATTGTATTTAATTAATTTATTGATAGTGTAGTGTTAGGTTTAATTGTAGGTAATTGTAGGTATTTTATTTAATTAGTTTAATGATAGTATAGTGTTAGGTTTAATTGTAACTTAGGTTAGGATTTATTTGACAGGTAATTTTGTAATTATTTTAACTATATAACTATTAAATAGTTCTTAACTATTTAATAGCTATTGTACCTGGTTAAAATA
The DNA here is from genome assembly GCF_027579735.1 of Bombina bombina. Classification (NCBI taxonomy): domain Eukaryota; kingdom Metazoa; phylum Chordata; class Amphibia; order Anura; family Bombinatoridae; genus Bombina; species Bombina bombina. The sequence continues at coordinate 644,039,567 of NC_069500.1, read as the reverse complement.
AATACAAAGTTGCCTGTAAAATAAATATTAATCCTAAAATAGCTACAATGTAATTATAATTTATATTGTAGCTATATTAGGATTTATTTTACAGGTAAGTATTTAACTTTAAATAGGAATAATTTATTTAATAAGAGATAATTAATTTTGTTAGATGTAAATTATATTTAACTTAGGGGGGTGTTAGTGTTAGGGTTAGACTTAGCTTTAGGGGTTAATCCATTTATTAGAATAGCAGTGAGCTCCGGTCGGCAGATTAGGGGTTAATAATTGAAATTAGGTGTCGGCGATGTTAGTGAGGCGGATTAGGGGTTAATAACTTTATTATAGTAGCGCTCAGGTCCGGTCGGCAGATTAGGGGTTAATAAGTGTAGGCAGGTGGAGGCGACGTTGTGGGGGGCAGATTAGGGGTTAATAAATATAATATAGGGGTCGGCGGTGTTAGGGCAGCAGATTAGGGGTACATAGGGATAATGTAAATTGCGGAGGTGTCCGGAGCGGTAGATTAGGGGTTAATAATAATATGCAGGGGTCAGCGATAGCGGGGGCGGCAGAATAGGGGTTAATAAGTGTAAGGTTAGGGGTGTTTAGACTCGGGGTACATGTTAGAGTGTTAGGTGCAGACGTAGGAAGTATTTACGCATAGCAGAAAATGGGGCTGCGTTAGGAGCTGAACGCGGCTTTTTTGCAGGTGTTAGGTTTTTTTTCAGCTCAAACAGCCCCATTGTTTTCTATGGGGGAATCGTGCACGAGCACGTTTTTGAGGTTGGCCGCTTGCGTAAGCAACTCTGGTATCGAGAGTTGAAGCTGCGTTAAAAATGCTCTACGCTTCTTTTTTGGAGCCTAACGCAGCCTTTATATGGACTCTCAATACCAGAGTTATTTTTCTGGTGCGGTCAGAAAAAAGCCGGGTCGTTACGCGGGTCGTTACCGACAAAACTCCAAATCTAGGCCTGAGTTAGTTATTAGAAGAGTGGGTTAATGATTATTAGTATTAGAATGTGACTTAGAAACACAAACGTATTCCCTGTATTAAGTAACCCACAGATGTCCTACCCTTTTCATTAAGGGCCCATAGGGGGCTTTTTTCTTGTATGTAATTTTTTTCCTACATTCCACCCTCATGTACAGTAAAGCATGTATGGTGGCCAAATCACCTGAGATAGCTAAATATCTTCTGTTTTGTGTTTGAGTATGTGTACCGTATGTGTGTGAGCATGTTTGTGAGTGTGCAAGAGTCTGTCTGTATGTGACAGTGTGCATGATATGTATCTGTGTGTTTGATAATGTGTAAATGTGTGAGCATTCATTTGTGATAGTATGTGTGTGAGTGTGACTGTGGGTATGCACGTGATATTGTGTATATTTGTGCCTATAGGGAGTGCAGAATTATTAGGCAAGTTGTATTTTTGAGGATTAATTTTATTATTGAACAACAACCATGTTCTCAATGAACCCAAAAAGCTCATTAATATCAAAGCTGAATAGTTTTGGAAGTAGTTTTTAGTTTGTTTTTAGTTATAGCTATTTTAGGGGGATATCTTTGTGTGCAGGTGACTATTACTGTGCATAATTATTAGGCAACTTAACAAAAAACAAATATATACCCATTTCAATTATTTATTTTTACCAGTGAAACCAATATAACATCTCAACATTCACAAATATACATTTCTGACATTCAAAAACAAAACAAAAACAAATCAGTGACCAATATAGCCACCTTTCTTTGCAAGGACACTCAAAAGCCTGCCATCCATGGATTCTGTCAGTGTTTTGATCTGTTCACCATCAACATTGCGTGCAGCAGCAACCACAGCCTCCCATACACTGTTCAGAGAGGTGTACTGTTTTCCCTCCTTGTAAATCTCACATTTGATGATGGACCACAGGTTCTCAATGGGGTTCAGATCAGGTGAACAAGGAGGCCATGTCATTAGATTTTCTTCTTTTATACCCTTTTCTTGCCAGCCACGCTGTGGAGTACGTGTGATGGAGCATTGTCCTGCATGAAAATCATGTTTTTCTTGAAGGATGCAGACTTCTTCCTGTACCACTGCTTGAAGAAGGTGTCTTCCAGAAACTGGCAGTAGGACTGGGAGTTGAGCTTGACTCCATCCTCAACCCGAAAAGGCCCCACAAGCTCATCTTTGATGATACCAGCCCAAACCAGTACTCCACCTCCACCTTGCTGGTGTCTGAGTCAGACTGGAGCTCTCTGCCCTTTACCAATCCAGCCACGGGCCCATCCATCTGGCCCATCAAGACTCACTCTCATTTCATCAGTCCATAAAACCTTAGAAAAATCAGTCTTGAGATATTTCTTGGCCCAGTCTTGACGTTTCAGCTTGTGTGTCTTGTTCAGTGGTGGTCGTCTTTCAGCCTTTCTTACCTTGGCCATGTCTCTGAGTATTGCACACCTTGTGCTTTTGGGCACTCCAGTGATGTTGCAGCTCTGAAATATGGCCAAACTGGTGGCAAGTGGCATCTTGGCAACTGCATGCTTGACTTTTCTCAGTTCATGGGCAGTTATTTTGCGCCTTGGTTTTTCCACACGCTTCTTGCGACCCTGTTGACTATTTTGAATGAAATGCTTGATTGTTCGATGATCACGCTTCAGAAGCTTTGCAATTTTAAGAGTGCTGCATCCCTCTGCAAGATATCTCACTATTTTTGACTTTTCTGAGCCTGTCAAGTCCTTCTTTTGACCCATTTTGCCAAAGGAAAGGAAGTTGCCTAATAATTATGCACACCTGATATAGGGTGTTGATGTCATTAGACCACACCCCTTCTCATTACAGAAATGCACATCACCTAATATGCTTAATTGGTAGTAGGCTTTCGAACCTATACAGCTTGGAGTAAGAAAACATGCATAAAGAGGATGATGTGGTCAAAATACTCATTTGCCTAATAATTCTGCACTCCCTGTATGTGTGTGCGCATGTGTTATGTGTGTTTACATTTGTTGCATGTTGGAGGCATAGGGTGGGATATCACACAGGGTTAAGCTTGTGAGGAGCCTAGGTCCCCACTTACAAAAAAAGATTGCCAGCCTCCAATGGGGGTGATCTGCTGGCAGTGCTTTTTTTTAACCTTTATTGCCTGTCGCCTAGATTTAGAGTTGGGCAGTAGCCGGGAAAACCAGCGTTAGAGGCTCCTAACGCTGGTTTTTACCGCCCGCTGGTATTTGGAGTCAGTCAGGAAAGGGTCTAACGCTCAATTTCCAGCCACGACTTTTCCATACCGCAGATCCCCTTACGTCAATTGCGTATCCTATCTTTTCAATGGGATCTTTCTAACACCGGTATTTAGAGTCGTGGCTGAAGTGAGCGTTAGAAATCTAACGACAAAACTCCAGCAGCAGAAAAAAGTCAGTAGTTAAGAGCTTTCTGGGCTAACGCCGGTTCATAAAGCTCTTAACTACTGTGCTCTAAAGTACACTAACACCCATAAACTACCTATGTACCCCTAAACCGAGGTCCCACCACATCGCCGCCACTATATTTAAATTTTTTAACCCCTAATCTTCCGCTCCGTACACTGCCGCCAACTACGGTATCCCTATGTACCCCTAATCTGCTGCCCCTAATACCGCCGACCCCTATATTATATTTATTAACCCCTAATCTGCCCCCCACAACGTCGCCTCCACCTGCCTACACTTATTAACCCCTAATCTGCCGACCGGACCGCGCCGCTATTATAATAAAGTTATTAACCCCTAATCCGCCTCACTCCCGCCTCAATAACCCTATAATAAATTGTATTAACCCCTAATCTGCCCTCCCTAACATCGCCGACCGGAGCTCACCGCTATTGTAATAAATTTTTTAACCCCTAAAGCTAATTCTAACCCTAACCCTAACACCCCCCTAACTTAAATATAATTTAAATCTAACGAAATAAATTAACTATTATTAAATAAATTATTCCTATTTAAAGATAAATACTTACCTGTAAAATAAACCCTAATATAGCTGCAATATAAATTATAATTATATTGTAGCTATTTTATGATTTATATTTATTTTACAGGAAAGTTTGTAATTATTTTAACCAGGTACAATAGCTATTAAATAGTTAATAACTATTTAATAGTTACCTAGTTAAAATAATTACAAAATTACCTGTAAAATAAATCCTAACCTAAGTTGCAATTAAACCTAACACTACACTAGCAATAAATTAATTAAATAAAATACCTACAATTATCTACAATTAAACCTAACACTACACTATCAATAAATTAATTAAATAAAATACCTACAATTACCTACAATTAAACCTAACACTACACTATCAATACATTAATTAAATACAATACCTACAAATAACTACAATTAAATAAACTAACTAAAGTACAAAAAATAAAAAAGGACTAAGTTACAAAAAATAAAAAAATATTTACAAACATTAGAAAAATATTACAACAATTTTAAACTAATTACACCTACTCTAAGCCCCCTAATAAAATAACAAAGCCCCCCAAAATAAAAAAAATGCCCTACCCTATTCTAAATTAAAAAAGTTCAAAGCTCTTTTACCTTACCAGCCCTTAAAAGGACCTTTTGTGGGGCATGCCCCAAAGAATTCAGTAAGAATTCAGCCTGTAAAAAAAAACATACAATAGCCCCCCCCAACATTAAAACCCACCACCCACATACCCCTAATCTAACCCAAACCCCCCTTAAATAAACCTAACACTAAGTCCCTGAAGATCTTCCTACTTTATCTTCACCTCGCCGGGTATCACCGATCGGTCCTGGCACCGAAATCTTCATCCAACCCAAGCGGGGGCTGGCGATCCATAATCCTGCAGCTGAAGAGGTCCAGAAGAGGCTCCAAAGTCTTCATCCTATCCGGGAAGAAGAGGCGATCCAGACCGGCAACCATCTTGATCCAAGCGGCATCTTCTATCTTCATCCGATGAGGAACGGCTCCATCGTGAAGACCTCCAGCGCGGATCAATCTTCTTCCTCCGACGTCCAACTGAAGAATGATGGTTCCTTTAAGGGACGTCATCCAAGATGGCGTCCCTCGAATTCCAATTGGCTGATAGGATTCTATCAGCCAATCGGAATTAAGGTAGGAAAATTCTGATTGGCTGATGGAATCAGCCAATCAGAATCAAGTTCAATCCGATTGGCTGATCCAATCAGCCAATCAGATTGAGCTTGCATTCTATTGGCTGTTCCGATTAGCCAATAGAATGCGAGCTCAATCTGATTGGCTGATCGGATCAGCCAATCGGATTGAACTTGATTCTGATTGGCTGATTCCATCAGCCAATCAGAATTTTCCTACCTTAATTCCGATTGGCTGATAGAATCCTATCAGCCAATCGGAATTCGAGGGACGCCATCTTGGATGACGTCCCTTAAAGGAATCGTCATTCATCAGTTGGACGTCGGAGGAAAAAGATTGATCCACGCTGGAGGTCTTCACGATGGAGCCGTTCCTCATCGGATGAAGATAGAAGATGCCGCTTGGATCAAGATGGTTGCCGGTCTGGATCGCCTCTTCTTCCCGGATAGGATGAAGACTTTGGAGCCTCTTCTGGACCTCTTCAGCCGCAGGATTATGGATCGCCAGCCACAGCTTGGATTGGATGAAGATTTCGGAGCCAGGACCGATCGGTAATACCCGGCGAGGTGAAGATAAGGTAGGAAGATCTTCAGGGGCTTAGTGTTAGGTTTATTTAAGGGGGGTTTGGGTTAGATTAGGGGTATGTGGGTGGTGGGTTGTAATGTTGGGGGGGTATTGTATGATTTTTTTTACAGGCAAAAGAGCTGAATTCTTTGGGGCATGCCCCACAAAAGGTCCTTTTAAGGGCTGGTAAGGTAAAAGAGCTTTGAACTTTTTTAATTTAGAATAGGGTAGGGCATTTTTTTATTTTGGGGGGCTTTGTTATTTTATTAGGGAGCTTAGAGTAGGTGTAATTAGTTTAAAATTTTTGTAATATTTTTCTAATGTTTGTAAATATTTTTTTATTTTTTGTAACTTAGTTCTTTTTTATTTTTTGTACTTTAGTTAGTTTATTTAATTGTAGTTATTTGTAGGTATTGTATTTAATTAATGTATTGATAGTGTAGTGTTAGGTTTAATTGTAGGTAATTGGAGGTATTTTATTTAATTTATTTATTGATAGTTTAGTGTTAGGTTTAATTGTAACTTAGGTTAGGATTTATTTTACAGGTAATTTTGTTATTATTTTAACTAGGTAACTATTAAATAGTTATTAACTATTTAATAGCTATTGTACCTGGTTAAAATAATTACAAAGTTGCCTGTAAAATAAATATTAATCCTAAAATAGCTACAATATAATTATAATTTATATTGTAGCTATATTAGGGTTTATTTTACAGGTAAGTATTTAGCTTTAAATAGGAATAAGTTTTTTAATAAGAGTTAATTTATTTCGTTAGAATAAAATTATATTTAACTTAGGGGGGTGTTAGGGTTAGGGTTAGAATTAGCTTTAGGGGTTGAGCGGTGAGCTCCGATCGGCAGATTAGGGGTTAATACTTGACGTTAGGTGTCGGCAATGTTAGGGAGGGCAGATTAGGGGTTAATACTATTTCTTATAGGGTTATTGAGGCGGGAGTGAGGCGGATTAGGGGTTAATACATTTATTATAGTAGCGCTCAGGTCCGGTCGGCAGATTAGGGGTTAATAAGTGTAGTTAGGTGGAGGCGACGTTGGGGCGGCAGATTAGGGTTAATAAATATAATATAGGGGTCGGCGATGTTAGGGCAGCAGATTAGGGGTACATAGGGATAATGTAGGTGGCGGGGGTGTATGGAGCGGCAGATTAGGGGTTAAAATTAATATGCAAGGGTCAGCGATAGCGGGGGCGGCAAATTAAGGGTTAATAAGTGTAAGGTTAGGGGTGTTTAGACTCGGGGTACATGTTAGAGTGTTAGGTGCAGATGTAGGAAGTGTTTCCCCATAGGAAACAATGGGGCTGCGTTAGGAGCTGAACGCGGCTTTTTTGCAGGTGTTAGGTTTTTTTTCAGCTCAAACAGCCCCATTGTTTTCTATGGGGGAATCGTGCACGAGCACGTTTTTGAAGCTGGCCGCGTCCGTAAGCACCGCTGGTATCGAGAGTTGCAGTGGCGTTAAATTATGCTCTACGCTCCCTTTTTGGAGCCTAACGCGCTGAAAACCCAGCTATTCTGTGAACTCTAAATACCAGCGGTATTTAAAAGGTGCGGGGGGAAAAAAACACGCGTAGCTAACGCACCCCTTTGGCCGCAAAACTCTAAATCTAGGCGTGTATTACTAATGGAATATTTGTGCAAGTTTAATCCAATTTATATTTTGTTACATTTTTGTTTTTAACTTTAATAAAATAACATTTGGCTTATCTTTTGATACTTCTTTAAAATATAAGTGGGTTTTAAATACTTTTCATTTTAACTTGTATTATGAAGGGCTGTAGAACCAGGCTGAACCTTTTTAGATTTTAAGCCTGATCCATTAGACTATTTTCTTTTTTAAGACAGTGCCAACTAACACAAATACTCTTTTAAAATGATATACTTGTCTAATGTATTTACAAAGTGGGGACAGTGGTGCCTTTTATTCATCAGTATGCAAGGCTTCTTAGACTTTTATTGTAAAATAATCACATTTTTATTGAAAATTCATATGCTTGTTCAGCTCACATACATTGTCCTTAGAGGTTTGTGTCTGTAAAACTTTCAATGGTTTTAGTAAGTGTGCAACTAAGTCTATTGAGATTTATTTTCTAACTTTTCTGACAAAGTATAAAGTGACATATTTTCATCCGAACCACCTTAGAAGCCTGTCAAAACAAACATCATGATTATTAGCAAGAGATTGCACACACCACACGTATTCTAAATCTAAATGGAAGATGTTGTTGTTAAGAAGAAAGAAACACAATTCTATTAAACATTCTCATAAATAAAAGGCTGCCTATAGTGGAGGAAATATTGTCATAAGTACAAGAAAGACACTGGATTGCAATGACTGACTCTAAGGGGCTGATTTATGCAGCTGCCTTCAGGCTCGCTGGAAACAGGGGTTAAGAATCAGCGGTATTTAGACCACTGCTTCTTAACTCGTCCGCCACCACTGAGGCGGCAGACAGCAATCAGCACAATCAGATACAATCAGGTTGATTGGCACCCCCTGCTAGCGAATGTGCAGGGGGCGGCATTGCACAAGCATTTCCAGTGAAATGCTTGTGCAATGATAAATGCCGACAGCATATGCTGTTGGCATTTATCGATGTGCGGTGGACAGCGGATTATGTCCGCCTGCACATTTATAATTCAGCCCCCAAGGCTAAATTGTATTACCTTAGCCCTTCTTAAACAATCTAAACATTTTGAAATAGATAATAAGTATTGCAAATAAACGTTTTATATAGGATAATTTACCGGGAGTCTGCAGTGAAAATTGCTTTGATGTAATTTTTGAAACATGCTCAACAATCATCTCAATATGAGAAATTAATTTAAAGTAGTCTAGACAAGCAGAAAATAAGCATAGATTCTGTGATCCCTGATGGTCAACACAGAAAGTTTAGATTGGTTGAATTTGCTTGAATTTATTTTCTGATCAATTAGGGTAAATAATTGGTGATTCATTTTTTTATTATTATTTTTTTTTTTGGGTGGGGTTTGTATGTATATTGTTCTCAAAATCTGACTATCAATAGCCTAATGTAAAAAAAAAAAAAGTGAAAGAAAAAAATCTGTTTAAAATTAGCAATTACATTTAAACTCCACTAGATGGGAATAGTTGATAGGAAATGTATATTTTACAAGGAGTGAACAGGTTAAATAATAATTATTGGTGCTGACGTCTTCCTTTGGATTTTCTTCTAGGTATGAGAGGGGTGCAGGATCCTATGACGTATGTGCACCTCATAAATAAGATTAGTGCTAATCCTTCTACTTGTGCTGGATCCTTTATTGTGTATTGCATATACTTACCTGCTGGGATCACGTGCGCTACTAACCATGGAAGTGACTGATGAAGAAATAGAGGTTTTCTCCTACACAGATGTAGATGCATCTAGAATCACAGGGATTTGCTTAGAGGTACATCCAAAATCAATGTGCTTAAAGATTTGGAAAAAGCAAGAAAGAAATTATTATCATATCAACTACACAGTACAACATTAGCAGAGTACTACAGAGTAAGATGGATACCAAGGGGTTTGTGAATTAGATTCAGACCTACAATCATGGCAAATAATGTCAAATATAAAAAAAGATTTAAGCGCATTCTCAACAAATGCTCCTTCGATATTATCGTCTGGACAGTGGAGTGTCTCCAGGAGGAGATCGATAAACAAAAGGCACTTATTACAGAGTGTGAAAAAAATCTGGATACTTACTTCTCTGCCAAAGAACTTCAAAAGATTAAAGCCGATGTTAATAAAATCTTGGATGATTTTCAAACAGAGCTCAAGGAAACAAAAAGGCAGAAGTTTTGCAGAGATGAGGAAGACTACCAGCACAACCGTGTATACCGCTGGTCACATGATAACAGATTTCGTGGACTGTGATGTCACTTGTGGGCAACCCGGAAGAGAAGGAGCAACATGGAGGGTAGCTAGGAATGCTCCAAAAGTTACTGCACATGGACAGCCCGAATCAACTTCATCAGAGGGTTTTTTAAGCTCTGGTTCCGATGTTGATACCGGAGGGGAGGACAGAAACACAGAGGGAGGTACTGGACATCCCCTGCAGCAGAGCCGAACACGAGGCAAGCAGGCACAACGTGGAAAAAAGAAAGTGACCCACAAGTCGTGAATGAACCGTCTGATCATGATCTGCCAACATCGGTATGTACCGACACTGTTGTGAGTAGTGTTGAGTATGCTGAAAACACAAATAATATCTTTAATGCCTGTAATGTCTCTCTAATCACTAACCCCAGTATTAAAAGAGACTTTGGACATACAAAAGAACTTATGACTGATAAAAGCCATCTAGTTATTAACATTTCAAGTTATCAACTGACTGAAATAGAATTGTCTGTACTAAACAAGGGCCTATCATTTTGTCCCACTACCCATATCAATGAATTTAATCTTGAAAAGGATTTGTATTGCTTCTTTAGAACTCTGAGACTCAAGGCACACTTTGGGACACAGAGTGTTAATACCAGAAATGTTAGTAACTATGATGAAAATGATATGTTTAATTTGAAATATTTGGATTTAAAAAATAAATCACATTATGTTCCAAGCACATTAAATTCAGGTGTTGAAACCTACATAAAATGTGTGCAGAATAATATAAACACTTTACTAACAAAGAAAGAAATTAATTGTAATTAAAAATGCGGACAAGGGCGGCACTGTAGTTATCCTGGATAGGGAGTACTATATACAGGAGATTTTGGCCCAACTTTCTGACGGTGGAGTTTACCATATACTTGATGGTGACCCACTATCAGATATACAAAATGAAATACATGTAGTAATTAACAAAGCCCTTGTGTCAGGCTCTGTCAGACTTGTCAGCAACCTACAACAACTAGAGAGATAAATGTGTTACAAAAACTGACCTCAGCTGCTGAGATGTGAAAATTGGGTTTTGTTCCTGGGAGATGTGAGGGGAACAGATAAAACACCTAGATGGTGTTCTGATACCCATATACAACCAGAGTGTTAATATACTGGTTCACCAGTGAACTTTGGCTACATTAAGATAATTTAAGACCTTTGTAGTATAGTTTACTGGAAGAACCTTATAAAACTCAGTAACAAAAATTAGAGTTATAATATGCCACTTAGTAAGAGACTTTAGCTGATCAAGTTAACTTAGATAGGAACGTTTTAGGCAAGGATTTCTAAGGAGTAGAAGTTAGTATACGTATATGTACATTTTATTACCTTGTCCCCTTAGTTTGGATTATGGATAGTACTTCGGTAGTCAGATGGGCAGTGGGAACAGAGCCCTGACGGTAGCGGAGCGGGAGCAGCAGCTAGCAATGTCCGTTGATCCGTGAAGCTGGCGTGTGACGTCACCGCGGATGGATATGAGGTCCGGCCGTCTTAGGTGGAAGTAGTTCCGTGCGAAGAACAGACACAGGCAGTTCAGGCAGCAAAGTAGCGCATACACAGAGAGTGCTGCAGTAGAGTAGTTTTGATTTAGAAAAGGATAACTTGATCCAAAGAGTGTTGATAATTTCCTAAACATCAAATGCAAAGCAGAGGCTGGATATAATGTAGGCACAATAATACCAAGCAAAAGAAAAAGGGCTGCTGGGAATTTATAGGGAGTGAACATGACCTTAATTGAAATTTAAAGGTACAAGTCAGAGAAAAGGAAGATAAGTCCGGTTGGCAGAATGACATCCTGACACCTTGAGAACCATGTCATCACTAAAGAACTTGCAACTTTTTTTATTAAAAGGGATCCCATCACCCCTGTTTTTTATACTCTCCCTAAGGTCCATAAGAGCCTAATTGAACCCCCAGGTAGGCCCATTGTTGCTAGCACCAAATCAGTTTTTTCTAACATAGCTACCTTCTTAGAAAAAAATTAAAATCCCTTAGTCTCCATCCAAAAATCTTATTTAAAAGATACTGGTAATTGTCTTGAACAATTAGGTAAAATACAAAGTGAAGAATCTGACACTCTATTTACCCTTGATGTAGTTAGTCTATACACAGCTATTCCCCATGAAGCAGGCATATGCTCAGTAATAGAATTGATAAAACAAGAGACAAATTCCTCTATGCCCAAATGCCAATTTATTGAGGACCTGTTAAATATAGTACTGTATCTGAACTACTTTCTTTTCCAAGACACTTTTTACATCCAAAAAAAAAAGGAACGGCCATGGGCTCTAATGTGGCCCCTTCATACGCCAATATTTTTGTCAGTCAATTCGAAAAAAAAATATGTATATACCAACATGATATTCCAATCAAGTTGCAAGCTTTGGATTCGTTTTATAGATGACGTATTTGGCGTACGGAGGGGCATATTAACCACATTACAGGAGTCTGTGGATGAATTAAATAGAAGTATGGACAGTCTGAGATTTACTTTGAATTACTTAGATACAAGCATAAGTTATTTGGATACAGTGGTATAAAAAAAGACTGCATACTAACTACTGACCTATATAATAAATCTACCGACCGTAATACACTTTTGCATTATGACAGTTACCACCCTAAACGAGTTTTTAACTCTATCCCCAAGAGCCAATTTGTTAGAACATTGAGAAATGTGAAGGACAGAAACCTTCAACCAATAAGATTAGAACAGATGGCCGCTAGGTTTAAACAAAGAGGATATCCCAAATCTTTAATAACAAACTGCAAACAAGACGTACTAACAGAGGGGGAAGAAAGTATTACTGCAACAAGGTGCAATAAAAATAATAAAAAAGAAGGGAATCAGATTATATTCACTACTGAACATAGTATGTATAGTGAAAGAATATCTGGCATCATCAAGTAAATACAATGCTAACATTAATCAATTCCATTATCCCCCCATTCCCTCATATAAGAGGGTGAAAAAACCTTAGGGACATGCTGGTAAAGGCAGACATGGGAAAAAGGAGGGAGGAAAAAGTAAATTATTTATCTACCCCCAAATAAGGGATCATACCCCTGCCTACAGTGTGCACAGTGCAATTCAATGATAAAGGGTAAATATGTAGCACAAGTGAATGATAGAAAAATGCGAGAGATAAAATTCATCTCAATATGAGAAATTAATTTAAAGTAGTCTAGACAAACAGAAAACAAGCATAGATTCTGTGATCCCTGATGGTCAACACAGAAAGTTTAGATTAAGGTTAAATTAAGGTAGATTAAGGTTAAATTTGTTTGAATTTATTTTCTGATCAATTAGGGTAAATAATTGGTGATTCATTTTTTTTTAATTATAATTATTATTATTTTTTTGGGAGGTTGTATATATATATATATATATATATATATATATATTTCCCATAATCTGACTAATAGCCTAAAAAAAAGCCTAAATAGCCTAAAAAAATCTGACTAATAGCCTAAAAAAAAGCCTAAATAGCCTAAAAAAAAAAAGTGAAAGAAAAAAAAGTTTCTTTAAAATGAGCAATTATATTAAAATTCCACTAGATGGCGATAGTTAATATGAAATGTATATGTTACAAGGAGTGAACAGGTTAAATAATTAATTACCACACAGGTGCTATATAAGGGATTGCATGTTAGTGTTCTGTAGCATGTCTAAGGGGGATATTTATCAAAGGTCTGGCGGACCTGATCCGACAATGCGGATCAGGTCCGCCAGACCTCGCTGAATGTGGAGAGCAATACGCTCTCTGTATTCAGCATTGCACCAGCAGCTCTTGTGCTCTTCCCACACACATGATCCATAACAAGCTTGTAGTTATCTTTTGAGAGATCTGTTTACAATTCCTTGCGGAATTTCTTCAACATGAGCAAGAACAGTACTTCTCAGAAGCCCATCTTATAGGATGCAAACACGTCTATAGTCTTAAATAAAAAGAGAGAAGCGCTCAACCTGGGAACGAACAATAGCATAATAGCTTGTTCTATGGCTAGTTACCACCCTAGAAGCAGCCTCTTTTTGCTCAATATGTGCCTTTCACAGAGAAGAACTTTCCTGTAGCATATCAGTCTGATCCTCACTTAACAGTGCAGTCCAACCCCGAAATATCAGGCAATGCCTCTCTGAACGAGAGAAACAGCAAAACCCCAGACGTACGTTTCGGCCTATTGTGGGCCTCGTCAGTGAGGTGCAGCCATATCCCTCTAGGCACACTGAGCAACGGGTCCACGTCTGGATTCCCGCATCACACTTAGGGAGACTTCCCCAAGTGTCATAATTTGCATAAATAAAAAGAGAGAAGCGCTCAACCTGGGAACGAACAATAGCATAATAGCTTGTTCTATGGCTAGTTACCACCCTAGAAGCAGCCTCTTTTTGCTCAATATGTGCCTTTCACAGAGAAGAACTTTCCTGTAGCATATCAGTCTGATCCTGACTTAACAGTGCAGTCCAGCCCCGAAATACCAGGCAATCCCTCTCTGAACGAGAGAAACAGCAAAACCACAGACGTACGTTTCGGCCTATTGTGGGCCTCGTCAGTGAGGTGCAGCCATATCCCTCTAGGCACACTGAGCAACGGGTCCACGTCTGGATTCCCGCATCACACTTAGGGAGACTTCCCCAAGTGTCATAATTTGCATAAATAAAAAGAGAGAAGCGCTCAACCTGGGAACGAACAATAGCATAATAGCTTGTTCTATGGCTAGTTACCACCCTAGAAGCAGCCTCTTTTTGCTCAATATGTGCCTTTCACAGAGAAGAACTTTCCTGTAGCATATCAGTCTGATCCTGACTTAACAGTGCAGTCCAGCCCCGAAATACCAGGCAATCCCTCTCTAAACGAGAGAAACAGCAAAACCCCAGACGTACGTTTCAGCCTATTGTGGGCCTCGTCAGTGAGGTGCAGCCATATCCCTCTAGGCACACTGAGCAACGGGTCCACGTCTGGATTCCCGCATCACACTTAGGGAGACTTCCCCAAGTGTCATAATTTGCATAAATAAAAAGAGAGAAGCGCTCAACCTGGGAACGAACAACAGCATAATAGCTTGTTCTATGGCTAGTTACCACCCTAGAAGCAGCCTCTTTTTGCTCAATATGTGCCTTTCACAGAGAAGAACTTTCCTGTAGCATATCAGTCTGATCCTGACTTAACAGTGCAGTTCAGCCCCGAAATACCAGGCAATCCCTCTCTGAACGAGAGAAACAGCAAAACCCCAGACGTACGTTTCGGCCTATTGTGGGCCTCGTCAGTGAGGTGCAGCCATATCCCTCTAGGCACACTGAGCAACGGGTCCACGTCTGGATTCCCGCATCACACTTAGGGAGACTTCCCCAAGTGTCATAATTTGCATAAATAAAAAGAGAGAAGCGCTCAACCTGGGAATGAACAATAGCATAATAGCTTGTTCTATGGCTAGTTACCACCCTAGAAGCAGCCTCTTTTTGCTCAATATGTGCCTTTCACAGAGAAGAACTTTCCTGTAGCATATCAGTCTAATCCTGACTTAACAGTGCAGTCCAGCCCCGAAATACCAGGCAATCCCTCTCTGAACGAGAGAAACAGCAAAACCCCAGACGTACGTTTCAGCCTATTGTGGGCCTCGTCAGTGAGGTGCAGCCATATCCCTCTAGGCACACTGAGCAAAGGGTCCACGTCTGGATTCCCGCATCACACTTAGGGAGACTTCCCCAAGTGTAATAATTTGCATAAATAAAAAGAGAGGAGCGCTCAACCTGGGAACGAACAATAGCATAATAGCTTGTTCTATGGCTAGTTACCACCCTAGAAGCAGCCTCTTTTTGCTCAATATGTGCCTTTCACAGAGAAGAACTTTCCTGTAGCATATCAGTCTGATCCTAACTTAACAGTGCAGTCCAGCCCCGAAATACCAGGCAATCCCTCTCTGAACAAGAGAAACAGCAAAACCCCAGACGTACGTTTCGGCCTATTGTGGGCCTCGTCAGTGAGGTGCAGCCATATCCCTCTAGGCACACTGAGCAACGGGTCCACGTCTGGATTCCCGCATCACACTTAGGGAGACTTCCCCAAGTGTCATAATTTGCATAAATAAAAAGAGAGGAGCGCTCAAGCTGGGAACGAACAATAGCATAATAGCTTGTTCTATGGCTAGTTACCACCCTAGAAGCAGCCTCTTTTTGCTCAATATGTGCCTTTCACAGAGAAGAACTTTCCTGTAGCATATCAGTCTGATCCTGACTTAACAGTGCAGTCCAGCCCCGAAATACCAGGCAATCCCTCTCTGAACGAGAGAAACAGCAAAACCCCAGACGTACGTTTCAGCCTATTGTGGGCCTCGTCAGTGAGGTGCAGCCATATCCCTCTAGGCACACTGAGCAACGGGTCCACGTCTGGATTCCCGCATCACACTTAGGGAGACTTCCCCAAGTGTCATAATTTGCATAAATAAAAAGAGAGAAGCGCTCAACCTGGGAACGAACAATAGCATAATAGCTTGTTCTATGGCTAGTTACCACCCTAGAAGCAGCCTCTTTTTGCTCAATATGTGCCTTTCACAGAGAAGAACTTTCCTGTAGCATATCAGTCTGATCCTGACTTAACAGTGCAGTCCAGCCCCGAAATACCAAGCAATCCCTCTCTGAACGAGAGAAACAGCAAAACCCCAGATGTACGTTTCGGCCTATTGTGGGCCTCGTCAGTGAGGTGCAGCCATATCCCTCTAGGCACACTGAGCAACGGGTCTACGTCTGGATTCCCGCATCACACTTAGGGAGACTTCCCCAAGTGTCATAATTTGCATAAATAAAAAGAGAGAAGCGCTCAACCTGGGAACGAACAATAGCATGATAGCTTGTTCTATGGCTAGTTACCACCCAACAGAGCAGGAATGGTAGGAGCAATAGCAGCAGCAGACAACAGAGTTACTGAAATAGGCCTCGGATTATAGTACACAAACCCCAAAAATGCACCTTCATGGTAGGCAAACAAATACGTGCCAAAACTCCCTTAGACACAGCTACATTTCTCTAAAGATTTGGCATTGATTAAAGTGGAATCTCCTCCACTATCTCCTCTGGCTATTTATCAAGTCGCCCCTTGTCCAGAGTAAAGGCTATATCAGACATGCTATATTCAGATTCTGATAAATTCTTATAATATTAAATATGAAGGGAATAAGGACAGTAGTGGAAATGGCAGTTGTAGAACTGATTGTGGCACTGGGACTAACACTGGTGCAGATGGTTTTGAGAATAGACTGTCTAAAGAGCTTGTATGTACACAGAGACTGCTTGGTAACCTCAGACCCCCTTCCAATCCTACTGCTACGCTTGGAGCTAAACAATGTCAACTCAACACCTACACATTCAGTTCCCCTTGTTGCTTTACTTTTTTGGGTGGACTTGAACAACCCTTACTGCTACTGATGCTGTTGCTCCTCCTAGTCCTGGCAGTGGTGAGCCCTACAGATCTCCTACTCCTTGTGGACACGAGATGCTGAAGATATCCTACTGTTGCTGTTGCAGCAGCCCATCTAGTTTTTTAAGCCAAAGCAGCAGACAATGGCATTGAACATTATATTTGACACTGTGAAGCAGAGGAAACAGTGCTTGTCCCACTTTGCTCAAGACAAGTAGAAGCCGACACAAACTCTGCATAGTCAAGGCAATAGGAAGGCACTGTGCCCAATATCCTGCAACTTAAACATGTATTATTATATTTATTTATTTAAAAGAATAAAGCTATACTGCTAGACAACTAAGCCTAGTTTATAGAGCAAAGACAAGGCTCATGTTGGAGCCTTATCAGTCCAGCAATGCCCTCACTGCAATACAAATTATAAATGAAATGTTAAAACTGATGCTCAGAATTAAGACTTAAAAATGATAGAGAAATCCCTGCTCCACAAAGAAAAAAATGAATGCCCTGTGCAGTTGCACTGTGATGTAGTTTACTGCAAGAACAATTATACTTCCCAATCTGATTCTGCAAACACAAAATGCAGAACTGCAAAAGAAATAAAAACATTTTTGTCTTCAAGAAAAGAAACAGCACACACTGCATGCAGTACTAGCCCTGGAACCACTAAAAGTATACAGTATTGGGAGCGCTGATATTTTCATTGATTTTACATTTTTTATTGGGGTCTTGGGACATAGCCCCCTGCAGGGCCAGCTCAAGACATTGTGCTGTCTGGGTCCAAGAATAAAATGACTCCCCTTAACTCTCTGCAGACTACAGTCTACACCCAACAAGAGTCAGTTATCTCAGAGATTATAGTTCAGCAGTTTAAAAAGGTCACATGATAACATGCAGATGGGCATCATATAAGAACACTGTGTTTCAGAATAAGCTTTCTCTTTGTGCTCCCCCTGTCAAGTGCTGCCTTTGTCCAGTGGTTCCACTTGGTCCAGTTATTTAGCAGAACCTGGCTACTTGGCAAGATTGCACCATTAAAAGATATATAAATGTGCAGTACTTGGTCTGTGTGTGCATGAATAAGAAAATAAACATTTAGAAAAACAAAACAATAAACCAGCAAATATTTGTTGTGTAAAATATTCTTAAAATTAGTTTTCAAGACATAACATTTGTTAAAATAGATGACTACAAAAATGTGCAAAAATCAATGCATAATTTTGTTTCTGGTAGACTGGAATAATTTTAATGAGGTTTCTCAATGCAAAATATCTGAACAGTTAATGCAGTGAAAAGTCATAAGATTTTCTTGTTAATTACTTTTGACCTTATGAAATCACTTGCAAAGTGATTTTCTAACATATTGAAAAGAGTCATCATTAAACTACCATCAGTACTCTCAGACATATAGGTATTAAAGGAACATGAAACCCAAAATGTATCTTTCATGATTCAGACAGAACATACAATTTAAAACAACTTTACAACTGACTTCTATTATGAAATATGCTTCATTCTCCTGGTATCCTTGTTTAAGAAGCAGCAATGCTCTACTAGGTGCTAGCTGAACTCATCTAGAAAGCCCATCACAAGAGATATAAATGTGTAGCCACCAATTAGCAGATTGCTCCCAATAGGGCATTGCTGCTCCTAAGCCCACCTAGGTATGCTGTTCATCAAAGGATACCAAGGGAACACAGCACATTTCTAATTTAGAAATAAATTAGAAAGTTGTTTAAAATGACAAGATCTATCTGAGTCATATAAGCATACTTTTGCCTTTATTGCCACTTTAATGTATGTATAAAATATAAATTTCATATCAACAATTAAGGCAGATACCAGATTTTACAGTCTTATAACAATAACTACAATCTTTTCTGAAGCTTTTATAATTTGCATAAATTATTACTCTGTAAAGATAAGTCACTTATTATACATTATAATGCATGAACTGTTAATATACTATCTATAGTGATATAATGTATTCTCTGATTACTTGAAGAATAATATTGATTGTTTTTTTTTCAGTAATAACTTTGTAACAGTCATATTAATTGTATCAAGTGGAATAGATGAATTTTATTGATTTGTCTCTGGAAATTAATTTTAATATATAAATTGGCAATGCTTGGTTAATCAATATCTTTTGGCCAGCATTCTTGGATATTTCTTAGTAATGTTTATTATTATTATGATTATTGATTTGGGATTGTTTAGGAATCACTTAAATGTACATGAAAGTTAAAATTACATTTTCAGTTTCTAAATAGATCAGACAGAACTAAATTACAGGTGGGGTGCTAAAGTTAGCGTGTGCAATATAAGAATATTGCAGGCAGGACCGTTTCTAGAGAATCAGGCTCCCAGGGCGAAATTCCAAAATGTGCCCCCATTAAAGTAGGGCCAGTGCCAAATTCAATTACACCCACACCCAAACAATACTGCATACACACATAATGAATAACAAGGACACAAAGATGCATACTCACACACATATAATTACACACACACATACATATATACTGTATGTATATATATATATATATATATATATCCACACACACATACATGCACACACACACACACACATATATATATATTTTTTATATATATATATATATATATATATATATATATATATATATATATATAAATAAAAGTTTGTATGTGGTATATGCACTCTCATCAACAGACCGCAACTTGCCAGGGTGCTGTAGCCAGGTATGTAAGAAAATAAGAATTAGAAAGCACTCACTGGACTGTAGACAACAACTTCAATGAAATATCCTTTATTGTGACGTTTCGGGACCAACAACGTCCCTTCTTCTGACAAGCAAAAAAGTGAAAACAGACAAACTTATAAAGACCCTTACAACCACTCCCCTTGGTGAGTTACCAATCAAAATGTGCCGTGTGCAAAAGTACATGGGCCGGGTGCAAAACCGGCTTTCATATAAGTGATACAAAACAGATATAAACTGTTATTATTTAAAGTGTACATCAAACAATATATATATTATTATCCCTGTGAATGTGTAATACAAATGTAACAAAAAACTGGATCCGATCACACACATGCTCAAAGTTGTCCGAGGTGTATTAGACCTAATATAAATAACAACACGAACCTGATAGGAGGGCGAAACACACCCTCGCAATGCGATAGGTTAAAAACATTCATCACACAAAAACACACCTATCACTATTACGCCAACCAATAACAAGGACTGAAATCTGTAAACAAATAGACTGATTGGTAATCTTCACCCGTCCTCTATGATGTCAGGGGGCGTGTTAGCTAGCAGACCGAGTATCAGTAGAGCTGTCAAACCGCAGGTCCGGGGCTTACTATAGTGTCCACTGACACCTAATCCCCCTATTTCAAAGCGCAGTCATCGCATCAATCATACGTGTCCCTTATTATCAGCGCACTGTGTATCATCAGAAACCTCATGCCACAGATGCGGCTGTGTGTCCCAGTTCCCAGTTGTCATGACAACCTGTATACACAATCCATGATACATAACCTCTCAATCGCAGCGCTCAAAGGGTCATATCATCCACAACATCATGGCACCGACACGGCAGAGTACATCACAATAGTCCTTACTTCATGCCGCGGTTGCCATGGTGACCAAGTGTTTCTCCCATATTTCAACACGCCAGGCATATTCTCGATAGTAATTAGCTATACTAGGCTTATGCCGCGTTCCCCTAGTTAAATATCGCGGACTTCTAAGAAACCGCACTGCCAACACAAGTACCCACAATTGCATACTTGGGACCGCCACCTGTGACCAAAGATACCACAATGTAAATGGAAACCATAGCAACCATAAATGCGTGCTGGAGGCCGCTAACTGATACAGACGGCTGTGCTGCTCACCAAGTGTCACCTTCCAAGCACGGAACACAAATGCAACCCAAATCATGAAAAAATAACAATAAAAATAGATATAAATATAAACTTATCCTCTACTATATGCATATACTCAGGTTAAACAATTCTCCTCAAAAGTATTATATACCCGGTAAATTACTACCCTCAATCGCAAATCAAACCACTCATAAGCAAACACCTCTGCACATATAATGACATAATAACCACCTAATTCTACTGCCAAAGTGCTGTGTACCAAGTACTCTATTACTCACAACACCAAACACCAGTCACCACTCCGGGGTCTGCAAGTGTAAACCCCCACTCTCCGTGGGATATTATCCCCAATAGTAAACCACTCGTAGACAACCTACATAGAAGAAAGTGTACGTGAATATAATAAAATAGAAGATCAAACAATTCTCCTCAAAAGTATAATATATCCGGTAAATTACTACCCTCAATCGCAAATAAAGCCACTCATATGCAATCACCTCTGCACATATAATGACATAATAAACACCTAATTCTACTGTCAAAGTGCTGTGTACCAAGTACTCTATTACCCACAATACGAAACATAACCACCCAACTGCAGTCACCACTCCGGGGTCTGCAAGGGTAAACCCCCACTCTCCGTGGGATATTATCCCCAATAGTAGACCACTCGTAGACAACTTACATAGAAGAAAGTGTACGTGAATATAATAAAATAGAAGATCAGGGTTATATGAGTGTGGCACTAGATGTCACAAACTCATCAGAGCCAACCCACAATCATCCATCTCGACATATGTATCCCAAGGAGTCACAGTAACGACTGTCCAAGCGTGCCAACCAGTAAGACACTAAGCATCATGGTCTAGCCCCCCCAAGAAAAAATAGTCACACAACTTAAGCATGTGTAGAAAGCATACCAGTCATAGAAAAAACAAAACATAAACATGTATGTAAACTAACGAAGATAAGAACCAAATTAAAAACAGATAAAAACATAGCACACCTCATATACATGTATATTCACAAAGTGATCATCAACTGCGAGAAAACATGGAACTCACTATTTCTAAATGAAATAATTTCTGGATGAAATAATTTCTAAAACTACCATCAGAGTAGGAAGTGGACTCTCATTTATGGCGCTGCATCTTATAACGCCTGCCCCATTGGGCCAAAACTCAATGGATCAGTGGACTCTCACATCACGACTTAGTTTTAGAATCAATGTGATTGTGGACTCCAAATGTGAACCAGTGAACTCTTGCACCTCATCTTCATTATAGAAAGTTCTGCCATCCCGTCTGTATGTTCAAGCCTCTAGGGGCCAATGTACACAATTCGTGTATCCAGCGTGCTTCCTTTCTCAGGAGTATCTTGGCTTAATTCCCTCCTCTTCGTAGGACTGGTACATGATCTATAATTCTGAAGCGTAAGTCGCTCACAGTGTGTCCTGCTTCCAGGAAGTGGCGGGCCACAGGGTGCTCTAACTTCTGAGAATTGATTGCCGATCTGATGCTGGAGCGGTGGTTCGCCATCCTCACCCTGGCATCATCCGTCGTCTTGCCAGTGTAGAATTTCCCACAAGGGCAATTAAGTAGATATACGATAAATTGGGTTGTACATGTCAGATAGTATTTGATCTGGTATCTTTTGCGGCGGTCAGGATGTTGGAATGTCGTGCCAGTGTGCATACTGTTGCAAGTTACACAACTAATGCATTTATAGCATCCCATTTTTCTCTTTAGCCATGTTTGTTTCTCATTTCTTAGGGGGATGTCTGTCTTTACCAGCAAATCCCTCAAGCTTCTGCCCCTGCGGTATGCCAATCGTGGAGCTGCCCATTCAGCGAATGGCAGTGTAGGGTCACTCTGGAGTAATTTCCATTCCTCCTTAATTGCTTTGGCAATTCTGTGTTGGTCTGGATTGTACGTGGTCACAAACGTGAGTTGGGGATTTGATGTAATATCTGTGGTGCTTACTTCTTGTTGAGATAGAAGAGCCGATTCACGTTGTTGCTCTAGATTTTTCTTACTGTATCCACGTTGCATGAATCTTTGTGTCATTTCTGACATCTGTGTTTGCATCAAATCACTGCTGGTGTTGTTTCTGATCACCCTTTGATATTGCGCTTTAGGGATATTTCGTATGAGTGCAGGCTGATGGCAGCTTCTGGCATGTAGTAATGTGTTGCGGTCTGTTTTCTTCCGGAACAACGTTGTTCCCAGTCTGTTAGAATTTTTGAACACCCTGACATCCAGAAAATCAACTGTGGTACTGTTGGCAGAGTGTTGAAATTTAATTGTGCTATCCATCTCATTTAGAGTATGGATCCAGTCGTTCAGTGCCTGTTCACCATCACGCCATATCAAGAAGACGTCGTCTATATACCGACAGTAGTGTAGGATGGCATCCATTTCGTACACCCTCATTTGTATGGCCTCATAGTCCGCCATGAACAGATTAGCCAACGATGGGGCCATGTTTGACCCCATCGCGGTCCCCTCAATTTGTAGGTAAAAGGTGTTTTCAAACCGGAAGAAGTTATTCTCCAAACATATCCTTAGGAGCTCAACCAGCACATCCTCTGGGGGCCCCACATATGGACTTTTTCGTAGATGGTTAACCACAGCTGCAATCCCTGACTTATGGGGAATAACCGTGTACAAACTGCAGACATCCATCGTCACAAGTAGATCAGTGGGTTGTATGTCATCTAGTTTGGTAATGGCACGGATAAAGGCATTTGAATCTTGTGTATATGATTGCATTCTTTTAACCATTGGCTGTAGATGAAAATCCAGAAATTCGGCAAGTGGTTGAAAGAGTGATCCCCTTGCTGAAACGATGGGTCTTCCTGGGGGATTTTTTGGATCCTTGTGGATCTTTGGTAACGTGTAAATGATGGGTATTATAGGATAATCTCTCTTCATGAATTTGTACTCCTGTGTGGTTATGAAACCGATTGTACACCACATGTCCAGTTTTTCATCAATATATCTTTTCAATTGCTGAGTCGGATCCGTTTGGAGGGCCCTATAGGTGTTCCTGTCTGTTAATTGGCCCAAAAGTTCAGCTCTGTATTGTTGCACATCCATAACAACCACCGCCCCACCCTTGTCTGCCGGGCGTATTATGATGGTCGTGTCTTCAGCTAGTGTCTTAAGTGCCTGTCTTTCTTCCTTAGATAGATTGTCCACTCTCCTCCTATTGGGAACCTTCTTGGAGACATGACTTAAGTAGTTCGTGTATGCGGTAATGGATGGGTTTTGTGACTTCGGGTCAAATGTTCCAGGTGTTCGGAAAGGTGTTATTTCGCTATTCTCTGTCTGATAATATTCTTTAAGTCTCAAATTTCTTCCAAATTTTTGAATGTCGATGTACATATCAAATGAACTGGACCTCATTGTTGGGACAAAGGATAAGCCCTTATTTAATAGGGAGTTTTCCGATTGTGATAGTGGTCTTGTACTGATGTTAAATACATTGTCAATTATCTCCTCTGTATCGGAGGGCGGCGTGACATGCCCCCCCCCTCCTCGTGTGTGGCCTTTGCCTCGTCCTAAAAAACGAGCCGGAGGAAGGTGAGATGGAGGGTATGCAGTACCTCTAGTGTTCATTCCCCTCATATTGTCCCACTGTTGTCCTCTATTGGCACCTCTGGATCTAGTGGTAATGCCACGATATGAAGATTTTCCGCTAGTTGTGGCCACCTCTGGATCTGAGCTATCACCTGAGCTAGTATCAACTGTATTGATGTTTCTTTTTGTGAATCTCCTTTCACGTCTTGATCTGAAATTCTTTCTTTCGTCTGGTGATAGCATCCACCGATATACACTCTTATAGGTGTAATCCTGATTAACTGTTTGGAGTTTCCGATTTTTGAACGCAATAAGTTCTTGTTTATATACCTTGACCTGTTGTGTCAATTTGTCAATCCAATCCACGGTCTTGTCTGCTCTCAGTGTATGTAGCTGTTCTGCTTCAAATGCTTGGATCTCATTTCGTACTTCTTGGAGTAGTCGTCCCGCTTCTCTGATCACCAGAAGCATAAGATCAAACGAGCATTTGTTGAGGATTTTGCACCAGTTGGTGCAAAATTCAGCATTTGATCTACCAATTGTAGGGATGTTCTTCACTCTGAACCCTCGTGGCAGTAGTCTCTTTTTGTGGTAGTCCGAAAGATAAATCCCATGAAGATTGAGATCTATCTCACGTTGTTTAAGCTTCGCCAGTGTGTTATACAGAGATTGACACGACTCTTCTACTTGTTGTTCTTCAACGGAACCAAATCGGATGGCCTCTGCATCTTCGTCCGTGAATGTAAAGATGTCCTCATGTCTCTCTTCCATACTCTCGCTATGGGTTAAATCAGGTGTTTCCATGTTTTCACTATTAGGTTCAGTCATACTGATAAAAGATTGAGGCACAAATACTGAGAAAGAAGGGAAATGATAGGGGCTAATTCAGCCAAAATATGGGTGCACTGTACCGTGGGAGTATAAGTAAAAGTTTGTATGTGGTATATGCACTCTCATCAACAGACCGCAACTTGCCAGGGTGCTGTAGCCAGGTATGTAAGAAAATAAGAATTAGCAAGCACTCACTGGACTGTAGACAACAACTTCAATGAAATATCCTTTATTGTGACGTTTCGGGACCAACAACGTCCCTTCTTCTGACAAGCAAAAAAGTGAAAACAGACAAACTTATAAAGACCCTTACAACCACTCCCCTTGGTGAGTTACCAATCAAAATGTGCCGTGTGCAAAAGTACATGGGCCGGGTGCAAAACCGGCTTTCATATAAGTGATACAAAACAGATATAAACTGTTATTATTTAAAGTGTACATCAAACAATATATATATCATTATCCCTGTGAATGTGTAATACAAATGTAACAAAAAACTGGATCCGATCACACACATGCTCAAAGTTGTCTGAGGTGTATTAGACCTAATATAAATAACAACACGAACCTGATAGGAGGGCGAAACACACCCTCGCAATGCGATAGGTTAAAAACATTCATCACACAAAAACACACCTATCACTATTACGCCAACCAATAACAAGGACTGAAATCTGTAAACAAATAGACTGATTGGTAATCTTCACCCGTCCTCTATGATGTCAGGGGGCGTGTTAGCTAGCAGACCGAGTATCAATAGAGCTGTCAAACCGCAGGTCCGGGGCTTACTATAGTGTCCACTGACACCTAATCCCCCTATTTCAAAGCGCAGTCATCGCATCAATCATACGTGTCCCTTATTATCAGCGCACTGTGTATCATCAGAAACCTCATGCCACAGATGCGGCTGTGTGTCCCAGTTCCCGGTTGTCATGACAACCTGTATACACAATCCATGATACATAACCTCTCAATCGCAGCGCTCAAAGGGTCATATCATCCACAACATCATGGCACCGACACGGCAGAGTACATCACAATAGTCCTTACTTCATGCCGCGGTTGCCATGGTGACCAAGTGTTTCTCCCATATTTCAACACGCCAGGCATATTCTCGATAGTAATTAGCTATACTAGGCTTATGCCGCGTTCCCCTAGTTAAATATCGCGGACTTCTAAGAAACCGCACTGCCAACACAAGTACCCACAATTGCATACTTGGGACCGCCACCTGTGACCAAAGAGACCACAATGTAAATGGAAACCATAGCAACCATAAATGCGTGCTGGAGGCCGCTAACTGATACAGACGGCTGTGCTGCTCACCAAGTGTCACCTTCCAAGCACGGAACACAAATGCAACCCAAATCATGAAAAAATAACAATAAAAATAGATATAAATATAAACTTATCCTCTACTATATGCATATACTCAGGTTAAACAATTCTCCTCAAAAGTATTATATACCCGGTAAATTACTACCCTCAATCGCAAATCAAACCACTCATAAGCAATCACCTCTGCACATATAATGACATAATAACCACCTAATTCTACTGCCAAAGTGCTGTGTACCAAGTACTCTATTACTCACAATACAAAACACCAGTCACCACTCCGGGGTCTGCAAGTGTAAACCCCCACTCTCCGTGGGATATTATCCCCAATAGTAAACCACTCGTAGAC
The DNA here is from genome assembly GCF_027579735.1 of Bombina bombina. Classification (NCBI taxonomy): domain Eukaryota; kingdom Metazoa; phylum Chordata; class Amphibia; order Anura; family Bombinatoridae; genus Bombina; species Bombina bombina. Next base: position 644,012,617 of record NC_069500.1, on the reverse strand, counting down.
AACCTACATAGAAGAAAGTGTACGTGAATATAATAAAATAGAAGATCAAACAATTCTCCTCAAAAGTATAATATATCCGGTAAATTACTACCCTCAATCGCAAATAAAGCCACTCATATGCAATCACCTCTGCACATATAATGACATAATAAACACCTAATTCTACTGTCAAAGTGCTGTGTACCAAGTACTCTATTACCCACAATACGAAACATAACCACCCAACTGCAGTCACCACTCCGGGGTCTGCAAGGGTAAACCCCCACTCTCCGTGGGATATTATCCCCAATAGTAGACCACTCGTAGACAACTTACATAGAAGAAAGTGTACGTGAATATAATAAAATAGAAGATCAGGGTTATATGAGTGTGGCCCTAGATGTCACAAACTCATCAGAGCCAACCCACAATCATCCATCTCAACATGGTGCCATGATACACAGTGCGCTGATAATAAGGGACACGTATGATTGATGCGATGACTGCGCTTTGAAATATGGGGATTAGGTGTCAGTGGACACTATAGTAAGCCCCGGACCTGCGGTTTGACAGCTCTATTGATACTCGGTCTGCTAACTAACACGCCCCCTGACATCATAGAGGACGGGTGAAGATTACCAATCAGTCTATTTGTTTACAGATTTCAGTCCTTGTTATTGGTTGGCGTAATAGTGATAGGTGTGTTTTTGTGTGATGAATGTTTTTAACCTATCGCATTGCGAGGGTGTGTTTCGCCCTCCTATCAGGTTCGTGTTGTTATTTATATTAGGTCTAATACACCTCGGACAACTTTGAGCATGTGTGTGATCGGATCCAGTTTTTTGTTACATTTGTATTACACATTCACAGGGATAATAATATATATATTGTTTGATGTACACTTTAAATAATAACAGTTTATATCTGTTTTGTATCACTTATATGAAAGCCGGTTTTGCACCCGGCCCATGTACTTTTGCACACGGCACATTTTGATTGGTAACTCACCAAGGGGAGTGGTTGTAAGGGTCTTTATAAGTTTGTCTGTTTTCACTTTTTTGCTTGTCAGAAGAAGGGACATTGTTGGTCCCGAAACGTCACAATAAAGGATATTTCATTGAAGTTGTTGTCTACAGTCCAGTGAGTGCTTGCTAATTCTTATTTTCTTACATACCTGGCTACAGCACCCTGGCAAGTTGCGGTCTGTTGATGAGAGTGCATATACCACATACATACTTTTACTTATACTCCCACGGTACAGTGCACCCATATTTTGGCTGAATTAGCCCCTATCATTTCCCTTCTTTCTCAGTATTTGTGCCTCAATCTTTTATCAGTATGACTGAACCTAATAGTGAAAACATGGAAACACCTGATTTAACCCATAGCGAGAGTATGGAAGAGAGACATGAGGACATCTTTACGTTCACGGACGAAGATGCAGAGGCCATCCGATTTGGTTCCGTTGAAGAACAACAAGTAGAAGAGTTGTGTCAATCTCTGTATAACACACTGGCGAAGCTTAAACAACGTGAGATAGATCTCAATCTTCATGGGATTTATCTTTCGGACTACCACAAAAAGAGACTACTGCCACGAGGGTTCAGAGTGAAGAACATCCCTACAATTGGTAGATCAAATGCTGAATTTTGCACCAACTGGTGCAAAATCCTCAACAAATGCTCGTTTGATCTTATGCTTCTGGTGATCAGAGAAGCGGGACGACTACTCCAAGAAGTACGAAATGAGATCCAAGCATTTGAAGCAGAACAGCTACATACACTGAGAGCAGACAAGACCGTGGATTGGATTGACAAATTAACACAACAGGTCAAGGTATATAAGCAAGAACTTATTGCGTTCAAAAATCGGAAACTCCAAACAGTTAATCAGGATTACACCTATAAGAGTGTATATCGGTGGATGCTATCACCAGACGAAAGAAAGAATTTCAGATCAAGACGTGAAAGGAGATTCACAAAAAGAAACATCAATACAGTTGATACTAGCTCAGGTGATAGCTCAGATCCAGAGGTGGCCACAACTAGCGGAGAATCTTCATATCGTGGCATTACCACTAGATCCAGAGGTGCCAATAGAGGACAACAGTGGGACAATATGAGGGGAACGAACACTAGAGGTACCGCATACCCTCCATCTCACCTTCCTCCGGCTCGTTTTTTAGGACGAGGCACAGGCCACACACGAGGAGGGGGGGGGCATGTCACGCCGCCCTCCGATACAGAGGAGATAATTGACAATGTATTTAACATCAGTACAAGACCACTATCACAATCGGAAAACTCCCTATTAAATAAGGGCTTATCCTTTGTCCCAAAAATGAGGTCCAGTTCATTTGATATGTACATCGACATTCAAAAATTTGGAAGAAATTTGAGACTTAAAGAATATTATCAGACAGAGAATAGCGAAATAACACCTTTCCGAACACCTGGAACATTTGACCCGAAGTCACAAAACCCATCCATTACCGCATACACGAACTACTTAAGTCATGTCTCCAAGAAGGTTCCCAATAGGAGGAGAGTGGACAATCTATCTAAGGAAGAAAGACAGGCACTTAAGACACTAGCTGAAGACACGACCATCATAATACGCCCGGCAGACAAGGGTGGGGCTGTGTTTGTTATGGATGTGCAACAATACAGAGCTGAACTTTTGGGCCAATTAACAGACAGGAACACCTATAGGGCCCTCCAAACGGATCCGACTCAGCAATTGAAAAGATATATTGATGAAAAACTGGACATGTGGTGTACAATCGGTTTCATAACCACACAGGAGTACAAATTCATGAAGAGAGATTATCCTATAATACCCATCATTTAGACGTTACCAAAGATCCACAAGGATCCAAAAAATCCCCCAGGAAGACCCATCGTTTCAGCAAGGGGATCACTCCTTCAACCACTTGCCGAATTTCTGGATTTTCATCTACAGCCAATGGTTAAAAGAATGCAATCATATACACAAGATTCAAATGCCTTTATCCATGCCATTACCAAACTAGATGACATACAACCCACTGATCTACTTGTGACGATGGATGTCTGCAGTTTGTACACGGTTATTCCCCATAAGTCAGGGATTGCAGCCGTGGTTAACCATCTACGGAAAAGTCCATATGTGGGGCCCCCAGAGGATGTGCTGGTTGAGCTCCTAAGGATATGTTTGGAGAATAACTTCTTCCGGTTTGAAAACACCTTTTACCTACAAATTGAGGGGACCGCGATGGGGTCAAACATGGCCCCATCGTTGGCTAATCTGTTCATGGCGGACTATGAGGCCATACAAATGAGGGTGTACGAAATGGATGCCATCCTACACTACTGTCGGTATATAGACGACGTCTTCTTGATATGGCGTGATGGTGAACAGGCACTGAACGACTGGATCCATACTCTAAACGAGATGGATAGCACAATTACATTTCAACACTCTGCCAACAGTACCACAGTTGATTTTCTGGATGTCAGGGTGTTCAAAAATTCTAACAGACTGGGAACAACGTTGTTTCGGAAGAAAACAGACCGCAACACATTACTACATGCCAGAAGCTGCCATCAGCCTGCACTCATACGAAATATCCCTAAAGCGCAATATCAAAGGGTGATCAGAAACAACACCAACAGTGATTTGATGCAAACACAGATGTCAGAAATGACCCAAAGATTCATGCAACGTGGATACAGTAAGAAAAATCTAGAGCAACAACGTGAATCGGCTCTTCTATCTCAACAAGAAGTAAGCACCACAGATATTACATCAAATCCCCAACTCACGTTTGTGACCACGTACAATCCAGACCAACACAGAATTGCCAAAGCAATTAAGGAGGAATGGAAATTACTCCAGAGTGACCCTACACTGCCATTCGCTGAATGGGCAGCTCCACAATTGGCATACCGCAGGGGCAGAAGCTTGAGGGATTTGCTGGTAAAGACAGACATCCCCCTAAGAAATGAGAAACAAACATGGCTAAAGAGAAAAATGGGATGCTATAAATGCATTAGTTGTGTAACTTGCAACAGTATGCACACTGGCACGACATTCCAACATCCTGACCGCCGCAAAAGATACCAGATCAAATACTATCTGACATGTACAACCCAATTTATCGTATATCTACTTAATTGCCCTTGTGGGAAATTCTAGACTGGCAAGACGACGGATGATGCCAGGGTGAGGATAGCGAACCACCGCTCCAGCATCAGATCGGCAATCAATTCTCAGAAGGCAGAGCACCCTGTGGCCCGCCACTTCCTGGAAGCAGGACACACTGTGAGCGACTTACGCTTCAGAATTATAGATCATGTACCAGTCCTACGAAGAGGAGGGAATCGAGCCAAGATACTCCTGAGAAAGGAAGCACGCTGGATACACGAATTGTGTACATTGGCCCCTAGAGGCTTGAACATACAGACGGGATGGCAGAACTTTCTATAATGAAGATGAGGTGCAAGAGTTCACTGGTTCACATTTGGAGTCCACAATCACATTGATTCTAAAACTAAGTCGTGATGTGAGAGTCCACTGATCCATTGAGTTTTGTCCCAATGGGGCAGGCGTTATAAGATGCAGCGCCATAAATGAGAGTCCACTTCCTACTCTGATGGTAGTTTTAGAAATTATTTCATCCAGAAATTATTTCATTTAGAAATAGTGAGTTCCATGTTTTCTCGCAGTTGATGATCACTTTGTGAATATACATGTATATGAGGTGTGCTATGTTTTTATCTGTTTTTAATTTGGTTCTTATCTTCGTTAGTTTACATACATGTTTATGTTTTGTTTTTTCTATGACTGGTATGCTTTCTACACATGCTCAAGTTGTGTGACTATTTTTTCTTGGGGGGGCTAGACCATGATGCTTAGTGTCTTCCTGGTTGGCACGCTTGGACAGTCGTTACTGTGACTCCTTGGGATACATATGTCGAGATGGATGATTGTGGGTTGGCTCTGATGAGTTTGTGACATCTAGGGCCACACTCATATAACCCTGATTTTCTATTTTATTATATTCACGTACACTTTCTTCTATGTAAGTTGTCTACGAGTGGTCTACTATTGGGGATAATATCCCACGGAGAGTGGGGGTTTACCCTTGCAGACCCCGGAGTGGTGACTGCAGTTGGGTGGTTATGTTTCGTATTGTGGGTAATAGAGTACTTGGTACACAGTACTTTGACAGTAGAATTAGGTGGTTATTATGTCATTATATGTGCAGAGGTGATTGCATATGAGTGGCTTTATTTGCGATTGAGGGTAGTAATTTACCGGATATATTATACTTTTGAGGAGAATTGTTTGATCTTCTATTTTATTATATTCACGTACACTTTCTTCTATGTAGGTTGTCTATGAGTGGTTTACTATTGGGGATAATATCCCACGGAGAGTGGGGGTTTACACTTGCAGACCCCGGAGTGGTGACTGGTGTTTTGTATTGTGAGTAATAGAGTACTTGGTACACAGTACTTTGGCAGTAGAATTAGGTGGTTATTATGTCATTATATGTGCAGAGGTGATTGCTTATGAGTGGTTTGATTTGCGATTGAGGGTAGTAATTTACCGGGTATATAATACTTTTGAGGAGAATTGTTTAACCTGAGTATATGCATATAGTAGAGGATAAGTTTATATTTATATCTATTTTTATTGTTATTTTTTCATGATTTGGGTTGCATTTGTGTTCCGTGCTTGGAAGGTGACACTTGGTGAGCAGCACAGCCGTCTGTATCAGTTAGCGGCCTCCAGCACGCATTTATGGTTGCTATGGTTTCCATTTACATTGTGGTCTCTTTGGTCACAGGTGGCGGTCCCAAGTATGCAATTGTGGGTACTTGTGTTGGCAGTGTGGTTTCTTAGAAGTCCACGATATTTAACTAGGGGAACGCGGCATAAGCCTAGTATAGCTAATTACTATCGAGAATATGCCTGGCGTGTTGAAATATGGGAGAAACACTTGGTCACCATGGCAACCGCGGCATGAAGTAAGGACTATTGTGATGTACTCTGCCGTGTCGGTGCCATGATGTTGTGGATGATATGACCCTTTGAGCGCTGCGATTGAGAGGTTATGTATCATGGATTGTGTATACAGGTTGTCATGACAACCGGGAACTGGGACACACAGCCGCATCTGTGGCATGAGGTTTCTGATGATACACAGTGCGCTGATAATAAGGGACACGTATGATTGATGCGATGACTGCGCTTTGAAATAGGGGGATTAGGTGTCAGTGGACACTATAGTAAGCCCCGGACCTGCGGTTTGACAGCTCTATTGATACTCGGTCTGCTAGCTAACACGCCCCCTGACATCATAGAGGACGGGTGAAGATTACCAATCAGTCTATTTGTTTACAGATTTCAGTCCTTGTTATTGGTTGGCGTAATAGTGATAGGTGTGTTTTTGTGTGATGAATGTTTTTAACCTATCGCATTGCGAGGGTGTGTTTCGCCCTCCTATCAGGTTCGTGTTGTTATTTATATTAGGTCTAATACACCTCGGACAACTTTGAGCATGTGTGTGATCGGATCCAGTTTTTTGTTACATTTGTATTACACATTCACAGGGATAATAATATATATATTGTTTGATGTACACTTTAAATAATAACAGTTTATATCTGTTTTGTATCACTTATATGAAAGCCGGTTTTGCACCCGCCCATGTACTTTTGCACACGGCACATTTTGATTGGTAACTCACCAAGGGGAGTGGTTGTAAGGGTCTTTATAAGTTTGTCTGTTTTCACTTTTTTGCTTGTCAGAAGAAGGGACGTTGTTGGTCCCGAAACGTCACAATAAAGGATATTTCATTGAAGTTGTTGTCTACAGTCCAGTGAGTGCTTTCTAATTCTTATTTTCTTATATATATATATATATATATATATATACACACATATATATACGGTGTATATATACAGTATAGAAAACATATTAAAGTTCATTCCCATAAGATAAAAATAAAATGGTAAGCTTTATTTATCCAATTGAAAAATTGACAGGTTCAACACTGAGCAGTGAAAAACAGGTTTTACGTGTTTTGGCGTTAGTCGTATTCATAAACCTGGTTTATGAATACGGCTAATGCCACAATGTGTAAAATCTGTTTTTCACTGCTCAGTGGTGAACCTGTCAATTTTTCAATTGGATAAATAAAGCTTACCATTTTATTTTTATCTTATGGGAATGAACTTTAATATTTTTTGACGACAAGGAGCTCTCTCCCCTCTTTTCCCATATTTTTTGTAGTTGTCTAACTGTTCTCGGCAACCCTTCATTGTGCAAACGGATTACTTTCTGCAACCAGGCTAAGCAACACTTTTCTTGGGTGACAGGAACTGTCTTGGCGGAAGCTCCACCCACGTGATAGTTTCCCCTTTTCTGCATTGGATGAATCACGCACCAGGAAGTTCTCAGGAGGACCACGATTGCCGTAGAACCCTGTAGAACACGGACGTGTGTTTTGTATACAGGCTGTGGTAAATGTCCCCGTCTTCAGTGCAGCGATTACAAGGTGAACAGGAGGAGTCCTAATTTGCTCCACTCCGCATCAGTGGATGTTCACTACAAGGGATTACTCTCTATGTGGGTACAGTATATGAGCTACACGATTGACATAGACTGCTTTCTGTTATTTGGGTTCCATAAAGTGTCCCATTAAGCGCCCAACTATCTGCGTGCTTAGCCTTCTTCAGTATTGCTTTAATTACTCATGTGGGTTAGGGTTTTTTGATAACCTCCAGAACTTTTTTCTTATTTTATATACAGTGTATATATATATACACTGTGTGCAGAATTATTAGGCAAATGAGTATTTTGACCACATCATCCTCTTTATGCATGTTGTCTTACTTCAAGCTGTATAGGCTCGAAAGCCTACTACCAATTAAGCATATTAGGTGATGTGCATCTCTGTAATGAGAAGGGGTGTGGTCTAAGGACATCAACACTCTATATCAGGTGTGCATAATTATTAGGCAACTTCCTTTCCTTTGGCAAAATGGGTCAAAAGAAGGACTTGACAGGCTCAGAAAAGTCAAAAATAGTGAGATATCTTGCAGAGGGATACAGCACTCTTAAAATTGCAAAGCTTCTGAAGCGTGATCATCGAACAATCAAGCGTTTCATTCAAAATAGTCAACAGTATCGCATGAAGCGTGTGGAAAAACCAAGGCACAAAATAACTGCCCATGAACTGAGAAAAGTCAAGCGTGCAGCTGCCAAGATGCCACTTGCCACCAGTTTGGCCATATTTCAGAGCTGCAACATCACTGGAGTGCCCAAAAGCATAAGGTGTGCAATACTCAGAGACATGGCCAAGGTAAGAAAGGCTGAAAGACGACCACCACTGAACAAGACACACAAGCTGAAACGTCAAGACTGGGCCAAGAAATATCTCAAGACTGATTTTTCTAAGGTTTTATGGACTGATGAAATGAGAGTGAGTCTTGATGGGCAAGATGGATGGGCCCGTGGCTGAATTGGTAAAGGGCAGAGAGCTCCAGTCCGACTCAGACGCCAGCAAGGTGGAGGTGGAGTACTGGTTTGGGTTGGTATCATCAAAGATGAGCTTGTGGGGCCTTTTCGGGTTGAGGATGGAGTCAAGCTCAACTCCCAGTCCTACTGCCAGTTTCTGGAAGAAACCTTCTTCAAGCAGTGGTACAGGAAGAAGTCTGCAGCCTTCAAGAAAAACATGATTTTCATGCAGGACAATGCTCCATCACACGCGTCCAAGTACTCCACAGTGTGGCTGGCAAGAAAGGGTATAAAAGAAGAAAATCTAATGACATGGCCTCCTTGTTCACCTGATCTGAACCCCATTGAGAACCTGTGGTCCATCATCAAATGTGAGATTTACAAGGACGGAAAACAGTACACCTCTCTGAACAGTGTCTGGGAGGCTGTGGTTGCTGCTGCATGCAATGTTGATGGTGAACATATTAAAACACTGACAGAATCCATGGATGGCAGGCTTTTGAGTGTCCTTGCAAAGAAAGGTGGCTATATTGGTCACTGATTTGTTTTTGTTTTGTTTTTGAATGTCAGAAATGTATATTTGTGAATGTTGCCATGTTATATTGGTTTCACTGGTAAAAATAAATAATTGAAATGGGTATATATTTGTTTTTTGTTAAGTTGCCTAATAATTATGCACAGTAATAGTCACCTGCACACACAGATATCCCCCTAAAATAGCTATAACTAAAAACAAACTAAAAACTACTTCCAAAACTATTCAGCTTTGATATTAATGAGTTTTTTGGGTTCATTGAGAACATGGTTGTTGTTCAATAATAAAATTAATCCTCAAAAATACAACTTGCCTAATAATTCTGCACTCCCTGTATATATATATATATATATATATATATATATACAGTACATACATACACATACATATATATACATATATATATATATATATATATATATATATATATATATATATATATATATATATATATATATATTGGCATATATCATGGGGCCAACTGCAACATAATTACTTAGAATTCTACAATACTTATCCCTATGTGCATCTTTTAATTTCCCCCTTAAAGGGACAGTAAACCTTAAAAATAATGTTATATAATTCTGCGCATAGTGCAGAATTATATAACATTATTTAGGTGCTATAGCCATAAAAGCATTTTTTCCTTTTATATTTTGCTAAATACAGCGCTTTTACAGACCCGCTCTCTGCTCTCTGCTGAGCGGGTCTGTAATATTCAGTCAGCGCATCGGGCCAGCTGTATAGTCACAGCCTGGCCCGACCGCGCCATAAGACTAAGTGCAGCTTGCTCCTGTGACAGGAGCGAGCTGCACTTAGTCTTATGGTGCGGTCGGGCCGGGCTGTGACTATACAGCTGGCCCGATGCGCTGACTGAATATTACAGACCCGCTCAGCAGAGAGCAGACAGCGGGTCTGTAAAAGCGCCGTATTTTAGCAAAATATAAAAGGAAAAAATGCTTTTATGGCTATAGCACCTAAATAATGTTATATAATTCTGCACTATGTGCATAATTATATAACATTATTTTTAAGGTTTACTGTCCCTTTAATGATTAATTCCCTTAATTATTTACTCTGAAATGCAAACCCTAAACCTTATTAGAAGTGTGTGAAGGAATCCCTAAAGTGAATGCCACCAAATTTAAATAATAACAAATACAGAATTGTGTTAGTTATTATCTCTAGCTTCTTATGCTGCAGTGCCAATGCTCTGACCACTATCTTACAACACAGTCAGTTCCCTCTGAATGTGGAACAGTTAAAATGTGCAGTAGTAGTACTAAGTGAATATGTTTTACAATCACAACCAGGTTTTTTTTCTCACCTTGCATGCTCACTTTTTAACCCCATGTGCATAAATATATAGCTCAGTCAGGGCTTGACAAATGTCTGAGATCTAGATGCCAGAAGTTCTTGGGCCCTCATAATAGCATTACATTACAATAGTTTATGACTGCCAGAGAGTGCTACTTAGCACTGTCTTATGTGATATAAAACTCCACATATTTTACAGCAATATTATGTAATATTTTGGAGTTTTTTTTTTTACAGAAACACCATATAATTTTAGGAGGCTAACCTCAAAATGTTTTTACACTGGAAACATCATAATTTCCCTATCAGAAGCTGCACCCCTGCATTGATTCCTTATTTTTGTTTTACTTGAGTACACAACTCCCTCCTGTTGAAGTAAATAATGTGGCTGTAATAAAATGCATAGAAAAAGCTAAGGATTTGGAGCAGAGATGTGAATTTATCGGCTGTATTGAGAACTTCAAAAGGAGGGAGTTATGTACTCAAGCAGAACAAAAGTAAAAGAATCTGAAGTACTCTTACTCAATGTGAGTGACAGCAATTACTGCAGACAGTGTGTGGGCAAATAGCCTTAGAAAATGTATTGTACCTCATACACACAGAGTTCAAAGGGTGCTTTATGTCACCTCTTTCCTCAGTTTGCCTTAGCTGCCTATATGCATCCTAGCTGTTAGGAGGGAATAATTGTATGACAGCATTTACGGTCTGTAGGATCCCAGCTTCCCTGACTCATCCGGTGTGCTCCTAGGTAGCGCTATATTAACGAGTCCATAAGTAAGTGCTGTGTGGCTGCATGGGAACTGTAGTTTCACAGCAAGCTAAGCTCTGTTATTTCACACCAGTCATGTGGGGTTTTAAAGCCCTGCTCTGTGTTGGTCAGCATTGCCTCTGGCGCCCCGGGCAGCTGCCCACTTGTCCCGCCCATAAAAACCGCCTTGATTGCAGGCTCGTTAATTTGTGTGCATATTATAAGTAGAAAATAAACACATTCACTCAAGTGCAATCTAATTTAATGCACCCAATCTAATTTAATGCACCTCGGGTTGTCCCGACTAAAGACCTAATGTAAACGTTTAGGGTTAAAAAAAAAATTGCACCAAACACAACATAAATACATTAAAACAAACTGTTACACTCATATATACACCAGCTGATAAAAGTTAGAATGGGGAGAGGTTTCCGGTGGAAGGCGGAGCATCAAGACGTGTGCTCCTACTCGGCGTTTGGGCCGACTACTGCTATCTTAGCCTTCAATTTCTGCCCGTTGTACCTTTATGGGCTAGGGCTTACAGCTTGATTTCCCACCGCAAGCTGAAGGGAAACTTCGTATTGCAGTACCTGCAGCGGTAAATCCGCATTCTTTTTTACCCTCCCTCAACCTCCGAGGAGATTACTTTTACCTACCCTTCGTGGCAGTAGCTTGGAGAATTGCCGAGCTCGCGGCCCCCCGGTGGGGGTTGCGAGGGGTGGAGCGGAAGAGGAAAGGAGGTCAAGTGAGGCCCCGTGAGTGACGGGTGAGTCAATCCGGCTCGTAAGCAGTCCCAGGGGGTGAACCCAGGAGAGACCGCCCCATGGCAGAGCAAGTGGTGTTGGAGGAAGAGGTGGGCTCTGGTGAAGTGCCGCAAGGACGGGAGTCCGCGGGGGTGCACGGCACTAGATCGCATGTCGGTGAGGCTGCAGTGATATCCGGCTGAGTGATTGCAGTCGGCTGTTTGGCGGATCAGGATTTGGCACCGGGGTTCCCCAATTTAGCTTCCCTGTGGCTTGATTGCATCGCTCCTCCGGGTAGGAGTGCCCCCGGTTGGTTATCAGTCTCCTTCAAGCGCAGCCTACATCCACTGTAAGTAATACAGGACTCTGTCTTCGTATGCTGTTTACTTCTCTTGATATCAAGGAGCTCGGACCGGACTCTAATGGGCATAATACTTCCCACAGCCGGGCTTGCCAAGAATTGTTGCTTCTGAATTCGTAGTGAATGATATAAGACCCTTAATATTATAGGACTCTCTGACTTGGTAAAGGACTCAGCTTGGGGTCTATCTAGACTGGGATTAGTTTTCTAGTCTCTAGTCTCAGCTCAATATTCTATACCTGATCTATCCGCCAGAGGACTTGGTAGGACAATGTTCATTCACTGTCATGTGTATATTTCTTTCTGCATGCTATTATAAGGGGTTGTTTTGGAGCTTGTCCCCTAATTCTGTTTTTGCTTAGTCGCTTAAAGTAAGAAAAGTGCAGGCATTTGTATAAGGGCTTTTTGTCAAAGTCACTTCACTTTCACTGATTACACTATTAACGTTTTTTTTCTGTTTCAGGTTATCTGATATGTAAAGGTTATATATTTTGGGTTTATTTTTATTTATTTTTTATGTTAGCCTTCTTTGAATAGGCATTATATTCACCATATTCATGTTAGAATACTTTTGTTAGTATCCACTGGGAAAAGGGGAAGAAAAGGGAAAGAAAAGGGAAGAAAAAGAAAAAAGAAAAGAAAAAAAAAAAAAAAAAAAAAAGCAGAGTTAAATATATTTTGCTGTGGTTGTACCTCACGTATTGAGGTTTCACTATTTCTCCCCCATAACGGGAGCCAATTCTTTAGTCACTTTGCATAGTATTTATCTATGTTATTAGTTTGTTTGTTTCATTATTCATGGAAAAATTTATAACGCACGTTAATAACACTTCACCCAAAATGCCTGCCAAACCTAGGGACAAAAAAAATACCAAAGGTGGCGACACAAGTATAGACACATCTTCAGAAGGGGTAGCTACAGTAATTGATACCCAGGTGCTGATCACCCAATTAACAGCAATTTTCTCCCCCCAGTTTGAGGGTATTAAAAGAGACCTGGGAGGTATTTCTACGGAATTATCTATTCTTTCAACTGAAGTCAAACAGTTTTCACAGAGAATTGGGGATGCAGAAAATAGAATTTCTACAGTAGAAGATAAGTTGACAGCCCAAGAGGCTACTATTCAGGCCCAGGAAGTCAAACTTAATAGTATGCAGTCGCGCCTGGAGGAGCTTGAAGATCGCTCCAGGCGCAACAATATCAGGATTATAGGTTTACCCGAAACACCAGAATTTGAAGACTTGGTTAAATTTACTTCCTCTACTCTCCCCCTTGCTATTGGGTTTTCACCCAGCAATCCCAGCAATCGAGAGAGCCCACAGAGTGGGTCCCAGAAGGGATTCAGCTGGTGCTCTGGGTAAATCTTGGATGTGTATTTTTAAGCTGTTGAAATTTCAGGATAAGCTTGAGTTTCTGAAGTTGGCTAAGAAAGCGGGTTCATTAGAATTTGGGAACAGCAAGATCTTGCTGTTCCAGGACTTCTCGGCGGAAACTTCCGCTCGTAGAAGACTCATGGCACCGTATTGTTCGCAGCTGATCTCTAAGGGGATTAAAGACAGTCTATTTTACCCTGCTAAAATTATAGGGGAAAATAAGGGAGCCAAATTTATTTTTAACGAAGTTCTGGAGGTGAAAGATTTTCTGAGAACCTTAGAGTCCTAAATTGAAGTTCACGGTTAAGTCAGAGTTTTTCCTCTTTTTTTTTTTTTCTTTTTGTGAGAGTTTTTGGTCCTGGTTCATTTTGTGATTTTATTGGTTTGGTTTATTTTGTGATTTTTATTTGCTGTTTTTATTTCTGCATTGTGTATAATGAATATTTTGATAATGTATGAGAAAGATGCATATGTTAAAATGTGTCGTGTAAAAATGCCTGAAATTCTATTGTGTTTTTTTTTTTTGTTTTTTTTTTCTTCTTTCTCTTCCCTTTTTCGCCTCCTTTCCGCCGTCCCTCCCCCTCCCCTCGGATGTTGCTGCCAGTTCTCCGTCCCTTCCAGGGTTCAGCCATGATAATGAGCAGGGAGAATAACAGCAATGGGTTGTAGAATTCTCTCATGGAATGTGGGGGGGATATCCTCTCCCGCCAAGCGCAAGTTGGTTATTAAAACATTAGCGGTAGAAAAGCCAGAGGTGGTGTTTCTGCAAGAGACCCATCTAGATGCAATAGAAGCGGCGAAGCTTAAAATGAGATGGGTCGGCGAGGTTTTGGCCTCATCTTCTCCTTCTAAAAAGCGAGGAGTTGCGGCTCTCTTTCATAAAGACTTGGATTATCAAGTTACGAAAGTCGAGTTTGATTCTTCAGCCCGGTTTATGTTGTTACAGGTAGTGATAAAATCGGTAAAATACGTATTTTGTAATATTTACGCCCCCAATAAATTCTCAGTAAAATTCTGGGACCGGATCCAAAACATAATCTACCCTTTTATAAAGGAGAACTTAATTATCTGTGGAGATTTTAATGCCACCCTGAGTCCGGAGCTAGATCGTTTTTCATGAAAGAACTACGCTAATTATAAGTATCACGCCAACTACTTTAAAAAATTTTGCATCAAACTGACATTGACTGATATTTGGCGGCTGCAAAATCCTTTGGTTAAAGCTTATACATGCGAATCTAAGTCATTCAGGACATTCTCGCGGATAGATTTTTTTCTAATTGCGGAAGCACTGACAGTTTTTCAGCTTAAAACAGGAATTGGGGAATTTTTAGTTTCCGACCATGCTATAATATCTTTATCTATTCTTGATTCTCATGACGCTCGTCCACTTACACGGGTTTTCGGGTTCCCCCGTTTTTTATATGCCAACCCTAGTTTTTCTTCATGGATGAAGTCTACTTGGCATGAATATGTTTTGTTTAATTCGAACTTTAGTCACAAGGCAGAGGTGTATTGGGAGGCGGCCAAGGCGGTGATTCGTGGCAAAATAATAGCCTACTTGAGTTTGCGTGCAAAAAAAATTAAGGAACAAGGGAGTTCCCTTGTTGTAAGATCCAGAGCCACCTATAGGGACTTCCAGTCAGATCCCTCCCCACTAAAATGGGCATTGTATCGTGAGGCTAGGAAGGAGAGGGAGATCTATTTAAAGCAGAAATCGCTGGAGGAAGATGCTAGAGTGAATCTCAAATTTAGGAGCTTTCATGGGTGTTCGGCGAAACATCTGTCCCGCTTGACCAAGATCAGAAAAAAAAGAAATTTTATCGCTGTTATAAAAAATGGCGAAGACAGGTTTTTTGAGCCGGTAGAGATCTCTCTGGAATTTTTTAAGTATTATCAAGAACTATATTCGGCGGTTTCAGCAGACCACATTAACCAAAAGTCTTTTTGGGCGACTATAAGTATCCCTAAGGTCCAAGAAGAGGAGTTGGCCGTGTTGAATCAGCCGATATCGCGGGAGGAGATTGGTACAGCTATTGATAATCTTAAGCTTAATAAGGCCGCTGGCCCTGATGGGCTTCCGGCCGAATTTTATAAATTACTCAAGGAAGAACTGCTGCCCTCGTTAGAGGCTCTATTCAATAATTATTATCTGTCTGAAAACGGGATCTCGGAAAATTTTGCTGCAGCCAACATATCACTCATTGCGAAAAAAAATAAAAATCCAGAGAACATGGCCTCTTATAGGCCAATATCAGTGCTCAATACTGACTACAAGCTTCTGGCTGGTATTATTGCTTGTAGATTGAATCTCTGCCTGCAGAATCTGATCCATCAGGATCAGACCGGATTTATGACCGCCAGAAACTCGTCGCAGAATATTCGAAGGGTTATTACGTTTTTGGACTATATGTCGAATTTGGAACCAGATCCTGGTAATGTTGGAATTCGCGATTCTGCAGTCTTAACCCTAGACGCAGTCAAGGCTTTTGACTCCATTGTTTGGGAGCACTTATTTTCCTCGTTGCAGAAATTTGGCTTCTCTGGCAATTTTATTCACTTTATTCATAAGATTTATTGCAAACCAATTTCGTTTCTTCTGGTGAATGGGATTCGCTCTCAGGGGATTGTTCTACATCGTGGGACGAGGCAGGGGTGTCCATTATCTCCCCTTTTGTTTAATGTGGCTCTAGAACCCCTAGCGGTTAGATTTCGTGATGTATTGACAGGAATTTCATTGGGATCTCATCGTTTAAAAACCCTTCTTTATGCTGATGATATGCTGATTTTTGTAGACAAGCCCCTTCATTCAATTCCAATCATTCTCCAAATCCTCTCTCAGTTTAGTTCTTTTTCAGGATACTCAGTGAATTTAGAAAAGAGTGAACTCATGTATATGGGCAATAACTCATCTGGTTTGGAAAAATTTCCTTTTAAGGTTGTCAATACAATTAGTTATTTGGGACTCGAGTTACATAAGAACCCGAAAGTATGGTATGTCGCGAATTTCGTCCCCCTTTTGAAAAAAATTAAAATAGATCTGCAGTTATGGGCTTCTTTTCCGCTATCAATTTCAGCAAAGGTAAACCTAATAAAAACGATTGTTTTTCCGCGTCTTCTATATGTGCTACAGAATCTCCCTCTCTTTATTTCTTGTTCAGATATTAGGAAGTTATACAGTGATTTTTCAAAATTCATCTGGAAAGATAAGAGACCAAGGATTGCACTAGCTAAACTTATGCAAAGGACAGACCGTGCTGGGTTGGCGTTGCCGGATATCAGGCTTTACAACACGGCGGCTCTGATGAAATTCGCCGTGGATTGGTTGGCGGATACTAATGGGTTAGCAGTCAGTCAAGAGGAAGCTTTTTATATTCGGCCGTTTGCCCTTTCTGCGCTGCTACATTGTAAGATAAGTCAGCTACCATCTAATATCAGTAAATTGATATCCTTTAAAAATGTTGTGATCGCATGGCGGAAGTTTTGTACCTGTCTAGGTGTAGATCCCTCAGTGTCAGAATATTTACCTATTCAGGGAAACCCGAATTTTATCCCGGGTATATATCAGAAGGTGTTCAAATCTTGGAGGGATAAGGGGCTGCGGTTTGCCAAGCAATTATTGGGGCCTGATAATCTGGTGCAGACTGCGGAGTCTCTGTTTCAAACTTATGATCTCTCCAGGTCTGATCTGTTCACGTATTTCCAGATTTGTCATTTTATGTATGAACAAAATTGGGAGAATAGTATGTTAGCGGAATGGTCTGTCATAAAAATGCTAATTAAGAAATTCAGTATGGGAAGTTCCTCGATCTCCTTAATATACGATATTATGCTTTCTAAACAATCTGATAAGCATCTGCATAGTATAAGTACCTGGTTGTTCCCGGCTATTAACGATATCACTGTAGAGAAGATCATCCAGAGTTGTAATATGGTCCAGAAATGCAGGGTTTCGGTGTCCTGGAAGGAATCGCATTGGAAGCTCCTGAATAATTTTTATCTGCATCCGCTTAAATTACAAAAAATTTCTGATTCCGGATTAAATATTTGTCCCAGATGCTCAAATTCCAGGGCCGATCTATTCCATATGTTTTGGTTTTGTCCCAAAATTAACCAGTTATGGCATAAAGTGCTTCATTGGTTTATTTCGCTATTCGGGGTAAAGGTTGTGCTTACTCTGCAAGATGTGGTTCTACTTATAACAGAAGTACATAGAAACTCGGCAGCTATGACCTACACATTGAATACGATTATTCTAGCAGTACGTCATCTTGTCTTGCAGAATTGGAAAGCTAAGAGAGCTCCGAGCTTAGAGAGGTCTTGTAAAGAAATCCAAGGCCAAATTGTATTTGAGTCATATCACCTCTCGGAAGCTTCTGAGAAGAGAACTAAGGAGTTTTTACAGGGATGGGTACCAATCATCTTGTCATATCCCCTCCAGATTCAAAAGCAGATCCTTGCCCCGGTCCGAAATACGGTCTGCTTTGCTGAATTAGTCGTAGCAGGGGTATTTCCAGTATCCTGGGTAAACGCGGTTGTATAATCTGGTAGCTGTCGGTAGCTCTGCTCGGGACGCACTAGCAGCAGTAAGGTATTGCGTTGCTGGGGGGATAGAGAGGGAGGGCGGCGGAGTTAGGGGGGCTTTTTTTTTTTTTTTTTTTTTTGTTCAAAGAATCATATTATTTGTAGGCAGGTAGCCGTTGAGAATTATTTAGGCTGAACAAAGATTGGAATCAGTGTCTGTTAATTTTCATTAGGTTAATTCATTATTTGTGTTGAGGTATATAGAGTTACCAGATTTGTAGCGATGTGGAGCTGTGTCTCCAGACATGATTTACGAAATGTCGTTGTTTTTTTGTGTTGTTTTATCTATTTTCTCTTTTTTCTGTATGTTTTATTTTTTTATGTACTAAATAAATGAAAAAAAAAAAAAAAAAAAAAGTTAGCCATATACATTTTAAGAAAATTTTGTTAGAAGGGCTCTTAAGTATATGGCCATGTATTTGACTGCAAATGTTCCAATTAGCCAATAGAATGCAAGCTCAATCCTATTGGCTGATTGGATAAGCCAATAGGATTGAACTTCAATCCTATTGGCTGATTGCATCAGCCAATAGGATTTTTTCTACTTTAATTCCGATTGGCTGATTTCTATCAGCCAATCTGAATCTAAGGGACGCCATCTTGGATGACGTCACTTAAAGGTACCTTCATTCAGCTTTAATCGTTGTATGAAGAGGATGCTCCTCGTCGGATGTCTTGAAGATGGACCCGCTCCGCGCCAGATGGATGAAAATAGAAGATGCCGTCTGGAGGAAAACTTCTGCCCGTCTGGAGGACCACTTCGCCCGGCTTGGATGAAGACTTCTCCTGGCTTCATTGAGGACTTCGGCCCGGCTTGGATGAAGACTTCTCCCGGTAAGTCGATCTTCAGGGCGTTAGTGTTAGGTTTTTTTAAGGGTGTTTTGGGTGGGTTTTATTTTTAGGTTAGGGTTTGGGTGGCAAAAGAGCTAACTGCCCTTTTAAGGGCAATGCCCATCCAAATGCCCTTTTCAGGGCAATGGGGAGCTTAGGTTTTTTTAGATAGTATTTTATTTATATATGTGTCTAAATAATAATTCTTTAATATTTAATAATAAACATGGAATGAGCTTATAAGGGGGTTCTTGCATTATTTCAGAATCCTCCCATGTTCTTTGTGTATTTAGTCAATTTTTTTTGTGTCTTGATTTTTCTTATTTTTTATATTCTGCAGACTATTTAATTTTCTTTTCTTTTCTACCTCTGTTATGTGCTTCTGTCTGCCGCTGCTCTCTCTCCTTCTCTGTTACTTAATCATTGCTTTCCTCTCCCTCTCTCTTTCACACTCCTTTCATCTTCCCATGTATGCTCCTCACATTCTCAATACTTTCTTTCTCCCTACACTATGACAAGCTAACCTCTCTCACCTCCACTCCATTTATTTCTCTCCCACTTTCACACTCCCTCACTTTTTTACACTCCTCTTTCTTTTCACTCCCTTTGTGTCGCCCTCTTACTATTTCTCCCTTTTGACTACCCCTCACCCTCCCTTCCTCTATCATTCTCATCTTCTATTTTATTCATTTTATACTCACAACTTTATCAGAGAAAATACATTTAAAAAAAAAATATGTGTGTGTGAAATATGTGTAATGTAGTGTTGTGTGCTCTGTATATATGGTTGTTTATATATTGTATCTATATCAATGTAGTGCAAAACAAAGGAAGTAGCCTGTTTGTTCTTAAAAATCCAATTACACGTCATTCAACTGATTAACCACGTGAGGGTGTCTGGTACTCCCATGGTCTTGTTCGCCACAGACGCAGAGAAGGCCTTCGATAGGGTAGGCTGGCCCTTCCTGCGGAAGGCGATGAGCAAAATGGGTATACCTTCAGCTTTTTTTAATATGTCAATGGCACTATATTCGGCCCCGAATGCTCGGGTTTGGTAAATGGGACACTATCTGACACCTTCTACATCAGCAACGGGACAAGGCAGGGGTGTCCACTCTCACCCTTATTATTCGCCATATCAATAGAGGTTCTTGCTCAAAAAATTAGGCTTAATGATAAAATTTCGGGTATCAGAGTGGGAGATCTAGAGAGTAAACAGGCACTTTATGCTGATGATGTGCTTTTTACCCTGACTAAGGCCGAAACATCTATCCCTGAACTATTGAAAGAACTGGAGTCTTATGGTGCAGTCTCCAACTTCCTTCTCAACTTAAACAAATCTGAACTTATGAACATTAATACCCCCCCACAACATATAACTACCTTACATGAAAAACACTCGATTCCAATTGCCCGTTCTAGACTTAAGTACCTGTGGATACATCTCACACCATCCGTACAGGACCTTTTTAAACATAATTTTATCCCTCTGAGGGAAGACATCGTTAGGGACCTTTCCTGTTGGAAGAACAAACCCATCTCCTGGTTAGGGAGGATAGGAGTCTTTAAAATGAATATCCTTCCTAGAATTCTGTACTTCCTTCAGGCACTACCTATTTCACTATCAGAAGGATATATCAAACAACTGCAAACTACAATAGAACGATACATTTGGGCGAACACTAGACCCAGGGTTCCAAAGAAAACTATGTACTTACCTAGGAGTAGAGGAGGCCTGGGTTTGCCGAATTTAGTAGCAAACAGAAGAGCAATTTTTCAACAAAGGGTGGTAGAATGGTCTCATAACAAATCAGACAAAACCTGGATACACTTAGATAGGCAAATATTTTCATTAAACAATGTAGGGACTACGGCATGGATTCTTCCTGCCAGTAGGCCAAAGCAAATTTCAAAATACCTTATAACTGCAGAAACGCTTGTGGTGTGGGATAAAACATTAGCAACAAGCACTCACATCTCCTCAAGGGACTCCCCCCTCACACCAATTATTGAAAATCCTGACCTCCCATACTGGAGGTTGGGCTTTCGTATTAAACACCCCTATAGTTTTGGCAAAGGGTCCATGCAATTTCTTAAAGAGCATGACACCTTTAAAACGCAGGGTCAAGTGGCAGAGGTCCATGGGGAGATATTCTCCTCGTGGCTCAACTTTAACAGATTGCTCCACTACATCTCTCACCACATGAAAAGGGAAGACCTAGGCAGAGAACCCACAACTTTTGAGGGCCTTTGCACCCTTCCGAATATACCAAGACATCTCACATCTATTTTATATAAAATAATTTCCTATGATGTTGAAACACCACTCCCTACTTACACTTTCGCATGGAATAAGGAGTTGCCCCGAGAATTAGCAGACGTCACATGGCAGAGGGCCTTTGAGCTCACGAAGCGCTCTTCGGTCTCCGCTACTATACAGGAGACACATTTTAAACTCTTAAGCCGCTGGTATCTTACCCCGGTCAGGCTTCACAAAAGCTTCCCCTCCCTGAGCAGCTCCTGTTGGAGAGGTTGCGGCGAAGAAGGCTCACTGTCACATATATGGTGGTCATGTACCAAACTGGACTACTATTGGAAAAAAATTACCCTCATCATGTCAAACGTTCTGAACACTCACATACCAAATACTATGGAAAGCATACTGTTTTGCTCCCTTCCCATTGTCAAAGAACCGGCCAAACTGGCCCTCCTGTTGATAATGATTACAGGAGCAAAAAAACTTATACCTAAAAGATGGAAAACCCAATCAGTTCCAACAGTGGAGGAATGGAGGAGGGAGGTCCTGGACCTCATTACCCTGGAGAGATATCATTATCTCAAAATAAACAAGCTTGATACCCATGAAATGATCCAGGCAATTTGGAACGGTACTATTTGAGGGGGAGGAGAGGTGAAGAGAGAGGATAGCCTATACTCCTTCCCCCCCCCCCTTTTTTTTTTTTTTTTTTTACTAGTGGTGTGTAGCTTTCTTCAAGTACACAGCTGAGTGCGAGGCTGAGAAGTTAACATCGGTTTTACCAAAAATTATGTATGAAGTTTATTTTATTTAATTCTTTAGAGCAAGACAAACTGTTTAAAATGAAAAAGAAAGAGAGAGCCATATATATGAATGTTCTGGTTTAGTAAACCAGGTTTACACAATTATATGTTACTTCATGATGTACTGGAAACATGTTGGTGAATATTGTAAACCTGTGAATCAATCAATAAAGCTCTTTTGAAACAAAAAAAACAAAAAAAAATATCCAATTACACAATATTTTTGTTAAATGCTTTCATTAAAGTGAAAGTAAATTTTGATGCTAAAGTGCCTGGTTTTTAAAAATTCGATTAAAAACAGGGGCACTTTAGTTCATCAAAATTTACATTTCACTCGTGCTGTGAAAAAAAACGTACCTTTTAATCTTGACAGCCGATCCAGCTTCCTCCTCCCATCATAAAGCCTCTTCCTGGGTCTAAAATGAGGAATCCGGCTTCCTCCAATCACGGAGTTGAATCAGACACGGATTCCCCCGGGGGGGGAGCCGTGATTGGAGGATGACCTTTACATTATTTCTGAGGTCAGAAATGGCTTTTGCAATGACTGGAGGAAGCTGGAGCTGCTGTCAAGTTTAAAAGGTAAGTATTTTTTCACAACAGGAGTGAAATGTAAATTTTGATGAATTAAAGTGCCCCTGTTTTTAATCGAATTTTTAAAAACCGGGCACTTTCGCATCAAAATTTACATTCACTTTAAGGTCTGCAAAAAAACCCACATAAAGATCAGTATAAAGTAACACACATTTATGCTTTTACCAATCACCCAAAGCTATCATGTGAAGCTTTACACACTAATTTAGTGGCTATTTAGATAGATTGCAATGGTTATGAGAACAAAGATAAAAAATGCCAAAGCTTTTATGCAATCTACTTGTGTGGTAGTTCAAACTTATAGTTTATGTTACAAATATACGGCTAAATTACGAGTTGTGCGTTAGGGTAAAAAATCAGTGTTAAGAGGTCCTAACGCTGCTTTTTTACGCCCGCTGGTATTACAAGTCTTAATGGTTTAGGTGTACCGCACACTTCTTTGGCCTTAGCGCAAAACGACTTACGTAAACTTCATAAAGTTTTTTCTATGGGACTTCCATAGCGCTGATATTACGAGTCTGTCCTGGGAGGCCAAAAAGTGAGCGGTACAGCCTACCCTGTCAAGATCCTTAACGCATTTAAAAGTCAGTAGTTAAGAGTTTTATGGTACAACGCCGTAACATAAAACTCATAACTAAAGTGCTAAATAGTACACTAACAATCATAAACTACCTATTAACCCCTAAACCGAGGCCCTCCCGCATCGCAAACACTATAATAAACATTTTAACCCCTAATCTGCCGCCCCTAACGTCGCCGCCACTTTAATAAACATATTAACCCTTAAACCGCCGCACTCCCGCCTCACAAACATTAGTTAAATATTATTAACCCCTAATCTGCCATACTTAACATCGCCGCCACCTACCTACATTTATTAACCCCTAATCTGATGCCCCCAATGTCGCCACCACTATATTAAAGTTATTAACCCCTAAACCTAAGTCTAACCCTAAACCTAACACTCACTAACTTAAATATAATATAAATAAATTACACTATAATTAAATAAATTAACTAAATTAAATACAATTACCTAAATTAAATTAAATAGCTAAAGTACAAAAAAACACTAAATTACAGAAAATAATAAACAAATTACAGATATTTAAACTAATTACACCTAATCTAATAGCCCTATCAAAATAAAAAAAAGCCCCCCCCCAAAAATAAAAAAAATTAGCTGTTCCAATCAGCCAATAGAATGCAAGCTCAATCCTATTGGCTGATTGGATAAGCCTATAGGATTGAACTTTAATCCTATTGGCTGATTGCATCAGCCAATAGGATTTTTTCTACTTTAATTCCAATTGGCTGATAGAATTCTATCAGCCAATCGGAATCTAAGGGATGCCATCTTGGATGACGTCACTTAAAGGTACCTTCATTCAGCTTTAGTCGTCGGATGAAGAAGATGCTCCTCGACGGATGTCTTGAAGATGGACCCGCTCCGCGCCAGATGGATGAAGATAGAAGATGCTGTCTGGATGAAGACTTCTGCCCGTCTGGAGGACCACTTCGCCCGGCTTGGATGAAGACTTCTCCCGGCTTCATTGAGGACTTCGGCCCGGCTTGGATGAAGACTTCTCCCGGTAAGTCGATCTTCAGGGGGTTAGTGTTAGGTTTTTTTAAGGGTGTTTTGGGTGGGTTTTATTTTTAGGTTAGGGTTTGGGTGGCAAAAGAGCTAACTGTCCTTTTAAGGGCAATGCCCATCCAAATGCCCTTTTCAGGACAATGGGGAGCTTAGGTTTTTTTTAGATAGTATTTTATTTGGGGGGTTGGTTGTGTGGGTGGTGGGTTTTACTGTTAGGGGGGTTTGATTTATTTATTTTTTTTACAGGTAAAAGAGATGATTACGGGGGGCGGAGCTGATAGCTGTTGCAGCAGGACATGTTGGAAGAGAGCTCCAGAACTTACTTGATCCCTTTATAGTTATTTTCCAACTTTATCTTATTATTTTGCAATTTTATACTTCCTTAAGTCATTTAAGTGGAGTCTGAGACTTTCTGACAGACAGTGGACCTGCCTATGTTCCTCAGCTAACCTCATAGTGTTTTGCCACGAGGTCAAGAGGCCTATTCAGTGATACTAACACATGTCGTTGAGGCTGCCGTGTATATACCCCCCCCGGGATCTATGATTCTGGGTTACCGAACCAGAGGGATTATCTCTGGCATATCATTGCTCACAACGTACTGAAACAATACTTCAAGACAAATCAACCAGTTTTATTAAGAGGTAAAGTGCGCAGCAAAACTATGGATGCACTAGACAGATGGGAGATGTCGCTCCAGCAAGCGATTCAGAGCCACTTCTCTATGCTCAAACAGCAGCTCTCTCAAATCCTTTTCCCTACTAGTGAGAGGCTATCGGATGACACGGTTGCAGAGGAGGACCAGACTCAGACAGAGCGGATCTGCATAATGAAGGGAATAACCTATGACTTTATTGGGGACCCATTGTCTGAGGAGAGGATCCTTCCACTACTGAACGATCGTTACCTGAGGCTTAGACTATCGCATTCTGGGAGGTTTGCCGGTGTTCAGACCTCGGAGTTGGGGGCTGTCTGTGGGGCTGAGCGCATTGCGCACTTGGATCCGATTACCGGCCTACACCCGCTTATGGGACCTGATGGCGATGCTCCTGTAGACCAGATTTCGGAACAGCCCTACCATCATGAGGGTAAACTAGAGGTCATGCTGACAACTGAGACGGCACCAGTGCGCTACCGAGCGGTACAATCTAACCAGCTCTCTTTCCCTAACATTAGTAGCGCAAACAGCGTATTACTGACACAGTCTGACATTTTGAAAGATGTTTACTACATTGGGTTTACATTAGACCTAAACTGTCCCCACTAGATGAGCCACACAGCCTCCTCCAAGCTAAAGACTGCCCACGATTTTATGTGATGAGGGGCCTCAAAACCGGAGTTGGCTAATTAACTAACCCTGCCATGATTTCTGTTTAACATCGACAACAAGTAGATGATAGACATTATACAAGTCTCCTCTATACAGGACTTTGGCACTTGCCTGAGACACTCTATCTAATAATGTGTATGTATTCTGCCTAACTCTAGGTTCTGTTTATCATAATTAGTTTGGATTTCATTTAAAGTTTATTCTTCCTAAAACCATTTCTATTGAGACTGTGTAAGTTTTACATTCTGAACTGTTTTCATATGTTTAAACTGGTCGGTCTGATAGTGGTTCTCAAGCTAGATATTCACAGTTATCAGGGGTAATTCATTGAACTTAGACTAATATCTGGACCCTTAGCATTAAGATGTTTGCAGCATTAGCCTTAGTTCAAAGAGTCCTTTTTGCCATATATTGCCCTATATACCTCATGTGAGTAAAATAGATTGCACGATTTTAAGATCCTCTCTGCACATACACTACCTCATGCAAATTAGAGGCGTTATTTCTAGAAGTCACACGTTAGAAAATGCAACTCTTTCTATTCCTTCTCCCCATATACCAGACTGAATAGACTTAATCTCATATGGTTCTATAGTGGCCAATAAGCTGCATAATAATCATCTCCCCCTATATCAGGCTGACCGACCTTACTCTCATATTGCTATAATTTAGCGCATATTATATGGCAGTAATGCAACCATAATTGTCTAAGATAAGCAAGGTACGTCAGAGACAGCAGTAGTTTTAATTACTTGCTATTCATAGTGATTGTTTGATGCAAATGTGTATATATAGTATATTAAGCATGTATATATATATGTACTGTGTTTTGAATTTCATATATAGCCCTATCTTGTCTAGTAGCATTCCTACCTTGACCTCCTACAGTTATCAATTATACCTCTAGCTATGCCCTGAGTGATATTTATGCTAATTGGTTTTAAAGTTATCTAGCATCTTTGAGTGTAGCAATTGTTAGGTATTACAGTAAAAACAGAAAATAAGGTTTGCTTTCCATTAGAGATCCAAAAGTGGTCTCCTTTGTTGGTATCTACCTTCACTAGCTTGTTTTATTTAGCGCAGAGGTCCAAGAGTGGCCTCACTGTTTATTTTGGAGGTGATTAGAGTACTGGGCATAATAACTGCTTATCATGTTCTCTTCTTTTTCTCCTTTATTTAGGAATACATAATGTCAATTATAATGCTTTGTCGCATGATGTCTGTATTCCATTACTGCTAACATGTTACATTATTCCGTACTGTATGTATGCCTTATATCAAACCTTAAATAAAAACTTTATAAAAAAAAAAAAAAGAGATAATTACTTTGGGCCAATGCCCCGCAAAAGGCCCTTTTAAGGGCTATTGGTAGTTTATTTTAGACTAGGGTTTTTTTTTTATTTGGGGGGGGGGCTTTTTTATTTTTATAGAGCTATTAGATTAGGTGTAATTAGTTTAAATATCTGTAATTTGTTTATTATTTTCTGTAATTTAGTGGGTGTTTTTTGTACTTTAGCTAATTTAATTTAGGTAAATGTATTTAATTGAGTTAATTTATTTATAGTGTAGTGTTAGGTTAGGTTTTATTTTACAGGTACTTTTGTATTTATTTTAGCTAGGTAGTTATTGAATAGTTATTCAAGAAAAGTCCGGAGCCGCAGCAATAAAGTAAAATATCTTTATTTATCAATAAAACAGGTCTGGTAACAGCATTGGTACTAACATGCCCTTCAGTTGAATGATAAGCTTACGCATTGTCGCCGTATTCATAGCTCTCAAGATTCCTTACAACTGTTAGGCCTAATAAAGGAATAAAAACCACCGGATTGGCTGATGGGCATTAGTTGTTTAACTCTTTCTTGTCCTGTGAGTTTCAGTATTACCTATTAACATAAACTCTTACCATGTAAACTACCTGTAGGTCTAATTAAGGACTTAACTACAATTCAAGGAAAAGTACAAAATCTTACCTCCTTTACAATCAACATATGTATATGTAACAGTAAACGTTACCACAATATTGCCAAGTGTTAATACAATTGTGTCAAAAATTTAATTTAATTTAATTTTAACTACCTGTTTGCTTCCTATTCTAAATAGAAAAGGGGAAAGGGAAAACGGAGTGTGATTATATTTTATAATATATTATTATACATAACAGGCAAATTGTGTTCTCTATTTCGCCTATACTCCTATACTGGACTTTTTAAGCATACAAATTATAATTTTATGTTATTATATGTATATATTCATATTCATATTTCTCAATTAGTACAGAGCAAAAAACATTTCAAGCAGACCAATTAGGTGTCAACATTAGAGATAAATGATTGGCAAAATAGACCTATGCTAGAAATACCTATGTCTGAACATAAATGGCTCTGATATTGAGTGAATAAACCATAAACAATAGGGTAGAAGGGCTCTGAATGATATTTCATAAAGGATGTACTATCCCAGCCTTCTACATGCTTTCTCTTAGTACCAGTAATTTATGAGGTCATAGGCTGAATTTAGTCCAATAGGATGTCTAGTTCTCATTTGAAATATCCAAAAAATCTCTCTTCGTGCGAGTGCTGCCTTCCTATCCCCCCCCCTTCGGCCAGCCTTTACACTCTCTATTATGGTCCATTTAAAACTAGAATTGTTTTTATTATGGACCAGTTTGAAGTGCTGGACGAGTGTTAGGGTACCAGCCTTAATATCGGAGAGATGTTCTCTAATGCGCACTCTGGTCTCCCTTGTGGTCATCCCTACATACTGAAAGCCGCAGGTAGATTGTGAATGTATTTCTACAATTCATGCACTCTCTGTGATTGTAGTGTTTTTGAGTAGCACTACATGTAAAGCCTTCACCTGTCTGCAGATGTTCACATGCTTTGCATGTGATGTTACTGCACCTGTAGACTCCTTTAAATCTCAGCCAAGAGCTTGTATCCTCTCTTTGTACATCCTTGAGCTGTGTAGGGGCCAAAATATTTCCTACAGAGACCCCTCTTCTAAAAGAGCATCTACATCCCTTGCCTACAAGGTCTGATAAAGCCTCATCAGCCGCCAGCATTTTTAAGTGTTTTCTCACTATCTGGCAAATATTATTGTACTGTGTGCTATAATCAGTAACAAAGAAGATGTCTCCACTCTTTTTGATCTTTGGTTCTCTTTTTTCCAATAGTGTCTCTCTGTTAGAACAAAGGACTTCTTTTCTGACTCTGTTAATTACATGTGGTTTATAACCTCTTTTTGAAAGTCGTTCAGACAATAGATCTGCATGTTTTTCATATTGATCATTATTACCGCAATTCCGTTTCAGTCTGGTGAACTGGCCTTTAGCCACAGACCTGAACACCTGCTTAGGATGACTGCTCCTGGCATGGAGGAGCGTATTACCCGAAATTGGCTTCCTGTACACTTCAGTTTCAACACCGACATTGGGGATCCCAATCAAAGTGAGATCTAGGAAATTAATTCTTGTCCTATTGAGTTCAAATGTAAACTCCAAACCAATGTCGTTGTTGTTAAGCCATTCCACAAAGGCCTTTGCACCTTCCTCAGTGCCCCGCCACACCAGGAGCAGATCATCTATATATCGCTTGAAAAACTGTATGTTGTCTCTGTGGGGGTTCTCATCTCCATAGATGCGGGACAGCTCCCACCACCCCATGAAGAGGTTGGCGAAAGAGGGCGCGAATTTCGCGCCCATTGCTGTCCCGCACCTCTGGAGATAAAACACCCCCTCAAAGGAAAAATAGTTGTGTGTTAATAGGTATCGCACGACCCTCAATACATACTGTATCAAATCTTCCGAAAAGCGTGTATCTCTTCGCAGGAAGAATTCGATAGCCATTAAACCCTTGTCGTGCTGAATAGAAGTGTACAGCGCTCTCACATCTATGGTTAACCACATATCCTCGTCCTCCCAGTTCAAATTCCTCATCAATTTTAAAACATGGGTAGTATCCTGTAGAAAGCTTGGAAGGTCACCTACCAATGGCTGCAATACACTGTCTACCCATTGTGAGATTCTTTCAAGGAGTGATCCTATTCCACTCACAATGGGCCTACCTGTGACCCCCTCCAGGGATTTGTGGACCTTAGGTAGGTGATTAAAAATAGGTACAATGGGGTTGTCCACCAGGAGAAAGTCACAGGTAAACCCATCCAGGATACCCAATTCACTGCCATCATCAACGATCTGTGTAAGTTCTCTCTTGAACCTATTCGTGGGGTCACCCCCTAAAACCATGTAATGGTGTGTGTCCTGAAGCTGTCTTTCCACTTCTATCACAAATTGTTCCCTTGACATTACCACAACCGAGCCCCCCTTGTCCGCACCCCTAATAACCAGACCCTTGTTGGTCTGTAAACATTTTAGGGATTCTCTCTCCTTGAAACTCAAATTGTGCTGTTTACTAAGGGGAGCTTGGTGTAGCAATGTTAGGTCTTTTTCAATTCTCTCCTGGAAAGCCTCGAGTATATTGCCCCTGTAATGAATGGGGTAAAATTTGGAGGTTTCCTTAAATCTGGGTAAGTGGTGTACCTCCCTGTACTCATCAATTGCTCCTTCAGACAAAAGTGACTCCATGCCTACTATATCACAATTCTCATTGAAAGTAAGTTCATTTCTAGCACTCTGATTGACCAAATTCTCAGTGGTCCCCACAATTGCTTCACCATCTTCAGTATTATGGAAATATTTTTTCACTGTCAAGCCTCTAATCAATTTATTTACATCAATCAGTGTGCTGAACAAATTGAATTTTTGTGACGGCACAAACCCTAAGCCTAAACACAAAACCTTTTTCTCCATGTCTGATAGTACATAGTTAGATAGATTGATCACACTCATGTCACTAATTACTGGTACTTGCTCCCTTGTCTGCCTCGCCTGGTTGACCTGCGGTTTTGTCTCACTTGACCACCTTGGTCCCCTCTGCCTCTCCCCCCTCCCTCCGGTTTCTTGGGGGGAAGGCGAAAAACCTGTTCCAAATCCTGTCTATCACTTTGGTCTAATCTCCCTGCTCCTACAGTGAGTGTACCATCATCTGGAATGTACTTAGATCCTCCCTGATGTTTCTTTAGGATTGAAGGTATGGTTGGATTGGAATCTTTAGGTCTTACCACCGGTTGTGCAACAACAGATGGTATGTCCTGATTCCCAATCTCATTATCCTCACCTCCTGATGCTGAGCTATCGTCGTAAGACTCCGCTTCACTTTCTGAAAATTGGACTCTCTTTCCCCTGCTACTCACAGGATCTTCCTCTATTTGGTTTGAAATATCTGTGCCCCTATTCCCCTTGTTGTTAAAGGAGCCTCTGCCCCTTCCTCTTCCTCGTGACCTATTATACGCCCTGCGTCCCTCTGATCTGTCCTTCCTATTCCAGACAAATACTCTGTTATTATCATAATCTGATTGGTCTCTTAGGTATTTGTTATGTTTACTATTAATAAGCAATACCTTGGTCTCTAGGAGTGTTTTTTGTAAAATCCCATCATATTTGGGGTATTCAATTGCACTTCTCCTAAGATTTAACTCTATCTGCAAAGTCTCAATCTGCTGGTTAACCGTATTAAGAGATTTAGTTTTAAAATTGACCAAATGCAGCATCAAGCGTAATGAACAGTCTGACAGAATTATGTTCCATTCGTTAATAAATTCCCGATCCTCCGTTTGGAAGGTGGGGAATTTATTCACTCTCAATCCCCTAGGTATAATTTTTAACTCATAATATTTGTTGAGGGTCATTATGTCCCATCTTAGTTTACTCTCTTTGAGAAGTAAAAACTCCATTTCCTCAAACAGTTTTGCCAGTGTGAATTTAGACCTATCTGTGCAAAACACCTCTTCTAACTCTAGAGTACTGTCATCTCGTTCCTGAAAAGTTTTCAGGGAGAAAAATTCCCTGCCTTCACTTGTGACTGTAACCTCCATAATTAACCTTTCGTTCAAAAAGTTTTTTGACTAAATGTTTAGAGAATGCACAATCCCACAAATAGCAAATCAGTACTATGCTAAGCTTCCAATCAATGCGCTTTTGTCTAAGAAATAAGATCAGTAAGGGACCTGTCAAAGGCGGTTAGAATCTACACAATTACTGGTATAATAATCAATATCATTAAGGCCGCTCAATGTATTAAATTAAAGAGCTGTAACTGTAACTGGAGCAGCTAAATTCGATTATTTTCACATAGAGGTGAAACCATAATTGCGGCTCCGGACTTTCTTGAATATTTGCATTGAGCCGATTCCTGGAATTGCAGCCTAATTGTTTCCCAGCACCTGTGGAATTACCTGCCAGGATTTGTACGAGGTGACCGAAAGGAGGTCAGTAAGACCGGCAACGGAGGATCGGGAATTCCTTGCCCCCCACATAAGTCAGCACCTGGCAGTGATGTCATATTCGAGTGCCGATAGGAGTGTGAAACAGGCGGCGTCCGGGGAAGCGGGCTTGTAGAGCGAGGAGGCTCCGAGCAGAGCGCACGGACTCACGGCCACTGGGAGGATCCAGTCACTCACACGGCACTTCACATAAAGTTCACCGCGCCAGGTTTGTAAGCCGTGAAGACTGGGGGTAAGTACCGAGACTACTATCTGACAATCCACACAAGTTACCATTGTTTAAGATTTTGTTTCCCTTGATATGGGATTAATTGATTTAGTTATTAAATAGTTAACAACTATTTAATAACTGTTCTACCTAGTTAAAATAAATACAAACTTGCCTGTAAAATAAAAATAAACCCTAAGATATTACTATTACTATACTATTAGTTATATTGTAGCTAGCTTAGGGTTTATTTTATAGGTAAGTATTTAGTTTTAAATAGGAATTATTTAGTTAATGATAGGAATATTTATTTAGATTTGTTATAATTATATTTAAGTTAGGGGGTGTTAGGGTTAGACTTAGGTTTAGGGGTTAATAACTTTAATATAGTGGCAGCGACGTGGGGGCGGCAGATTAGGGGTTCATAACTATAATGTACGTGGCGGCGGTGTCTGGAGCGGCAGATTAGGGGTTAATAATATAATGTAGGTGTCGGCGATGTTGGGGGCAGCAGATTAGGGGTTCATAACTATAATGTAGGTGGCGGTGGTGTCCAGAGCGGCAGATTAGGGGTTAATAATATAATATAGGTGTTGGCGATGTTGGCGGCAGATTAGGGTTAATAAGGGTTAGATTAGGGGTGTTTAGACTCGGGGTTCATGTTAGGGTGTTAGGTGTAAACATACATTTTATTTCCCAATAGGAATCAATGGGGCTGTGTTAGGGAGCTTTACGCTGCTTTTTTTCAGCCGGCTCTCCCCGTTGATTCCTCTGGGGAAATCGTGCACGGGCACGTACGACCAGCTCACCCCTGACTTAAGCAGCACTGGTATTGGAGTGCGGTAATGAGAAAAATTTTGCACAATGCTCACTTCTTGACTTTTAACGACGGGAAAACTCGTAATACCAGCGCTGCATGTAAGTGAGCGGTAAGACAAAACTGCTTGTTAGTACCGCACAGCCTCTAAAGCAAAACTCGTAATCTAGACCATATTTCTCTAGTTAGTCATAGAGATCTAGATTAATTTTATGTAAGATTGTCTGTTGCTTGAGGATAACAGTGTCCACTAGATGGCATATAGGTGTAAAAAAAAACAATATTTTGATTGTTATTGTCAAAACTAAACATAACTTTTTTATTTTTAAAATTTAATATCATTGGCTGGATTTTTTCTTGAGCAAAACAAGGTCAAGAAACATACAAATTCTTTATTTGTACCAAATATTTGGAAGAAATTTCTCTAAAACAGTGTTTATGTAAATTATTCCCCATACTCTCATTTTCTATATCAATCTAGCTATCTGTCTAGGTAGGCTAGCTATTTTTTGTAGCACATAAACAATACATAACTTACATATATTTGAAGGTGTAGAAGAAAAATATATATATATAAATATGTTACACAATTAAAATCTATTTTCAATAAAAAATGTACAGGAACAACATATAGCAGCATTTATGGAAAAGAAAAAAAGAGTTTAGTTAAGTTTGTATGATGGCAGCTGAAATGGGGTTGATAGACCCTTTAAAATGGCTTTCAGGTGCATGGTAACTAAGCTCCCATAGCAACAATCTAACATCTGGGTTATTATCACGGATAGAAAAATCAACGTATAACCTTGAACCAAAATTAAAATAGCTCAACATAATAATTGCATTTAAAAATTATTTAAATTCAGATGCGTTTTTGATGATAAATTCAGATACTTTTGTAAGGGTGAAATTTTGTTTAAACTAGAACAATATAAAATTGAATGCCTTTAACTTCTAATGCTACACAATACGTGAATAAACCTAAATAAGAATCTATCTATCTGTGTGTGATTGTAATAACGAGAAGCACAATAAATGTCATTTTCACTTTTCTATGATGATTCAGCAATGTTCCTGTCAGTTTATTGATTCATGTATCAGACAAATATGTAAGCTTCACTTTTGTTCTTGACAATTTTGAGGTAGCACTAGCTACTAATTTAACTTTATCTAAAGGGACATAACAAAATAATGTTGTCTTTCATGATTCAGATAGATCATGTGATTATTTTTTTTTTCTTTTTTTCTTATTTTTTTTTTCAAATATTTATTTATATCCAACAAGGACCCATAACAATCAGATAATAATAAAAGAACCATAGCCATTAAATAAAAACAAGAGCAAAGCTTTTTCCAAACCATAGCTTGGGTATAACAAATGTACATATAGTATACAAAATATTGCACATTCAATACTATGTTCTAGGTACACACCAACTCTTTGAATGTACCTTATGTAAATAAAAAGAATAACCCAGGTAATAACACTATGCTTCTTAATACTCTATACCTTGTTGAGTTTTTATTTTTACATAGACATTGCTAAAATAAACAACACAATACCCCAAAACATAAAGTAAAAAAAAAAAAAAAAAAAAAAAAAAAAGGGAAAAAAGAACCCTTCACCACCTCCCTAGCAGAACTAGTTCAGAATTACGTAAGGGATGTATCAAATATTCAATTTCCGTAGGAGAAAAAACTTTTATGAATGCTGACCATTTGAGAAAGAATTTAACAACATCGACATCGTTATCAACACTAATATTATATTGTTCAAGAATGCATTGTTTTTTTAAACAGTTTTTAATTTCTGATATACTAGGGACCGTGCGCGTTTTCCATTTTTTAAAAATAAGATATCTAACAGCCAATATAGTTATATTAATAAACTTCACATTGAGTTGTCTATCTTCTGGGTCAAAAAAGAGAAAAATTATATGTCTGCCTAACAGGTTTAATGAGGAGAGCTTTAGTATCTTGCAAAGCCAAAATTGGACTTTGGACCATACGTTTTTAATTTTAGGGCAGGTCCATAACATGTGCAGAAGATTTGCAGAGGGAAACGAACATTTGGGACATGTGGTGAAATTCGTACTACCACATCTAGCTCCTTTTTCTGGTGTAAAATATGTCATATGTAACAACTTCAAGTGAGATTATCTCCATGTGGCAGAAAGGGTTGTCTGAGTAACCTTTTGAATTGAAAGAGAAGGTATTTTAGATTCTACTTCCTGAGATAACAATGTGGCCCAGTTAATAGCAATTTTATCGAGATTAATTGTGCCCCTGTCGGAAACCATAATCAAATAGCATGGGGATATTGACATGATTCCATTTTTTGCCAGGATAAACCAGTTCTCTATATATCCCAGTGACCAGTTCCAACCATACTCATTCACTAACTTCATAACATAGTGTCTAGCCTGAAGATAGGCAAAAAAGTTTCTCTGGGAGATATTGAATTCCACCCTAAGAGCATCAAATGATTTCACACATCTTTTTTCTATATCAAGCATCTGGAGAACATTAACAAGCCCTTGGGTCCTCCACTTTAAAAAGATTGGAGATGGTGTTCCTAACTGAAATTGTGGGTTCCCCAGAAAACTTAGGAATCTCGACACCCGGTGTTCTATTCCTAACAAAGTACATATCTTTTTCCAAGCTAGGATTATATTATATATAGATCTACAACGTTTAACTTGGGATGGGATGTGAATAGTGTCGAGATGAATCAGCGCAATAGGTGAAAAAGGATACAAAATACTGCTCTCTAAGTCATTATTTGTAACATAATTGTGAGCAAAAAGCCAATCTGCCAGAATACGGACCAAAAATGCATAATTATACACTCGTCAATCAGGTAGAGCCAGGCCTCCGGATCCTATTGGAAGGGAGAGTTTTGCTAGTGATATTCTGGGTTTCCTACCCTGCCATAGGAAAGACCGGAGCTGTGAATTGAATAAACTTAAATCGTTCTTCCTTAAAATCAGAGGAGTATTTTGAAGGACATATAGTATTTTTGGCAATAAGATCATCTTATAGGCTGCTATGCGTCTGGACAAGGACAAAGGTAAAGTCTGCCAGTTCTTAAAAACTGATTTAACCTTATTCAATACAGGAGGAATGTTCAGGGAGTACCAAGAATCAGGATTACTTGAAACATTTATACCCAAATATCTAAATGAGTCATTCACTATAGAGAAGGGTACATTTATAGGAGAACTGTCTGTGTGCCTTATCCATAGAAGTTCAGATTTCTTTATATTTACCTTATATCCTGAGAAGGAACCAAACTGTTGTATAGTTGATAAGAGAATAGGTAAATTTCTACGTAAATTAGAAAGATAAATGAGAATATCATCAGCGTATAATGCTATTTTCAACTCCCACCCAGCCACCCCAATCCCCTCCAATCTCTGTCTTATCATTATAGCAAAGGGTTCTATAGCAATATTAAAAAGGAGCGGGGAGAGGGGACACCCCTGCCTAGTCCCCCTGTGCAGAATTATTTCTGCGGACAGCTGGCCATTTACTGTCATTCTTGTGGAGGCTGTGCGATATAGTTTTTCAATAAACTTAACAAAATTACCTTTTAGCCCAAATTGTTCTAATGAAAATAAAAGATGATCATGATAAACTGAGTCAAAAGCCTTTTCAGCGTCTATAGCCAAAATTGCCAAGTCTGAAATACCTCCCTCCTCTGGACGATCAGCATCCATATCATTCGAAAAGTAATCCAAGGTGAGCAGGAGTTCCCTTATTTTGGCCGCAGAGTTCCTATTCTTCATAAAACCAGCCTGATCTGGGCTAATAATCAAAGGAAGAAGAGATTGGAGTCTCTGGGCGAGAATCGTAGTCAACAATTTATAGTCGGTGTTCATCAAAGCTATGGGTCTATATGATTCCACCATTCTTGCATCTTTGCCCTTTTTTAAAATTAAAGACGTGTATGAAGCTGTAAAATTAGATGAGGGTTCATTTCCCTCTATATATATATATATAATTAAATAAAGAAGTTAAATCAGGTATTACAGTGGAGGGTATCATTTTGTAAAACTCATTAGGTATTCCGTCCGGGCCGGGCGCTTTGTTATATGCCAAATTTTTAATTGCCTTTGCAACTTCTATTTCCGTAATGGGGGATTCAAGTTCCTCAATTAAACTAGGTGTTAATGATGGAAAAGAGATTTCTCCCCAAAATTTCTGACGTTCTGTGAAGTCAGACATCCTGGGGGAGTATATTCCCTTATAATAATCATAAAAAATTTGAACAAGATCCTGAGAGGAACTAGACATCTGTCCCTCTTTTTCTAGGGAGTCTATTAGCTGAGAACCTAAGTCCTGCCTTACCAGTCTAGCCAAAAGTTTTCCAGTCTTGTTCCCATATTTGTAAAGTTTCGCAGAAAACCGGACATCCTGCTGAGTAGATTTATAAAGTAGAAATGAATCTCTCTCTCTTCTAATGCAGTAATATATTTAACCCATTTCTGAGACGTCTTTTCTAGTAGGTATGAGTTATAAGCATTTGTAACTGCACGAAGGAGTTCATTTTCACGTTTTTTAAATTTCTTGGTACGCCTAATGGTGTATGCCAGGATTTCCCCCCTCAGCACTGCTTTAGCAGTTTCCCAGAACAGAGAAGGACAAGCTCCGCATTGAACAAGGCAAAGTCCAGAAACTTAGTTTCGAGGAAGCCTCTAAATCCAGAATCAGCAGACAAATATTTAGGAAAAAAAAAACGAGTATTTGTATGTGAAAGACCAGTCGTGTAAATCTCGAAGCATATTGGAGCTTGATCAGATACCACAATAGGCAAAATTTGAGCTGATACTTTGTGTTTACAAAGTCTTTCATCAACCAAAAATAAATCAATCCGTGACAATGACTTATGTGCCTTTGAGAGACATGTAAAATCACGTGTATCCGGGTTCAATATCCTCCAAATATCCTTGACTCTTAAATTAGAAAAAATCCTGGAGAACAACTTTGCCTCAAGATTATCTCTTTTAGTTTTTTCGACTAATGGTTGCTGTCTCATTCTATCAATTGGGTATTGAGGAGCCATATTAAAGTCGCCAGCTAATATTAAAAAACCCTCTGCACATGTCATAAGCCTGGCCTGAAGTGTATCCCAAAATGAGAGATTAAAAACATTTGGAGCATATACATTACATAAAGTATACAAAACATTAGCAACCTTAATTTTCAGTATGATATATCTCCCCTCCTCATCTGATTCACTCTGTATTATCTCATATTTGAGTTTTTTACCCAGAAGAATAGCAACTCCGCCTTTTCGGCTAGAACTAGATGAAAAAAAGACCTCCTTAACCCAAGAAGATTTTAGTTTAAGAATTTCTTGAGTCTTTAAATGGGTTTCTTGTAGAAAAGCAATAGCAGTACCTATTTTCTTCAAATAAGAAATTATCGTTTTTCTCTTAATAGGAGAAGTTAGCCCTCCTATGTTCCATGAGGTAAATTTAATCCCAGTCATTATAGTAGGTATCTATGTTCAGGAAGGGAAGATGGTGAGGGAAAAAAACAAAAACAAAAAACAAACACCCAGACAAACAAAAAAAAAGAAAACCCCAAAACATACGACTAATCCACCTGAGCCGTCTGTTGCCCATTTGCTGAAAAGGGCCCATCTTAGAAGAAGAAAAATATCAGATCTATTCTGATTTTTACCAAGGAGGAAAAACTAAATAGTTTGTCACCTCAACTGCTCAGGAGTGCAGTTTTTGGTGAAAAAAGATTCTGCCGTAAGGGCAGAATCAAAAAAATGCAAAGTGTTGTTGCACACAAGTCACAACCTGGCAGGATGTAAAATTGTCGCTCGCAGCCCCTGCTGTATAAACTTAGTACATACCGGAGCCAACTGCCTTCTTTTTGAGGCAGTTTCAGCTGCATAGTCCTGAAATAATAGGATTTTTGTACCTTCCAGTAATATGGGTTGATTTTTACGAAAGGCTTGTAAAAATGTAATCTTGTCCTGGTAATTCAGGAATTTAGCTATGATTGGCCTTGGCCTCATATTTTCTTTAGATAAAGGTGATGGTCATGTGATTTTAAACAACTTTTCAATTTACTTCTATTATCTAATTTTGTTGTTCTCTTGATATCCTCTGCTGAAGTAGATACCTAGGTAGACTCAGGGTTTGCTGTTTGGTGTCTGCACATGTATGCCTCATGTTATTGGCTCATCCAATGCACTCAGCTTGCTCCCAGTAGTGCATTGCTACTTATTCAACAAAGGATACCAAGAGAATGATGCAAAATAGATAATAGAAGTAAATTGGAAAGTTGTTAAAAAATTGGATTCTCTATCTGATTCATGAAAGAAAAATTGGGTTTCTTGTCCCTTTAAGTTTAAGCTTCTGTCAACTTGCCCTTCCGCTGGCCTGAAGACATTCCCAATATAAGGTAGCAGACAGACAGATTTTCAGGCCTTTTTATAGCAGTAATAATAATAATGATAATAAAAACAAAGATCTAAATCTATTATTCTGCTAACTAATTAATATTAGACCCCACCAACCCATATAATTTAAATAATAGAAATTAAACTTAAAGGGACACTCAAGTCAAAATAAATGTTTATGATTCAGATAGAGCATGCCGTATTAAGATACTTTCCAATATATATATTCACACTTTCTGGGGAACAAGATCCTACTGAGCATATGCACAAGCTCACAGGGTATACGTATACTAGTCTGTTATTGGCTGATGTCTGTCACATAATACAGGGGACCGGAAAATGGGAGAAAAAATAAATTTGTCAGAAAAAAAATCTTCTGGTTAATTGAAATTCAGAATAGGTTTTAAATCATTGTATTTTTATTATGTACTTGTTAATTATGCAATTCTACTGCATTGAGTGGTACTTTAACAATATTACCGATTTCTGACTACATAAACTATATAGGCCTAGATTTCACTAAGGTGTTCTAACATTGATAGAGCACAATTTACAGCGCTTCCATTTGTACTGTTATGTTACCAGTCCCAAGTAAAATATTAGCACTCGAGCAAAAGCCTAGGGCGTACTAACATCTGGATGTCAGATAGCGTTGGTGCACTTAATCCTTTGTATAGGAGTGTGCTAAAAAACTAAATTAGGCTATAACTCAAGCCATAATCTGAAGGTGCGCTTGGCCGAAGATGCTCTAAACTGAATGTGTGCTAAAACAGAGATTAAATAGTGGGGTTCTTAACAAACATTTTAACTATGATTTTCTATTGATATACATTGATTTACACGTATATACCTTCTAGCTCTTCCCAGTCCAATACCTTGCCATCATATGTCAATATAACAGTTTTCACCAACCTTTCTGATTAACCCTTTCACTACCGGGACTTCCAGACAAAAACTTTCAGAGAGGAATTTGCCCAAAATATCAGAGCATTTTTAGCATTTTTGCTATCACTCCATTTAAACAGAAATAGAGCCTTGTTTTTTTTTTAATTTACCTATCAAATATATATATATATATATATATATATATATATATATATATATATATATATATATATATATATATATATATATATATTAAGTTGACAACCCAAGGAATTGATCTAGGCCCATTTTGATATATTTCATGTCACCATTTCAGCACCAAATGCTATCAAATAAAAAAAAATGGTACTTTTTTCAAAAACTTTGGGTTTCTCACAGAAATTATTTAGATGCTGCTTTTGCAATCATTCTACAAATATAATTAGAAGGCCTCTTATTGCAGCTGTGCACAACACTTCTATTAGTCCCGGCAGTGAAGGGGTTATTTAGGTAGCTTAAAAGATTAATGTTATCTTTAGTGTAGAGATTAGCCTCCTACCTGACACTCCACACCCCCTGATCCCTACCTGATTCCTCCTTCACCCCCCACTGGTAAACCCAATCTTATCTTTTTTTATATATTTCTCCAGTGTAGGATCCCCCTTAGCCACCAACCTCCCTGATCCCCCCCAAACAGCTCTATAAACCCCCCTCTAACTGTTAGACCCCAGTACCTATAAAACCATTTATATGTTATATGTATATATGTTTTTTTTTTTTTCCAATATCCCCATCCACCCCTGTCCCTTTATTGATTTTTTTCATAGCATAGGGCCCCTCCCCCTTTCTCCCGCTCCCTCCTGCCTCCCCTGCTGGGCCGCCCCCCCCCACCTCCCGCCCACACCTCCCACCGGCTCCAGCAGAAGATTGTTACAGATGGTGACACACACAGTGTCACCATCTGTAACATTCAGGCATCTACCCTCATATGGAGTCAGAGCACCAATCGCACTCTGGCTCCATATGCAGCAGATGCCTGAAGCTTCAGGAGCTCGAGATCTCGGCTGTAACCTAACAACTAAGAGTGCAGGAGCATCCTGAAGCGACGACGTATATATACATGGTGCAGTGCGATAGCCTAAGTACCACACAACGTATATATACGTTGGATTAGGTGAAGGGGTTAAGGGCCAAATTACAAATTGAGTGCTAATTAACACTCCCACGTTAACTGTGCTAGTTAACGTGGGTTGCGTTTGTATTATGAGTTGATAGTAAACTGTTAACACTCGCGCGCTAACCCGACAAGCGCAAAAAGCCGAACTTACAATATAATTGCGTGCGTATTCATGTATTTTCCCATAGAAGTTAATAGAGAAAAAAATGGGAAAAAACTAACACCCTACTCACGCACAAATCCGATCGCATATTCTCATGTGTGCTAACCCAACATGAAAATATGAATATTTCACATTCCAATATTCTTCACATACAAGAATATGTTCTATTTATTCATAAATAAATATTTCTACATGTATCTGATGGTATTTTTGTACAATATATATATTTATACCTATATATATATATATATATATATATATATATATATATATATATATATATATATGTGTGAATGGAAATCACAAAAAAAGAGGGCGCCTCCTAGTGTAATACTGCGAGTGTAACCAGACTGAGATATCACAGTTTCCCAGCAAACTGATCCTCAGGAGGATGTAGAGACTCAGGGGTTCCCAAATAAGGTACGGGTAAGACTCAGGCTTCCATAAAGTTCAGCAAACTTTTTATTAAAACGAGTAATATAAAACCAATGGGTGTGTACAATACCCAAAGTGTGTAAAAACAAGGTTTCAGACACTGGTTACACTTGCAATATTATACTAGGAGACGCCCTCTTTTTTTGTGATTTTCATTCACAGATATCCGGATAGGTAAAGATATATACAGATATATGTAGGGATATCTATTTATGTGCAGAACATTGTGAAATATTTACTATAAATTCACACTATAACACTTTATTAAAATTGAATATTGCATAAATATGTTTTTCATGTTTTCATCTACTTAACTGCAAAGGGCTTCAATGCACTAAAAATAAACTAATACAGATACTGTATATATTCATTTTTAGACATGTATTTGTATGTATCTCAATATTAAAGCCTGCCTTTTTTTTCTAACACCTGAGACCTCATATGTTTTAGATCGTATAACTTTATTGTGCAATATTGTTTTTAAATATTTTTTATTAGATGGTGTTATTATGGGTGTAACTATATTTTGTAAAGGATTGTTGATGTGTTTTGTGCAACCTTTTTGTTTTGTGAAACAGTTAACCAGAGTTCTGAGGATGTGGTAATCATTCTAGCATAAATCACAATTGCACCTAAGCAATCAGATTTACTTTCATCGTAATACGAGTGATTAGCCTGACGAGCGCAAACACTTACTATAAACCCCTTATCACTTGCACGCAAACATTTGTGCTCCACTCATAATCTGGCCCCAAACTGTTTTCTCAAATAAGTTTTCACTGTTCACTGCTGTCCTGCCCCCAGCATATAAAACAAACATTTCCTGCCTAGGAATCAGCAGCCTGAGAATTTAGCTACTGCTTATTCATTTATTAGTTGGGGAGAGGTGAGTGGATAAAGACCATGAAGGATTCTGGGTCCTAAATACCTTGCCTCCACTACCCTTTCAGACACTCTGTGACAATATATACAGTGTACAGTATATGAGTGAAATACTTGAATATATTTTGCATGTGTTGTTATGTATATATTGTAACTTTAACACATAACTCACCACTTGTAATAAGAGTGAGTATAGCACACCCTGCGCTATCCATTTAAAGTATAGATTGCACTAAAAAAATAATTTAAGGAAGAGAACTACAGACATTTTGTAATATAATATATTTTTTTGTAGTTTGGGATGGAAATATGTTGTTGTTTTTTTGAGGTCATGACATGGGATCTTAATTTTCCACCTAAATTTACAAAGCATATATTTAGGCAGGTCCATAAGAGACTTGAATTTGGCAATTTGTTTTGAATGTTGTACTTGATCCCAGAGATTTGTGAGAGATCTCATTGTTTTTACTGCGTCTTACTCATTAAACCCTCATGATCAACTTTTGTCTAGCCATGCAAGAAATACACATTTATTCAGATTGCTGGACATAGCTTTTCATGTACTATTATAATGTAAATATATGAATTGTTCATTTGGACATAAACTTGAAAAATGATATAATAATCATCATCATTGACATTTTGGAGTTAATACAGACAAAAAAAATGGAAATATCCTTTTGTATTGCTCACTCATTAACTTTTAGGGATAGAATAGGATATGTCACTGTTTTTTATCATAGGGAATATATTTGCTTAACACTCAACTGTTGTTTAACAAGTTCAATAGGAACAAAATCTCCCTCTGGGCAAAATATGCTAGTAGCAGATAATCGCTTTCACCTTGGAAAAATAATACTGTGTCTTCATTACAGTGGGAACAGCAATTCCTTTGCCAATTTCCACACTCATATACAAGCATAGATAGATTAGCCAAAACCCCTGCATTACATTCACATCAACTACAGCTTTATGTAGCTGAAGTGCTGTTAAAATTTCTAAAAATAAAGCAGAAAAAAAAAAAACATAGAACAGAGCAGGAGTTGCAAGAGTTGTTGAGAAAGAAATTTAACTATTCAAAGATTACGTAATAGAGCTGAAAAAGTAATAACGCAAATAATAATTCAAAGGAATAGAACAATACAAAGCCTGGTATGTTTCTAAGGAAGAACTGAGCAGCAGATCAAAAGGATGAGACATAAATTAATTACCCCCAAACTATTCTATACTTGAGTCATAGGACTGGCTATCTCTAGGGCAACAAAAAAAGTGCATTATCAGCAAACTAACTAAATATACAAATTCATAGAGCATGAAAAGTATAATATGCCAAAAGCGCAATAGATTCAGATTCTGATGCTAAACCCCTTACTGCTGAGCCATTTCTAATACCCTGTGTTCAAGCCATTTGTAGTGTTTGCATTTGTATTTAAACATCTTACTGTGTCATTTTTTCTGTGCTTTTAATTTGCAGAAATACCAAACAAAGGGCTCGCTTCC
The DNA here is from genome assembly GCF_027579735.1 of Bombina bombina. Lineage (NCBI taxonomy): Eukaryota > Metazoa > Chordata > Amphibia > Anura > Bombinatoridae > Bombina > Bombina bombina. Next base: position 643,968,259 of record NC_069500.1, on the reverse strand, counting down.
ATGGAAGGGGTCCGGCTGCCAAAAACATTTTCGCCTCCTATAGAAAGTATTACAAGCAGTTAAGCAATAACCTATACCAAGTTTCCAATGAAAGCAAAAAACATTAATACACTGACGGAGGCAGTCGATACATTGAGAAAAAATATACTCAGCTCAACTAGGTGTAAATAAGGAAAATTTAGCTTTGAGACTTATTTCCCATTAAAATGTTAAAACTTGCAAATAAAGCATGTGTTTCAATGTAGAAATAAATTGTAATATGTAATATTTATTGTTGTATAGGAATAGTAACACTTATGTTCTTATGGAAATATCATTATTTATTTAAATATAAAAATAAATGCAAGCACATATCTACAGAATTCAAACTAGACCTATGCCTAGGGCTGCAATACATATTACATTATTAATAAATTGGAAAATATTATTATAATAAAAAATAGTATTTGCTTATAGTTAAAACAATATGTATTATAAATAAGTGTATCTTTGTTTTTTATTTCTCTTTAGAGGTGATCACAGGTAAGGGGCACAGATGTTAAACGTAAATTTTATAGTGTAAGGTTGGGTTACCATAGTAACTAACTGATTTTCAAGAAATCCCACGTCGAATGGATGGGTTAACACAACGTTAACTTACACGTACACGAAAACAGTGACTGCACGCAAAACGCTAAATATTTAAATGGAAACCTGGTACTAAAATGGAACCGTAATCTACGGTAAAGGGGCATGAAACTCACATTTTTTCTTTCATAATTTAGAAAGAGCATGCAATTTGAAACATCTTTGTAATTTACTTCTATTATCTAATTTGCTTACTTCTCTTGATATTCTTTGCTAAAAGGCATATCTAGATAGGCTCAGTAGCTGCTGATTGGTGGCTGCACATAGATGTTTCGTGTGATTGGCTCACCCAAGTGCATTGCTATTTCTTCAACAAATGATATATAAAGAATGCAGCAGATTAGATAATAGAAGTAAATTGGGATGTTTAAAATTGTATTCTCTATCTGAATCATGAAAGAAAATGTTGGGGTTTAATGTCCCTTTAAGCTGTCAGCCACTTATGTAGCTTATGGCTCAATTTTCAACAACTCAATAGAAGTGAGCCCAAAGAGGCAAAAACCACCATACGGAATGCAAAAAAAAACCACCAACACAAATAAAAACCTGATATATGTAGTTTTTTTCTGTCTTTTTTTGTTATTGTTTAAAAAATGTAGTTCAAAATTGGCAAATACAATAGAAATGTTTTAGCAATTTGCTCTATCTTGAACTTTGTGCAGAAAATGAAAAAAAAAATACAATGGCCTTTAGTTATCAAGCTCCATAAGGAGCTTGATGGCCCCTGTTTCTGGCGAGTCTTCAGACTCACCAGAAACAGCAGTTATGAAGCAGCGGTCACAAAAACCGCTGCTCCATAACCTGTCCGCCTGCTCTGAGCAGGCGGACAGACATCACCGGAAATCAACCCGATCGAGTACGATCGGGTTGATTGACAACCCCTGCTGGCGGCCTATTGGCCACGAGTCTGCAGGGGGCGGCGTTGCACCAGCAGCTGGTGCAATGCTGAATAAGGCGAGGTCTGTCGGACCTGATCCGCACTGTCGGATCAGGTCCGACAGACCTTGATAACTTGGGGCCAATATCTAAGCATACATATTTTTAGTATATACATTTTTATTTTTATTTTCACATTGACTTAACAGATTTGACAGAGCATGCTCCTACCCCTAACCAAAGTGATAGCTAAAATAATTAAAAAAAAACATATTTGTTAAAAAATAAAAGCCCACAGAACAAAAGCACAGGTTAGATAATGTATAAATTATAAGTCTCCAACAAATACTATTATATTTGTTGCACACAACTCTTAACCAGTATCACAACCTTCATCTTTTTATTTAATGTCCTTACTAAACTATACAGCTCATATACAAGCTTCAAAGCAATGATATGCAAATGTACACACATTATTTGTTTTGCTTTAAGTGGAAGCCATAATATCATTAGCAATGCTTTTATAACATCACCAATATTAGTTACAACTAATAATTGTTTAAAAAAAATCATGTTAATGAGAGAAGTAAATGTAGTTTTAACTTTTAAATGCATTAAAAGAAAAAGTTAAATGATGCACTCATTTGGATATATAGCCAAAGGGTAGCAATTTTCCTAATAGCTAATGATCATCTAAAAATGAAAGCTTACGGCTACAGTTATAGGCTTTAACCTTACATTTATCATTGAGTTTACATTTCAGCATACAGTAATGAAGATTAAAGATTGACATGGTGTTAGAATAGCCAGAGCAATTGGAAAATATCCAGAAATAACAGACAAAGGACTAAAGAGTAATATGTGACAGGTTTTACTTTATGAATACAAAGTAATATTCATAGATAATGACTACAATATTTCTTAATTCCATAAGCACTTACAAACAGTGGGCTAGATTAGGAGTGGAGCGGTAGTGTGCTCTCGCATTAGAGCGTTAAAACCGAGATTCACAATTGTATTATGACTACATAGTAAAAAACTAACACACTTGTGTTTGTAACGTAATGTTAAAGGGACAGTCTAGGCCAAAATAAACTTTCATGATTCAGATAGAGCATGTAATTTTAAACAATTTTCCAATTTACTTTTATCACCAATATTGCTTTGTTCTTTTGGTATTCTTAGTTAAAAGCTTAATCTAGGAGGTTCATATGCTAATTTCTTAGACCTTGAAGGCCACCTTTTTTCAGAATGCATTTTAACAGTTTTTCACCCCTAGAGGGTGTTAGTTCGCATATTTCATATAGATATCACTGTGCTTGTGCACGTGAAGTTATCTGGCAGCAGGCACTGATTGGCTAAACTGCAAGTCTGTCAAAAGAACTGCAATAAAGGGGCAGTTTGCAGAGGCTTAGATACAAGATAATCACAGAGGTTAAAAGTATATTATTATAACTGTGTTGGTTATGCAAAACTGGGGAATGGGTAATAAAGGGATTATCTATCTTTTAAAACAATACAAATTCTGGTGTAGACTGTCCCTTTAACAAAAGAAGTTGCAAAATCACAATCCCCCATTTACTTCAATAGAGCCAAAAAGTGTTAAAAAAAAGCAACCTAACACCCACAAGTCGCGCAAACACGATCACGTTTATTTAAAAACGCGACATAAGAAGATAATATTGGATATTTCATAATCCAATGTTCTGCACATAGCAGAATATGTTCTATTTATTCTTAAATAGCTATTTAAACATATAGCTGATGTTTTTTTGCACAAATATACAGGGAGTGCAGAATTATTAGGCAAGTTGTATTTTTGAGGATTAATTTTATTATTGAACAACAACCATGTTCTCAATGAACCCAAAAAACTCATTAATATCAAAGCTGAATAGTTTTGGAAGTAGTTTTTAGTTTGTTTTTAGTTATAGCTATTTTAGGGAGATATCTGTGTGTGCAGGTGACTATTACTGTGCATAATTATTAGGCAACTTAACAAAAAACAAATATATACCCATTTCAATTATTTATTTTTACCAGTGAAACCAATATAACATCTCAACATTCACAAATATACATTTCTGACATTCAAAAACAAAACAAAAACAAATCAGTGACCAATATAGCCACCTTTCTTTGCAAGGACACTCAAAAGCCTGCCATCCATGGATTCTGTCAGTGTTTTGATCTGTTCACCATCAACATTGCGTGCAGCAGCAACCACAGCCTCCCAGACACTGTTCAGAGAGGTGTACTGTTTTCCCTCCTTGTAAATCTCACATTTGATGATGGACCACAGGTTCTCAATGGGGTTCAGATCAGGTGAACAAGGAGGCCATGTCATTAGATTTTCTTCTTTTATACCCTTTCTTGCCAGCCACGCTGTGGAGTACTTGGACGCGTGTGATGGAGCATTGTCCTGCATGAAAATCATGTTTTTCTTGAAGGATGCAGACTTCTTCCTGTACCACTGCTTGAAGAAGGTGTCTTCCAGAAACTGGCAGTAGGACTGGGAGTTGAGCTTGACTCCATCCTCAACCCGAAAAGGCCCCACAAGCTCATCTTTGATGATACCAGCCCAAACCAGTACTCCACCTCCACCTTGCTGGCGTCTGAGTCAGACTGGAGCTCTCTGCCCTTTACCAATCCAGCCACGGGCCCATCCATCTGGCCCATCAAGACTCACTCTCATTTCATCAGTCCATAAAACCTTAGAAAAATCAGTCTTGAGATATTTCTTGGCCCAGTCTTGACGTTTAAGCTTGTGTGTCTTGTTCAGTGGTGGTCGTCTTTCAGCCTTTCTTACCTTGGCCATGTCTCTGAGTATTGCACACCATGTGCTTTTGGGCACTCCAGTGATGTTGCAGCTCTGAAATATGGCCAAACTGGTGGCAAGTGGCATCTTGGCAGCTGCACGCTTGACTTTTCTCAGTTCATGGGCAGTTATTTTGCACCTTGGTTTTTCCACACGCTTCTTGCGACCCTGTTGACTATTTTGAATGAAACGCTTGATTGTTTGATGATCACGCTTCAGAAGCTTTGCCATTTTAAGAGTGCTGCATCCCTCTGCAAGATATCTCACTATTTTTGACTTTTCTGAGCCTGTCAAGTCCTTCTTTTGACCCATTTTGCCAAAGGAAAGGAAGTTGCCTAATAATTATGCACACCTGATATAGGGTGTTGATGTCATTAGACCACACCCCTTCTCATTACAGAGATGCACATCACCTAATATGCTTAATTGGTAGTAAGCTTTCAAGCCTATACAGCTTGGAGTAAGACAACATGCATAAAGAGGATGATGTGGTCAAAATACTCATTTGCCTAATAATTCTGCACTCCCTGTATATATATATATATAGGGCAAAAGAAATGTGTATGAGAAAGAGTAATCTCTTCCTCCAAAACACAGAACTGTGCTCTAAATAAACCTCTTGCTGATACAATTCTTAAAATTATATTCCACAACTATGTGTGCCTAATATATTACCACAATTTTTTGGAGCTTAAAAAAATGAGAATTCAAATGTTATAAATTCATAGTGATATGTAACCGTATTTAAAATTTGAAACTATAGCTAATAAAGTAAATATTTTATAAAAGGATAAACTTGTTTTTGATCCCACGAAGTGGTGCAGATCAGTTGTAGGTGTCGGCTGCTGTATTTTAGTAATCCTCCGGAATCTCACGGAGTAGGGTAGAAATCTGCAAACATATGAGAAAGAAAGCGCACAAAGGCACCTACATAGTGCAAATCAATTTAATCAAGCTATAAAACACATAAGTTTTAAAACAGTTCCCCCGTAGGGTGTCTACTCACAAGAGTCAACCTCAACCTTATGAGGTATGTACGAGCATGTAAGTATAAGTGTGGCTCAGAACCGCTTGTTTTCTGTACTTGATCCAAGAAGCAAGAGAGGTAAATCGGACCGCCGGGTGATGCTATTGTCCAAAGATATCCTGGCTGAATTTTCCTGGTATCCTTAAATCACTGGTGTCCCCCTGGCAAAAGGCTGTTCTTCCTTTACAAAGTTTCTCAAACAATTGGTCCTTCAACCGAGCTAACAGCTGAACGCTGTTCCACGACGACAGACGCAAGGTGGGAGTGGCCTTACGCGTTTCGCGGTTACGTCACCACTTCGTCAGAGGAATATCCACGCCCACTGGAAAGTTCCTTTAAATACGATCATGTTCAGTGTAGACCGCCCACCTTAGCGTGTCATTTAAAAATTGATAATGCATGTTTGTTATCCTGTTGGTAAGACATATTTGTAATCCTGTCACATAGTCGGCTGATCGTGTCTGTTTACACATTAAGGCAAACAAGGACTAACACATAATGCCTAAGAAATAAGTTAATTCTAATATGTAAAATGTCAATATATTTATTATTTTAAAAAACTAAATACACGATTGTTATAAGCATTGTATAAAAAACAGGGAGCAATCCCTGGTCAAAAGAATAAATATTAATATATTCACACCATCATTAAAATTATATTTTTAGGTGATAGCATTAGTTCATATTTAAAATTATACATATTTATTTAATTCATCCAGTTCATATACCTTATTTACAGAATAGCTGATATCAAATTAAAATCATTAATGAATAAAAAATGGGATTTAATTTATGATACACTATGTGTCTAGGTGTTGCGTAAGTGGTTCTCAACTATGGTGAAATATGCATTGGAAGGGGATATAAAAAGCTCTAAAACCATAAAAGTTTTAATCTAGTAAAAATGCCTGTATATCTACCTCTCTATTGAGACCATATGGTTCTAAAGTCTTGAGGGTGTGTATCCAATAGGTCTCACGTTTACGTAACTTTAAAAGTCTATTGCCCCTTCTTTTGTCTAGAACTACCTGTTCTATTGCTTTAAATTTAAGACAATCGGGGTTGCTTTGGTGTACATCCCTGAAATGGTCATATACGCCGTGGGAAACATCACCAGAGGTGATATTATTTATATGTTCATTTATTCTTCTTTTGAGAGTTGTTCCTTGAATGTAGCTGTGGGAAACAGTACTTGGGAAGAACTAAACGTACTGGGAGCTAGCTGAGCATATCTGGTGAGCCAATGATAAGCATATAGGCATATAGGTGCAACCACCAATCAGTAGCTTGCTTCCAGTAGTGCATTGCTCCACCCGAGCCTACCTAGGTATGATTATCAACAAAGGATACCAAGAACACCTAACAAATAAGACAATAGAGGGAAATTGGAAAGTTGTTTAAAATTGTATGCTGTATCTGAATCAAGTTTAATTCTGACTTCTAAATATTACTCCATTAAATTGTATGGCAGTTTTGCAGATATTTAGATATGTGATTTTATATTATACTAAATCAGATAAACCAAGTGTATAACAGATAATAGATACCAGTCAATTAAACAGTGATAATACATGACAATGTTTCAAAATAAAAATGTTTGGTATTAAGTTGCATAAGATTTTTCACATAATCATTTTTACATATATTTGCAATGCAGTTACATACAAATTATTTATAAAATAGCAGCCATGGCAGACTTTACAATGTTCATTGATGAAAAACTTTACAGTAGGCACTATGCATTCCAGTAGGTAGCATTCCCCTTGCATCTGTCCCACCTAGAATCTTTCATCAGACTGACAAATAGTGAAGCATGATTCATCCCTCCAGAGAAAACATTTTGTTTGATTGCAGAGGCAACCTGCTTGACACCACTCCAGCCAATGCTTGGTATGAAACATGTTTGTCTAAGGCTTGTATACTGTTGCTTGGCCACGGAAACTTTATGAAGCTCCTGACACACAGTTCCTGTGCTGATGTTGCTTCTAGAGGCAGTTTGGAACTCTGTAGTGAGTGATGCAACAGATAATAGGTGTTTTTTTTTGTGCTACGAACGTTAGCACTCGGCTACCCTGCTCTGTGAGTTTGCATGGTCTACCACTTCATGACTGGGCTGTTGTTGCTTCTAGATGCTTCCACTTCACAACAATAGAACTTACAGTTGATCAAGCAGATCTAGTAGGGCAGAAATGTAATGTACTGACTCATAGCAAAAGTTCCACAGTTAATGTCACTGACTCTTCTGTATAACCCATTATACTGCCAATGTTTGTCTATGTGTTGGATTGTATACACCCATTAGCAATAGTTTTGGCTGAAACACCTGAACTCAATAGTCGTCCACATACATTTGGCCATATAATGGGTATATATATTTTTAGATTCAACACAGATATAAGCATTATACAAACTGAGGTCATCAACTCAACTGCTTGGTCATAGAAAGCAGTCATAAGGAATCTACATTTTTAAGACTCTCAATATTGTGATATGACCACAAAAATTGAGCCTCTACACAACTGTTTATGTTTTCTGAAGCTCAATTTTAGCTAGTTATTTGGGATTTATCTCACATAGAATATAAACATTCCATGTTTAACAAAACAAACTGATTAACTTTAAACATATGCGGCATAAGTTTCAGGGCAACTGCTGAAACCCAAATCGCCCGTAAATTCACCTCGTACATCGGGTGAATCACATAAACTGTGTCGGCAGATGCTATACTGCCGTAAATCTGATAATCTGGTGAGGTTCAGAAATGTTCGCAAATACACATTTCTGCTGTCGCCAGTAACTTACCCCAGTATATCATCTTGCGGCGCATAAGTTTAAAAACAAAGAAGTTGAAATCACATGTAAAAATCCAATTCAGCTAAAAACAATTTAAACCGACACGTCAAAAACGCCATTCAAAACCCCTAATCGGCCATTCCCCCACATCGCAACTACTAATAAAAGTTTTTAACCCCTAATCCGCCAAGCCCCCACAATGCAAACAGCTATATAAACTTATTAACTGCTAAACCTCAATCATCCACATCACAAAATACCTAATAAATGTATTAACCCCAAAACCACCAACCCCCAACAACGCAAACTACTATATAAACCTATTAACCTCTAAACTGCCATCCCCCAACAACATAAACACCAAATTAACCTATTAACACCAAACCCACCAACCCCCCACAATGCAAACTACCTAAAACAACTATTAACCCCTAAACCACCAACCCCCACAAGTATTAAACTAATAACTAAGCCCCCTAATCTAACACCCCATAACTTAACCCCAATTAAAATACACTTACATAAAATGAAAAAAATACTAACTACATTAAAAAATATTAAAGGGACACTGAACCCACATTTTTCTTTAATGATTCAGATAGACCATGCAATTTTATTCAACTTTCTAATTTACTCCTATAATCAATTTTTCTTTGTTCTCTTGATTTATTTATTTTAAAAGCAGGAATGTAAATCTGAGCAGCCAGCCCATTTTATGTTCAGCACCATGAATAGCGCTTGCTTATTGGAGGATTACATTTACCGACCAATAAGCAAGCATAACCCAGGTTCTCAACCAAAAATGGGCCTACTCCTATGCATCACATTCCTGGTTTTTAAATAAATATAGCAAAAGAACGAAGAAAAATAATAGGATAAATAAAGATAATAGGAGTAAATTAGAAAGTTGCTTAAAATTGCATGCTCTAGCTGAATCATGAAAGAAAAAATTTGGGTTTAGTGTCCCTTTAAGCAATTACAAACAAATACTAAAAAAAACTAACACTACACAAAATAAAAAAACCTAAAATTACAAAAAAATACATAACCTAACATTACAAATATAACAAACTAAATTATCCAAAATAAAAAAAGTTATTCCTAATCTAACACCCCCTTTAAAAAAAACACCCCAAAATAAAAAAAACCCTCTAATCTAAAAAATAAATTACCAATAGCCCTTTAAATGGCCTTTTGTAGGGCATTGCACTTAAACAGCTCTTTTGACCAGAAAAAAAAAAACAAAGTACCCCCTAACATTACAAAATAAGAACTAAAATAAAAAAAACGACTAAAAAAAAAAAAAATACTCTACCCATTGCCCCTAAAAAGGCATTTGTATGGGCATTGCCCTTAAAAGAGCAATCATCTGTTTTGCAGCCTATAAAAAATAAAAAAGCCCTCATCTAAAAAAAAAAGCCACCCTAAAAAAACAACAACCTAACACTAACCCCAAAATACTCAGCATTGATGAAGTCCGGTGATTCATCTGCTTCTAGGCGGGTTGAAAGGTCTTCTTCCAGGTGTCTCCATTTTCATCCATTGCGGTTCCATCTTCTATACTCTTGGTGGAGGCATGGAGCAGTCGGAGGCGGCGGTCTGCATCACAGAGGTCCTCTTCATGCGATCGTCCGCAGCACACTGAAGTTTGAATGCAAGGTATATATTTTATATTGGCTAAAAAATTCAAATCAGCCAATAGGATGAAAGCTGCTTGTTTTGTTTTCTAAGGGGGTATTAGATTAGGAATAACTTTTTTTATTTTGGATAATATTCGGCTAGATTACGAGTTTTGCATTATGAGCGGCTCGGTGCTAACTTTTATGTTATTGCCACCGCTCACCTCCCTATAGCGCTGCTATTACAGGTTTTCAAAAACCCGGCGTTAGCAGGCAATATTGCAGAGTTGAGCAAAATTGAGCTCCATACCGCACTCAAATACCAGTTCTGCTTTGAGCTGGTTTTACGTGCTCATGCACGATTTCCCCATAGACTTCAATGAGTCGGCTAAAAAAAAGCCTAACACTTGCAATAAAGGAGCGTAAAGCTCCGTAACGCAGCCCCATTGATTTCTATGGGGAAATAACATTTATGTTTAAACCTAACACCTTAACTTAAACCCAGAGTCTAAACACCACTAATCTGCCGCCCCCGACAATGCCGCCACCTACATTATACTTATTAACCCCTAATCTACTGCCGCCGACACCGCCGCAACGTCTGCGCCACCACCTACCTACACTTATTAACCCCTAATCTGCCGCCCCTAACATCGCAGCCACCTACATTACACTTATTAACCCCTAATCTGCCGCCCCCAATGTCGCCACCACTATACTAGTTATTAACCCCTAAACCTAACCCTAAGTCTAAACCTAACCCCACTAACTTTAATATAATTAAAATAAATCTAAATAAAAATTACTATCATTAACTAAATAATACCTATTTAAAACTAAATACTTACCTGTAAAATCAACCCTAAGCTAGCTACAATATAACTAATAGTTACATTGTATCTAGCTTAGGTTTTATTTTTAGTTCACAGCTACCTTTGAATTTATTTTAACTAGGTAGACTAGTTAGTAAATAGTTATTAACTATTAACTAGCTACCTAGTTAAAATAAATACAAATTTACCGGTAAAATAAAACCTAACCTGAGGTAGACTAACACCTAACCTTACACTACAATTAAATACATTACATTAATTAAATACAATTAACTAAATTACAAAAAAACCCCACTAAATTACACAAAACATCATATATTTAAACTAATTACACCTAATCTAATAGCCCTATCAAAATAAAAAAGCCCCCCCCCCCCCAAATAAAAAAACCCCTAGCCTAAACTAAACTGTCAACAGCCCTTAAAAGTGCCTTTTGCGGGGCATTGCCCCAAAGAAAGCAGCTCTTTTACCTGTAAAAAAAATGCAAACAACCCCACAACAGTAAAACCCACCACCCACACAACCAATCAGCCAATAGGATTGAGCTTGCATTCTATTGGCTGATTGGAACAGCCAATAGAATGCGAGCTCAATCCTATTGGCTGATTAGTAGCGGTTTTTATAGTGGTTTACATTGTGGGGGATGGCAGATTAGGGGTTAACTTTTTTTAGATATTGCAATAAGTGGGAATGGCGGATTTGAAGTTATCTTTTATTAGTTATTGCGATGTGGGGGTATGGTGGATTAAGGGTTAACATTTATTAGCTATTGTGATGTGGGGGGATGGCGGATTAGGGGTTAAATTTATTAGTTATTGCGATGTGGGGGATGGTGGATCAAGGGTTGATATTGCGCATGCGTTAGGTGTTTGTTAAGGCTTCCAGGGAGTTATGGTACTTTTATTGTCAGCGCAAGGCTTGCTGCGTCTGCCTATGTGTGGTGAAGTAAAAATTTAGTAAAATTTCTACTTTCTTTGCACTTAAGTCCTTGTGCTAAATATGTGATACCGACTGGCAATGCCAGTTCTATGTTAGTTTATGGGAGTAAAAACAGTGGGTGATGGGTAAAATATACGCGTGTAACTTGTATGCTGTGCCGTATATGTGATCGCTCGATTAGACAAAAAATTGGCGACGCTGGGTTTTGTGCCTGTCGCCACATATGTAATCGCACCCAAGGTATTTATTTTTTACCACTGTTATTCTTTATACCTACCTACCTCTATGTACATAAGAATTTGCTGTAAATTTAGAGAAAAGATGGCATTTTCTTGAAATGACATAGGAACTTTCATTTTAAAGCCTATTTTGGGGCAATTATTTGCATTGATGAATAGCTATTGTGGAATTTAATATTCTGTAAAGTTTTCATCTTTGGTAATTATACAGATTTAAGAGGTTGAGATAGATATGTTGGATAGTTTAGCTCTGTCAACTAACAGATGTTATTTTTAACTGTAAACCATGCAGGCTTTTGTAAAATAGGAAGATACTTTACCTCAAAACTTCCTCAGTAGCCACATTCCATTATAAAGGGACTTTAAGCAGCCAATCACTGTGCTTGTCCCAGGACTTGCAAGGGAGTGTGCATCCAACATGTTATTTCCCTATTTAGTTTATAGGTGTTTGCTATGAAATATCATATTTCAGTGAAATCTCATGAGATCATATTAAAGCAAAGCACTGCTAATGCTGATTGGCTATTTTTTTTCAACTTTCAGCTTGATATAGTAGCTGAAGGATAACTGTTCACAGAACATTTACTTTTGCGAGCTGAGCACATTTTGAGGTAAAATATCTTATATTTATGTTCATGTGATCTTTTCTTGTTAGCTTTTTGCAGTTATGCTGCATCACTTTATATAATGAAAAAGAAAATAAAAGAAACCTTATAGCAGCACTCTTTGTCAAATAAACCTTTTTACTGAATCATTATAGTTAACATACACTATAACAATAATACCGTGCACAGCTTACATCTGTATTGTCATCATAATAATGTGGTAATGAAATACATATCCCACCATAAATACATCAAATACCATAAAAGGGAGGAAATTAGCACAACATAATAACAGCAAAAATATGTGAACAGGCCGTTAGCAAATATTGCAACAAATGTGTTATACTTATCACAGAATGTCCACAATTAAGGATAGTCAGTTGCGTGAGCCGTAAGACTGAAGAAAAAATGGCCCACAATAACATCCACAGGACAAGGTAATTAGTCCCATGAGCCGTAGGATAAAGAGTATTAGCAAATCATAGTATCCTCCCAATGTCTTTTTGTAACTCCTTGGTTGTAAGGTATTTCTAAAGACCCAAAGTAGACACAGTCTTTATTGTGCGCCTGCAAATATCAGTGTAAGTGATCCTGGAAGGAGTGCATTAATCTCAAACACGGCCAGGAACCAGGTTTCCCCAGTAAAAACTAGCCGTGGAGAAATCGATTATATTTACCCCGATACCTTCTCCTTCTACACTCGCACTCTGCTTGAGCTGTTCGGCACACACAGATCTGTATCTCAGATTCAATATTAACTGCAAGCTGCAATCAACTTGAGTAAGTGTTAGTAGCCATCACTTTCAAGTGATTTAGCATTTAAGTATTATGTCCCTTTAATTTAAGAATTACTTTTTCTTTCTTCTTACTACATTGTTCTAAGTTATATGTTGATTTTAATCTTTCTTATCCCGTTTACTGGTTGTTTTTCAGTTCCTGATCCATGTTTTTCTGAGGAATCACAATCCAATCAATAGAAACAGCTTTCGTATCGGGGACAATTTATATCAGATCCAAGCTGATAGAGGGAAATAAATCCATACGATGCATGAACACCATCTGCTTCTGTATTCACAATTATCCAGACCATGAGTTTTGGACTATATTTCACAACAACACACATCCAATTCAACACACCAAGGGTGTTGATAAAGTACAAAACTGGTCTTTTCAAGATGTTTGCCAGTATTCAAAAACAATGTGGAATAATTCTACTATGTTTAACATGTGCATTACACATAGATAGATAGATAGATAGATAGATAGATAGATAGTTAGATTATAGATAGATGATAGATAAATTTGATTATCTGCCATCAAGTCACCCAGGTTAGTTAAATAACTGTATCAATTGAGTATCAGGAACTCCTATTTGTGTTCTTTATACCTCAGCATTGCAGCATGCCCATTTATGTTGATGTTCAGTACACAGTCTCTAACTAGCTGTACCCTCTTGTGATAGATCTTACCAAACTGACACATGTTTTGCCCAGAGGTTTTCTCAAGTATGTCATCACTCAAGTATGTCATCACTGAGATCAGTCCTTCCTTAAATAGTATAAATGTACTTAAATAGTAATAAATGTAAAATATTAAAAATATTTATAGCAATTATTAAAATTTATTATGCATATTGTAAAATATATATATATCTTCTATAGATTATTTAGAAATTTTTATGTATGAATGCAGTGCATTTGTAATATGGCAAACTCCAATTCCCCATATAATAACAGAGTAAAAGTTTGGATCACAACTACAGACTTGAAATCAAAGGCAGATATCCAGTACTACTGCGTGTTTAAATACTTAAACAGTATAACTCTAGGTTGTGTAGTTGAATTATTTAACCAACCGGATTACTATATCAGGCTAGCTAGACCGTTAGTAGTTATTAATAGTATTAAAGGGACAGTCAACACTTAATTTAACATGATTGGATATTGAAAATAAAAAAACGAAGTTGCGCCTGCAATATACCCCTCCTGCCTTGCCGCCTTGCTTCTTTCCTAATCAGCGTTGCTAACCTCTCTAATAACCGGTAAATATGGCAGCCGAACTCCCCCCACCGTTACGCAGCTGCCTTCTTCTTTAACTGCGTGCAATTTCTGTCCGAGGACTGGATTCTGATTTGCTTATCAGTTGAAGAAGAAGGCAGCTACGTAATGGTGGGGGGAGTTTGGCTGCCATATTTACCGATTATTAAAGAGGTTAGCGACGCTGATTAGGAAAGAAGCAAGGCGGCAAGGCAGGAGGGGTATAGTGCAGGCACATCTTCGTTTTTTTATTTTCAATATACAATCATGTTAAATTAAGTGTTGACTGTCCCTTTAATACTATTAATAACTGTCCCTTTAATGCAGGATTTTAGTATAGAGAGGAAGGTTAAAAGGAGATGGAACTCAGCAAAAAATATACGCCTGTAGCAGACAAACTTATTAAAGCTTCAGAACAGGAAATCTGTCTGGAGCAACAAGCTGGAACCACTGCTGGCAATATGAGGAAAAATAGAGAGGTACCTGTTAGGTTAATCGTTAACCTGTGGCAAGCAGGGAACTCCAAATTAGGGAAGGAAGAGCTCTAACTGAGCCATTAAGCACAACATTGTCCTCCGTTGCTCTGTGCAGGCTGATGCAAGGAGAAGCAGGCAGATCACGTGAACTGAACATAGCACACACGGCTACGAAGTAGGAAGATACTCTAACTAGGTGGAGATGATCTGTTCCGTTCAAGACGAATACAGCTCCAGGTTCCAACAGGTCCGGTATAGGAAGTTGAAGACAAAAGGCAAAAGGTACTTCAAAGGCTAGATACAAGAGCACCGATCAGACAGTGCTATTTACAAAATATCAAGCTAAGAGTAATGTGCAAAGATGCCTTTTATTGGTAGACCAGTAAGTAACTCCACCCACTGTTAAAATTGCATTGCACTGCAACTTCTGGGCCTAGGTATTCTTTTCAACAAAGGAGACCTTTTTTTTCTCTGTTTTCTTTTTATAATTAATAAGTTATTCTTATAAACGTTTAGTTCTTTTTTTTAGAAATTGCTATCATAGTGGTATGAAATATGATAGTGATTTATAAATTATTATTCTTATTATTTCCCTAACCAGCAGAACAATTCCAGAGTTGGATAAGGGTTAAAATGATATTTGATTTAACTTAATGTGCTGTAATTTGATGTCATCTGTTGCTGTCTCAGGCCTGCCTTACTATAACAAACCATATATGAGCTTTCACTGCTGGTTAATAAAGTTAAAAAATGTGTAAGTAAAAATATAGTTTTACATCAGTGCACCCCCAGATTCCTTTGTAAATCAGATAGAGTGGGTGTTTACTTCCTTTTGGATATGTTCAACATTTTCAACAGCTTCTCTGTATGAGAGAACCAGCAAGAGAGCTCTAATGGTTCACATTTTTAATCTTAAGCTTGACTGTACGTTTTATAAACAGAGAAAGTGCCAAGAGGTAGAAATTTGATTATATTATCACTTTATTTTTAAGACTCATTTCAACATGGTTGTTCGATTTTATAGTGGAACATCCTATTTTTAAACCCCATATTTTGCTGTACACACTATATTTTCTGTACTTCGCAGAAAATGAATCCCAGGTGCTTTCATAGGCTTCAGTAATTTATTGATATGGTCAATTTAAGTCACAGTAAAAAGGAGTGAAGGTTAGTCGTCTCTTTTATGAAAACCCATGGTATATAAACTCTGAAATTAAGCTAGTTTTATTTAGAGCTATAATGTCTAGGAAATGCTTTTCAAATTGCATAAATGATTATTAAAGTTTTAATTTTGTCCTGTTTGTTGTAATCATCATGTATGTTACAGGGTTCACAGTTAGAAATCTGCTGACTGTGTTAAATAACAGCAGTACACATATAGGTGGTCGCCTTTGAGCGCATAGAACTGTGTGAAAGTCTATTCCTAATTTTACTCTGTTATTATATGGGAAATTGGAGTTTGCCATATTACAAATGCATTCATACATAAAAAGTTCTAAATAATCCATAGAAGATATATATATATTTTACAATATGCATAATAAATTTTAATAATTGCTATAAATATTATTAATATTTTACATTTAATATTTCAATGTGCGCTAACTGTGATATAATTAAATCGTGAACCACAATGCTAGATATGCATATTTTACATTCCAATGTTCTTCACATAGAAAATAAAGTAAATAAATATAAATAATTACATTTTTATTAATAAATAAATATATATATATATATATATATATGATAATGTTAATGTAAAATAGATATAGCTATAGGAATATATATATAAAGGTATAGGCATATATAAATATGTATTTACAATACTAATTACAGTATCCTGTTTGTGAAAAACATTCAAATGATAAATATGTACAGTAAATGAACGCAAATCGCGATTGCACTTAAGTGAACATATTTACTTTCAATCAGACTACTTGTGCTATTTCCATCTCTCAAAAAGTAGGGGGAAAAAACTATCGCCTAGATTACGAGTCTTGCATTAGCCTTAAAAAGCAGCGTTGAGAGGTCCCAACGCTGCTTTTTAACGCCCGCTGGTATTACGAGTCTGTACTGCTCACTTTTTTCCTGCGACTCGAGAATACCGCAAATCCCCTTACGTCAATTGTGTATCCTATAGGCATATATAAATATATATTTACAATACTAATTACAGTATCCTGTTTGTGAAAAACATTCAAAATATAAATATGTACAGTAAATAAGTAGTAAAACAAATAAATACATAAATACTTATGTACACAGATCTATACATACAAATATGCATACATACACATATATAGACCGGTCTATGTATGTATGTGTGTATGTATATATGTATATATAATATATATATATATATATATATATATATATATATATATATATATATATATATATATATATACAGGGAGTGCAGAATTATTAGGCAAGTTGTATTTTTGAGGATTAATTTTATTATTGAACAACAACCATGTTCTCAATGAACCCAAAAAAACTCATTAATATCAAAGCTGAATAGTTTTGGAAGTAGTTTTTAGTTTGTTTTTAGTTATAGCTATTTTAGGGGGATATCTGTGTGTGCAGGTGACTATTACTGTGCATAATTATTAGGCAACTTAATAAAAAACAAATATATACCCATTTAAATGATTTATTTTTACCAGTGAAACCAATATAACATCTCAACATTCACAAATATACATTTCTGACATTCAAAAACAAAACAAAAACAAATCAGTGACCAATATAGCCACCTTTCTTTGCAAGGACACTCAAAAGCCTGCCATCCATGGATTCTGTCAGTGTTTTGATCTGTTCACCATCAACATTGCGTGCAGCAGCAACCACAGCCTCCCAGACACTGTTCAGAGAGGTGTATTGTTTTCCCTCCTTGTAAATCTCACATTTGATGATGGACCACAGGTTCTCAATGGGGTTCAGATAAGGTGAACAAGGAGGCCATGTCATTAGATTTTCTTCTTTTATACCCTTTCTTGCCAGCCACGCTGTGGAGTACTTGGACGCGTGTGATGGAGCATTGTCCTGCATGAAAATCATGTTTTTCTTGAAGGATGCAGACTTCTTCCTGTACCACTGCTTGAAGAAGGTGTCTTCCAGAAACTGGCAGTAGGACTGGGAGTTGAGCTTGACTCCATCCTCAACCCAAAAAGGCCCCACAAGCTCATCTTTGATGATACCAGCCCAAACCAGTACTCCAACTCCACCTCCCCTTGAGTGCTGCATCCCTCTGCAAGATATCTCACTATTTTTGACTTTTCTGAGCCTGTCAATTCCTTCTTTTGACCCATTTTGCCAAAGGAAAGGAAGTTGCCTAATAATTATGCACACCTGATATAGGGTGTTGATGTCATTAGACCACACCCCTTCTCATTACAGAGATGCACATCACCTAATATGCTTAATTGGTAGTAGGCTTTCGAGCCTATACAGCTTGGAGTAAGACAACATGCATAAAGAGGATGATGTGGTCAAAATACTCATTTGCCTAATAATTCTGCACTCCCTGTATATATATATATATATATATATATATATATATATATATATATGTATATGTGTTCATGACTCAGGTAGAGCATTCAATTTTAAGCAACTTTATAGCTTACTCCTATTATAACTTTTTCTTTATTCTCTTTGTATCTTTATTTGAAAATCAGCTAGGTAGCACTAATCAGCACATGGGTGGCACTTTCTGATTTGTGTATGAATGTAGCCACCAATCAGCAAGCGCTACCCAGATGCTGAACCAAAAATGCTTACATTCAAATAAAGATACAAAGAGAACAATGAAAAAATGTTAATATGAGTAAATAAGAAAGTTGCTTAAAACTGTATGCTGTATCTGAATCATGAAAATTAAATTTTTACTATACTACTCCTTTAAAGCCCTTTGCAGCCCTTTTTTGTCAAATACCTTATACCATATATCTTCAGGCCTTATAGCATTTTTAATAATTTTTTATTAGATAATGTTTATATGAGTGTGAATGAACTTTTAACTGCCCTTTACCCGAGCTCTCAAGTCAAGCTAACTAAATGAACGCAAATCGCGATTGCACTTACTTACTGACTGCTGGCCGTGTGGAGGACTACCTCTGCCCAGTTGGGTGAAGAAGTCTCAAGGTAGGATAATCTTCAGGGGGTTAGTGTTAGGTTTTATTAAGGGGGGATTGGGTGGGTTTTAGAGTAGGGTTGGGTGTGTGGGTGGTGGGTTTTAATGTTGGGGAGGTATTGTATTTTTGTTTACAGGTAAAAGAGCTGATTAATTTGGGGCAATGCCCCGCAAAAAAGCCCTTTTAAGGGCTATTATTATTATTATCAGGTATATGTAGAGCGCCAACAGATTCCGCAGCGCTATTTGTTAGGGGGATTAGATTAAGTGTAATTAGTTTAAAAAACTTGTAATTATTTTATTATTTTCTGTAATTTAGTGGGGGGGGGTTCGTACTTAAGATAATTTTTTTCAATTTTATTTAATTGTATTTAATTTAGGGTAATTCATTTAATTGTAGTGTAGTGTTAGGTGTATTTGTAACTTAGGTAAGAATTTATTTTACAGGTAAATGTGTCTTTATTTTAGCTAGGTAGTTATTAAATAGTTAATGACTATTTAATAACTATTCTACCTAGTTAAAATAAATACAAAGTTGCCTGTAAAATAAAAATAAATCCTAACGGCTAGATTTAGAGTTTTGTCGGTAAAGACCCGCGTAGCTAACGCTGGCTTTTTTTCTCCCGCACCTTTTAAATACCGCTGGTATTAAGAGTTCACAGAAGGGCTGCGTTAGGATCCAAAAAGGGAGCGTATAGCATATTTACCGCCATTGCAACTCTCAATACCAGCGGTGCTTACGGACTCGGCCTGCTTCAAAAAGTGCTTGTGCACGATTCCCCCATAGGAAACAATGGGGCTGTTTGAGCTGAAAAAAAACCTAACACCTGCAAAAAAAGCAGCGTTCAGCTCCTAACACTGCCCCATCGTTTCCTATGGGGAAACACTTCCTATGTCTGCACCTAACACTCTAACATGTAACCCGAGTCTAAACACCCCTAACCTTACACTTATTAACCCCTAATCTGCCGACCCCGCTATCGCTGACCCCTGCATATTATTATTAACCCCTAATCTGCCGCTCCGTACACCGCCGCAACCTACATTATACCTATGTACCCCTAATCTGCTGCCCCTAACACCGCCGACCCCTATATTATATTTATTAACCCCTAATCTGCCACCCCCAAGTCGCCTTCACCTACCTACAATAATTAACCCCTAATCTGCCGACCAGACCTCACCACTACTATAATAAATGTATTAACCCCTAAAGCTAAGTCTAACCCTAACACTAACACCCCCCTAAGTTAAATGTAATTTAAATCTAACTAAATAAATTAACTCTTATTAAATAAATTAATCCTATTTAAAGCTAAATACTTACCTGTAAAATAAACCCTAATATAGCTACAATATAAATTATAATTATATTGTAGCTATTTTAGGATTTATATTTATTTTACAGGCAACTTTGTATTTATTTTAACCAGGTACAATAGCTATTAAATAGTTAATAACTATTTAATAGCTACCTAGTTAAAATAATTACAAAATTACCTGTAAAATAAATCCTAACCTAAGTTACAATTAAACCTAACACTACACTATCAATAAATTAATTAAATAAAATACCTACAATTACCTACAATTAAACCTAACAATACACTATCAATAAATTAATTAAATACAATACCTACAAATAAATACAATTAAATAAACTAACTAAAGTACATAAAATAAAAAAAGAACTAAGTTACAAAAAATAAAAAAATATTTACAAATATTAGAAAAATATTACAACAATTTTAAACTAATTACACCTACTCTAAGCCCCCTAATAAAATAACAAAGACCCCCAAAATAAAAAAATGCCCTACCCTATTCTAAAAATTCAAATAGAAAAGCTATTTTACCTTACCAGCCCTGAAAAGGGCCTTTTGCGGGGCATGCCCCAAAGAATTCAGCTCTTTTGCCTGTAAAAAAAAACATACAATAACCCCCCCAACATTACAACCCACCACCCACATACCCCTAATCTACCCCAACCCCCCCTTAAATAAACCTAACACTAAGCCCCTGAAGATCTCCCTACCTTGTCTTCACCACACCGGGTTCACCGATCGGTCCAGAAGAGCCTCCGAAGTCTTCATCCAAGCCCAAGCGGGGGGCTGAAGATGTCCATGATCCGGCTGAAGTCTTGATCCAAGCGGGAGCTGAAGAGGTCCATGATCCGGCTGAAGTCTTCATCCAAGCGGGAGCTGAAGAGGTCCATGATCCGACTGAAGTCTTCTATCAAGCGGCATCTTCAATCTTCCTTCTTCCGGATCCATGTTCATCCCGCCGACGCGTAACATCCATCTTCACCGACGACTTCCCGACGAATGACGGTTCCTTTAAGGGACGTCATCCAAGATGGCGTCCCTCGAATTCCGATTGGCTGATAGGATTCTATCAGCCAATCGGAATTAAGGTAGGAAAATTCTGATTGGCTGATGGAATCAGACAATCAGATTCAAGTTCAATCCGATTGGCTGATCCAATCAGCCAATCAGATTGAGCTTGCATTCTATTGGCTGTTCCGATCAGCCAATAGAATGCGAGCTCAATCTGATTGGCTGATTGGATCAGCCAATCGGATTGAACTTGAATCTGATTGGCTGATTCCATCAGCCAATCAGATTTTTCCTACCTTAATTTTGATTGGCTGATAGAATCCTATCAGCCAATCGGAATTCGAGGGACGCCATCTTGGATGACGTCCCTTAAAGGAACCGTCATTCATCGGGAAGTCGTCGGTGAAGATGGATATTCCGCGTCGGCGGGATGAACATGAATCTGCAAGAAAGAAGTAAGAAGTTTGAAGATGCCGCTTAATAGAAGACTTCAGCCGGATCATGGACCTCTTCAGCTCTCACTTGGATGAAGACTTCAGTCAGATCATGGACCTCTTCAGCTCCCGCTTGGATGAAGACTTCAGCCAGATCATGGACCTCTTCAGCTCCCGCTTGGATCAAGACTTCAGCCGGATCATGGACATCTTCAGCCCCCCACTTGGGCTTGGATCGAGACATCGGAGCCTGGACCAATTGCTGATACCCGGTGTGGTGAAGAGGTAGGAAGATCTTCAGGGGCTTAGTGTTAGGTTTATTTAAGGGGGGTTTGGGTTAGATTAGGGGTATGTGGGAGGTGGGTTGTAATGTTGGGGGGGTATTGTATGTTTTTTTTTTACAGGCAAAAGAGCTGAATTCTTTGGAGCATGCCCCGCAAAAGGCCCTTTTCAGGGCTGGTAAGGTAAAAGAGCTTTTCTATTTTAATTTTAGAATAGGGTAGGGCATTTTTTTTATTTTAGGGGTCTTTGTAATTTTATTAGGGGGCTTAGAGTTGGTGTAATTAGTTTAAAATTGTTGTAATATTTTTCTAATGTTTGTAAATATTTTTTTATTTTTTGTACTTTAGTTAGTTTATTTAATTGTATTTATTTGTAGGTATTGTATTTAATTAATTTATTGATAGTGTAGTGTTAGGTTTAATTGTAGGTATTTTATTTAATTAATTTATTGATAGTGTAGTGTTAGGTTTAATTGTAACTTAGGTTAGGATTTATTTTACAGGTAATTTTGTAATTATTTTAACTAGGTAACTATTAAATAGTTATTAACTATTTAATAGCTATTGTACCTGGTTAAAATAAATACAAAGTTGCCTGTAAAATAAATATTAATCCTAAAATAGCTACAATATAATTATAATTTATATTGTAGCTATATTAGGGTTTATTTTACAGGTAAGTATTTAGCTTTAAATAGGAATAATTTATTTAATAAGAGTTAATTTATTTCGTTAGATTTAAATTATATTTAAGTTACGGGGGTGTTAGGGTTAAGGTTAGAATTAGCTTTAGGGGTTAATAAATGTATTAGAGTAGCGGTGAGGTCCGGTCAGCAGATTAGGGGTTAATACTTGAAGTTAGGTGTCGGCGATGTTAGGGAGGGCAGATTAGGGGTTAATACTATTTATTATAGGGTAATTGAGGCGGGAGTGAGGAGGATTAGGGGTTAATACATTTATTATAGTAGCGGTGAGGTCCGGTCGGCAGATTAGGGGTTACTTATTGTAGGTAGGTGGAGGCGACATTGGGGGTGGCAGATTAGGGGTTAATAAATATAATATAGGGGTCGGCGGTGTTAGGGGCAGCAGATTAGAGGTTCATAGGGATAACGTAGGTTGCGGCGGTGTACGGAGCGGCAGATTAGGGGGTTAAAAATTTTTAATAGAGTGGCGGCGATGTGGGGGGACCTCGGTTTAGGGGTACATAGGTAGTTTATGGGTGTTAGTGTACATTAGAGCACAGTAGTTAAGAGCTTTATAAACCGGCGTTAGCCCATAAAGCTCTTAACTCCTGACTTTTTTCTGCGGCTGGAGTTTTGTCGTTAGATTTCTAACGCTCACTTCAGCCAAGACTCTAAATACCGGCGTTAGAAAGATCCGATTGAAAAGATAGGATACGCAAATGGCGTAGGGGGATCTGCGGTATGGAAAAGTCGCGGCTGGAAAGTGAGCGTTAGACCCTTTCCTGACTGACTCTAAATAGCAGCGGTAGCCCAAAACCAGCATTAGCCTCTAACGCTGGTTTTGACGGCTAACGCCAAACTCTAAATCTAGCCGTAAGATAGCTACAATGTAACTATTATTTATATTGTAGCTATCTTAGGGTTTATTTTACAGGTAAGTATTTAGTTTTAAATAGGAATAATTTAGTTAATGATAGTAATATTTATTTAGATTTATTTAAATTATATTTAAGTTATGGGGGTGTTAGGGTTAGACTTAGGTTTAGGGGTTAAAAACTTTATTATAGTGGCGACGACGTTGGGGCGGAAGATTAGAGGTTAATAAATGTAGTTAGGTTGCGACGACATTTGGGGCGGCAGATTAGGGGTTAATAAATACAATGTAGGTGTTGGCGATGTTTGGGTCAGCAGATTAGGGGTTCATAAGTATAATGAAGGTGGGGGCGGTGTCCGGAGAGGTAGATTAGGGGTTAATAATATAAAGTAGGTGTTGGCGATGTTGGGGGCGGCAGATTAGGGGTTAATAAGTGTAAGATTATTGGTGTTTAGACTCGGGGTTCATGTTAGGGTGTTAGGTGTAGACATAAAAAGTATTTCCCCATAGGAATCAATGGGGCTGCGTTAAGAGCTTTACGCTGCTTTTTTGCAGGTGTTAGACTTTTTTCAGCTGGCTCTCCCTCATTGATTCCTATGGGGAAATTGTGCATGAGCACATTTTACCTGCTTACTGCTAACGTAAGCAACGCTGCTATTGCGGTGAGATGTGGAGCTAAATTTTGCTCTTCGCTCACTTTTTTGCAGCTAACACCAGGTTTCTAAAAACCTGTAATACCAACGTTGTCTTAAGTGAGCGTTGAGTTAAAAAGGCTCGTTAACACCGCACAGCTTACCGACAAAAACTCGTAATCTAGGCGTATACCACTTGTGTTCAAAATTTAGTGCGCCACTCCTAATCTAGTCCATAATTGGTTAAAATTTGTTTAACATTTTAATAAACATTTAATCATATACCGCTGATCTCTGAATATTTAATCAATGAGGGATATTTTTTTTTCAGTTTTTTTATATTTTTTAAACAGAATATTATTTAGCAAACATATTTATTCTCTTAAGCTTTACAAAACATTTTTTTTCCCCAACAATTATTTAGGGGTGATAGTGTTAATGGAAAAGGCTGAGCAACAAAAATAGAAAAATAATGAAATTAATGGCTACACTCCAATTCCCGATTCATCTTAGTAATTGAACAAATTATTTTCTTACATAATACCAAATATTTTCTATGTGGAAATATATAAAATTGAATGTATATTTGAAACAGTTCGGTGACAGGTGATGTTGAAACCACTTTCAGCTATCTAATGTAGTGTAATTTAACAAAATGTTCTATGTGGTCTGCAGAATGAATTTCATACTAGGTTTAATTTCCATTATGTAACACCTCATTTTTAGAGGGACACATACTGAACAGGTTGCATTTACAAAATGCTAATTCATAGTAATTTGTAGCTCTGGGTGCAGTATTTTGTGACCATCTCAACCTCGAAGGGGCTTAGATTTAAAAAAAAATTAAATACACCTCTTGAGCCTTAGAAGCTCAGTACATCAGCTGCATAGATCAAATCATAATGAATGGATGAGAGTAATAATGTTTTTACTGTATAGGGAAAACAATAACCTTAAAAACACAATTTTACAGGCTTTGCTAATCACTCTTGAAATGAAATTATTAAGAAGAAAGAATATACGATTAACAACTATTTCTCATGAACACTCAATATTGAAAAAATAAAGCTGCAAAATGAGATCCAAGTAGAAAAAGGACAGGTCATGTCATAAAGCATTTTGATGCAAATGAAAAAAGAAAGATTTCCTGCTATAATAAAGAATGAAATTGAAACTGTGCAGAAATGATTGTGTGTAAGAATGCTATTCTCACCTATCCACGCCTACCATCTCATCACCAGCTATCTTCAAACTCATTTTAAAAGTAATTGCAAATGCATGCTAAAGTATAGAGAAACAATAGATTTTTTCTGCACATTTTAGGCCCATGCATAAGCAAAATATAGTCATGCAGCTATTGTAAACCATAGGGAGTATGTGGCATACTCTCTGGAAACTAGAGAATTGATTGCATGACTAATGCCATTCAAATTTATCCCGGGAGTGAGTACATTTATTCAATCAGCCTTACAACATTTGTAAAATATGTGCTACTTTAACACTGGTCTGGCATATGAAAGTCTACAGCTTACTTTTATTAATGTTAATATTGTTTGTTATCAGTTTTGTATAGAAACAACTTTTGTCATTAAATTTCCTTTTGCTTCACTGATTAACCACAGAGAGAAAAAGGGACAGTTTTGACATTGAGTGCTTCTACCTGATTCCTGATATATATATTATATTTGTTTTAAATGGAAAACTAAATGGAAATGTAAGCTAAACAAAACAATAGTAAAGGCATGAAATTATATCAGATCTGAAATCTGTAAAGCTTGCACTTTGGTCTAAAACTTTAACCAGAAGAATGAACAGAATTAATCTTTGACAGTGATTCCACCCATCACACCCTGGAATGAGGGAGAAAGGAAGAAAGATGAGTGCAGTTGATTCCTGTCAAAAGCAAGTTTTTAATTGTGTTTAGTGTTGGCAGAGGGGCATTAGTTTTTGCTGGATATTTGCAGGGTATTTTCAAAGTGGGTTGATGAAGAAGGGTTTGGTTAGTTGGAAATTTGCAGTGGGGTTGTGTGTAGGAGTCTATTACTGGAACACTGATCCAGGTGTATATATATAGAGAGAGCACCTTAATGGGTTGAGCAAAATCCCAACACTAGTAAAGTAACAGTGCAAGAATGCAAATACATTCTAAAACTCAAAAGCTCAGAGTCTTTCTGACAGGCTAGTAGTAGCAACAGGAAATCAGAAAAAGTACTGAAGAACACAAACATAGTTAATGGACAGAGACTAGTCAATATCAAACAGTAAACAGCTCTCTTGAGAAACAATAGGGCTCAGCAACAAAAAAGTATTCACAGAATAGCTGAGCACATTAGGCATTGAGAGGCAGGCTCATTTAGGGCCAGATTAAAAGTTGCGCTCTAACTAGGTTTTAAAGTTACATTTTTATTACATGTTGAAAAAGCTCATGAGTGAAAGATCAGGCATGCTAATTCCAGAGCCACTCATTTTATGATTGTGTTAACTTTGCGGTCACACACTAAAGCAAGACCAAACTAGACCATCAGTTCTAAACTCGATGTGAGTAAGGAATACTTTACATGCCAACATTCTTCACATAGCAGAAAATGTTCTTATTTTAAAAATAAAAAAATTCTCTCTCTCTCTCTCGCTCTATATACTGTGTGTATATATATATATATATATATATATATTATTTTTTAAATATATATCTATACCTATATATCAATATATATATAATTATTTTTTAAATATATATCTATACCTATATATCAATATATATATAATTATTTTTTAAATATATATCTATACCTATATATCAGTATGAATACATATATATATAGCGCTTCCAAAGGGAGTAATCCCCATACATGTAGTGAAAAAAGGATACATATAATTTCCCAACCTCCCAAACATGTAACACAGTAAAAAATATTTGTGTCAATGATGACACATACACACACACAATGACCCCCCCACACACAATAACCCCCCACACACAGTAACCCCTTTAAACACAATAACCCCCCCCCCACACACAATGACTCACACACACAATGACCCACACACATATATAAATCCAATATAACTATTTAATAATAATAAAAAAATAAAAAGGACAAATTTATCAAAACATAAAGTGCTCTATTAATATATTATGTATTACAAAATATATGTAACAATTAAAGGATGCCAGTACAAAGGTAAGGACAAAAATGTGATTACAACAATATGACATAGGAATGTTCTTGAGAATCTCCTCCTTGAGTCGTTTATAATTACTGTCCAATATTTTCCAGATGTCAGATTTAAGGGTAATCCCTAGATTGTGTATGCTAGATTGTGCTATCTTGAGAGGGCAGATATGTGAGATATTATCTATAACAGACTGTAATTAGGAAATGTTGAGGAGTTCAGCAGGTCACCTACCGGTAGATTGGAGATCTGGTATGATGCAGAAGGCATCTGTTGTGGCGTGCTACTGAAGGGCCCTGTGGAGCAGAAGTGTCCCTCTCCTTGCCGTGGGATGAAGATGCGTAGCTGCAGTATGCAACGCTGAATCTAGGCAACACTGAATCAAGGGGATCGATGATGTGCTACGCAGACTCTTTTCATGTGGCACACAGAGATCTATGGGGCACCAGGGCTTTAATTGAACACTCCTCCACTGCCACTACCAAATGCAGGGGAGCCGGTCAGGATGTGCACGCTCTTCCCATGTGGTTGCATCACAGAATGTCGAGGCCTAGCAGCTCCGGTTTCAAATGAAGTTAACATACCTTTCTGCAAACTAAATGCCCTCACATACATCTCTCAGCCAAGAAGGGAGCAGGTCTTTCCCGCTCCAAAATGAGCAAATGTTTCAGAGCATTGACATGGTAACCCTTGGCAACACTCTGATTTAAAACTGTTAGGGGCGGGCACAGTCGCTGAAAAATTTGGGAAAAAAATTTAAGTTGAAAAAAAAAAGTTTGTTTGTTGTGCTGAAGTTGGGGCCCCCCTGAGGGTTGGACCTGCCGGGCCCGGTCACAATTGTGACTTCTGCACCACCGTTACTTCCGCCCTTTTTCCAGTGTTAGACCTCCATAAGTTTTTCTTTTTCTTTCTCCTTGTAGTGATGAGCCGTCTCTATCTCTGACTCCAAAATTCAGAAATGTAGGAAACCCTCCTTCTGTTCACTGTATAACTAACAGTGAGTGATTTTAGGGTTTACACATTTATCTAGAGCTTGGCCAGGAGTATACATTTAAAAAATGTTATTTTATTAAGGACAAAAAAATAATAATAAGTAAATAAACAAACTAAAAATTAGATTATCTCACTGCGGTTAAAACATAAAGTAGATTTTAGTTTAAAAATCTAAATTAGGTAGCCAGTATAAGTAGTAACTGACCCTGTAATGTAGCGTGCCAAGTGGCTAACCAGGACAACTGGAAGTGACGTTATGAATGAGTGTCACGTGACCTTACGCGTTTTGTGAGCGTCTATGCTCAATTTGTCAGAGGTTCATTCTTAGCCATCCTTTGCCAACTTAAGTAGTCTGTGAAATGAAAGATTGCTGTCTTAATTGATAAATTGTATTGTAATTTTGTGGAGGATTATTTTTGCTTTTGATCAAATTAATACTATTGAGTATTCTGGGTCTAAAAACAATAAATAAATATGATGTTAAAATAATAAACCCTCGTTTTTGGTCTTTAATTAGAAACAACTGATTGAATCTGATTAATTACATATATAGAGAGAATGTATATAAGTTAATTCCCGAATTTTAGGTCAGAGAGTTAAACAAAAAATTAGAGGTTATAAAATTGATTTCTAAAATTTTAAAAAAAATTCTGCTCTAAATGTGTATAACCAAAAATGGGTTATGTGGTGTGCTGTATTAAGTGTTTTATATTATTTGCTAAATATTATTTTTAAAATGTTTAATATTCATTGTTGAATATTAAATTTTGTTATTTTCGTAATTTTTTTTTTGGATTTTCACTGTCTTATGGAAGAAGTGTAGGTCAAAGAAATGTTGCTATGTCTATATCTGTGCTTAGACCATATTGTTTTATGGTTTTAAATTTGTAGATCCAATAGGTCTCTCTTTTCCTTAGTTCTAGGAGTATGTTGGTAGCTTCTTTGTATGATATGTGTTCTATTGCTTTTATTTTAAATTCAGTAGCGTTTTTATTGTGGTAATTGTTGAAGTGTGTACCAATTCCATATTCTGCTTCTTCACTAGAGATGCTTTTTATATATTATTAAAAACTTGTTCTTCTAAGTGAAGAACCTTGAAATGTAAAGTATGTCTATTCAAAACACATTAAAACATATAAAACTTGCATATGTAAAGGCAGTTGACTAGAAAGAGCTCAAATGTGTAAATATGAGTATATATATGTATATATATATATATATATATATATATATATATTATACAAGATAAAGCCCTGGAAAGGGCTAAACACGTTCGCCTAGATTTAGAGTTCTGCGGCCAAAGGGGTGCGTTAGCTACGCGTGCTTTTTTCTGGCCGCACCTTTTAAATACCGCTGGTATTGAGAGTTCACAGAATGGCTGCGTTAGGCTCCAAAAAAGGAGCGTAGAGCATATTTAACGCAACTTCAACTCTCGATACCAGCGGTGCTTACGGACGCGGCCAGCTTCAAAATCGTGCACGTGCACGATTTCCCCATAGAAAACAATGGGGCTGTTTGAGCTGAAAAAAAACCTAACACCTGCAAAAAAGCCGCGTTTAGCTCCTAACGCAGCCCCATTGTTTGCTATGGGGGAACACTTCCTACGTCTGCACCTAACACCCTAACATGTACCCCGAGTCTAAACACCCCTAACCTTACACTTATTAACCCCTAATCTGCCGCCCCCGCTATCGCTGACACCTGCATATTTTTTTAACCCCTAATCTGCCGCTCCGTAAACCGCCGCTACTTACATTATCTCTATGTACCCCTAATCTGCTGCCCTAACATCGCCGACCCCTATATTATATTTATTAACCCCTAATCTGCCTCCCCCAACGTCGCCTCCACCTGCCTACACTTATTAACCCCTAATCTGCCGAGCGGACCGCACCGCTATTATAATAAAGTTATTAACCCCTAATCCGCCTTACTCCCGCCTCAATAACCCTATAATAAATAGTATTATCCCCTAATCTGCCCTCCCTAACATCGCCGACACCTAACTTCAAACATTAACCCCTAATCTGCCGACTGGAGCTCACCGCTATTCTAATAAATGTATTAACCCCTAAAGCTAAGTCTAACCCTAACACTAACACACCCCTAAGTTAAATATAATTTAAATCTAACGAAATAAATGAACTCTTATTAAATAAATTATTCCTATTTAAAGCTAAATACTTACCTGTAAAATAAACCCTAATATAGCTACAATATAAATTATAATTATATTATAGCTATTTAAGGATTTATATTTATTTTACAGGTAATTTTGTATTTATTTTAACCAGGTACAATAGCTATTAAATAGTTAAGAACTATTTAATAGCTAAAATAGTTAAAATAATTACAAATTTACCTGTAAAATAAATCCTAACCTAAGTTACAATTAAACCTAACACTACACTATCAATAAATAAATTAAATAAAATACCTACAATTACCTACAATTGTTAGAATAGCGGTGAGCTCCAGTCGGCAGATTAGGGGTTAATGTTTGAAGTTAGGTGTCGGCGATGTTAGGGAGGGCAGATTAGGGGTTAATACTATTTATTATAGGGTTATTGAGGCGGGAGTGAGGCGGATTAGGGGTTAATAACTTTATTATAGTAGTGGTGAGATCCACTCGGCAGATTAGGGGTTAATAAGTGTAGGCAGGTGGAGGCGACGTTGAGGGGGGCAGGTTAGGGTTTAATAAATATAATATAGGGGTCAGCGGTGTTAGGGGCAGCAGATTAGGGGTACATAAGGATAACGTAGGTGGCGGTTGGCAGATTAGGGGTTAAAAAAAATTAATCGAGTGGCGGCGATGTGGGGGGACCTCGGTTTAGGGGTACATAGGTAGTTTATGGGTGTTAGTGTACTTTAGAGCACAGTAGTTAAGAGCTTTATAAACCGGCGTTAGTCCAGAAATCTCTTAACTACTGACTTTTTTCTGCGGCTGGAGTTTTGTCGTTAGATTTCTAATGCTCACTTCAGCCACGACTCTAAATACCGGAGTTAGAAAGATCCCATTGAAAAGATAGGATACGCAATTGACGTAAGGGGATCTGCGGTATGGAAAAGTCGCGGCTGGAAAGTGAGCGTTAGACCCTTTCCTGACTGACTCCAAATACCGACGGTAGCCTAAAACCAGCGTTAGGAGCCTCTAACGCTGGTTTTGACGGCTACCGCCAAACTCTAAATCTAGGCCGTTGAAAGCAGTGGCATTTGTTATTGAGTGTTATCACAATATTTGGTTTACATTTTGGAACTATTTTTAACCCTGGTTAACTTTTAATACACCAAGAGCAAGCACCCTTAAATTCCTGTGTGCGTGGAACTAAGTGCAGTACCTAAGTTATCCATTAGAATACAAGTCTCTATTCTCAGCGCCATCATCCTATTCTCAGTGCTATCAATCCATAACGGCTGTCAAAATCAGAGGGGAAACTATTTTGCGAGTGTCGCAAACAGTGATGGAGTAACGGAGTCCCTCACACCCTCCTGTAACAACAGAACTGCTGAGGGGAACATAGACTGTGTAAAAAAGGATCCTAGCATTTGGTGGCAACTTATTATCTTGTTTGTAACGGAACTGTATTATACTGAGTAAAATATCAGCTTATCTCCCAATATTGGGCATTTTAGAAGTCTGAAAGATCCGATGGTGGTATATTTCAAAGGATATATTTGTATCAGAGGCTAAAAAGCTAAAACAAGAGAATATTGCAAATTTGAACTTTTAAACTGGGGAGTGTATCAGTTCCTAATGAGTGATCTGAGAAATCAGATACATTTGGACTTTTTTTATTGTTTCACATTATATATTGGCATATATGACATATTGTATACATATTGTATACATATCTTTTAAGGGAGACATCCCTATTTTTAGAGAAATTACTCCAGATAGACTAATAAATGTTTAAAAAAATTTAGTCTATTGTATTATTGATATCTTCAGCTGGCTAGCACCCTCACTAACATGTTTTTTGGTTTACTATTTTATTTAAACAATCAGAAGTAATTGTTTTTTGTGAGGTGCTTGCAGCCTTAGCGCCCTACTATATTTTCTATATACAATTTAAACAAGGCATGTGACTAGGGTGATAAATCAAGTATCAGCTGCAAGAGTGGCCGGTCGGTTGTTCTATTAAACATTTTTCTTCTCAACAGTAACCGTGCCTCTGCTCACAGTCCACTGCCCTTGATAAACTAGCTAGCTTAAAGCTGAGAGCCAAGCTGGCATTTGAAGGGGTGGTCTTCTTCTGTGTCTAGATAATATTCTTGCTTATCCTCAAGTGAAAACCCTGGACCCCTCACTGGAGTTAAAACTCAAGTAACTTTATTAAAAAAGAAGTTTGGCACCAGAAGCAGGACCACGCTCCCAGTGAGTAGGAGCCATCTTCACACACCAGAATAGTGATTATGTGACTGCGACTACAGGCTGAATAATGGGTTTAGTGATCTGAGAGGAGCTCGTATGAGCCCATGCACACTCAATGTGGGCTCTTACATTCCAGATGAAAGGATGAACCTATGCTGTTAAGAACATCATCAAATTGTAAATCGGCCAACGAGGGTTGGTGTGTATGGTAAAATTTATATGGAGCTGTTAACACTTGCACTTGTTTAAGGTATTGCTTGACTAAATTATAATATTCCACCCTTCACATTGGGCATGTATTAGCACAGCATTAAGAAAGTTTAGTTAACCCTGTGACTCGCCCACTTTTTTTTTAAATGCTTTAGAGGTTAAAGGGGTGAGTGACACCAAAAGAATACTGTTCCACTGATTCCCTTCTCTTACCTTTGTGCTAGCAGTTAAAGTGGGGGCGGGCAGGCTGCAAGTAAATTACTTTCCTCTAAACCCCAACACTGTGCCTCTTCTCAAGTGCAGTGCTGACTGTGCTAGTGGTTGAAAGGGAGGTGGCAGGCAAAAAATATATATATATAGTATACATATCAATCTATTATATTCTATTCTAATAGAAAGTTTCATAAAACAGCACATATAAGCATAAACATAGTCTCAAAAAGATAACATCAATCTTTCCCTCTGCAGTCCCTGTGAGAGTATACGGAGACAATGTAGGATCCCTTGATCCAAAGATAAGCAAAAAAAGCAATAAGCTAACTGTCCCTTTAGTAATATGATTCACTTTTCTCGGTTCCAGCTGTGCTTAGCACTAACACACGAGGTTGTGGGACCTTAGATACTTTGCCTTGGATATTGTTTTGCTTTGAATCTTATATATATATATATATATATATATATATAATATTTAATCTATATATGTATATTAATATTTTATTTTTTATGATTTTAATTTAAAAATGTACTTATTTTTTAATAACAGCACCACAAGAACAGACGATCGGAAGCTCATCTGGTCTGCTTGCCACTTCCCAAATTTCTGGGCCTATCGCATCTACCTCGAGTTCAAGGCCTTCTACAAGTAGTGCACATGGGCAATGCATTAGATCTACGTCAACTGCAAGTCACAGTTTGTCTTCTGCTAATACCTTCCCAGATATCAGAAACAGCACTCCCGATATAGGAGTTGGAAGAGGGTAAGGTGATATACCTGCATTACAATCATATAAAATAGATATCTTATTGTAACCAAAAAAATAGTAATGTTTATTTATACACCTAGTTTTATAACTTATTTTTATATATATATATATATATATATATATATATATATATATATACAAAAGGATTCCCTTGTACACAATTCCCAGACCAATGATAGTGTCCACTGAAACCCGGTACTTTTCAAGCACTTCACTCAGGATA
Organism: Bombina bombina; assembly: GCF_027579735.1. Lineage (NCBI taxonomy): Eukaryota > Metazoa > Chordata > Amphibia > Anura > Bombinatoridae > Bombina > Bombina bombina. The sequence goes on along the minus strand of NC_069500.1, from coordinate 643,934,038 downwards.
ATGTAAAACAGTTCATACCTTTATTGTCGGTGTTACAATCAAACACACAGCAAGCATATGCATTGTGATTACCAGGAGACACAGGTGTTAACGGAGTGTGACGTCATCTGATGCGTTTCACGCCCTTCTGGCGCTTTGTCAAAGATGCTTGCTGTGTGTTTGATTGTAACACTGACAATAAAGGTATAAACTATTTTACATTATCCTGAGTGAAGTGCTTGAAAAGTGCCGGGTTTCAGTGGACACTATCATTGGTCTGGGAATTGTGTACAAGGGAATCCTTTTGTTTCTATATGTATCTGAGCAAGCAGCTACGGTCTGCAGACTCAGGTTTGTGTCGGGAGAGGCGCTGACACAGCTTCCCTTTAGTTCCTGCTTCAGTCCCAGTCGCCTATGTTTCTATGCTCTCAGATTCTATTTGTATAGAATAAATATATATATTTATATCAATTAACATCAAATTAATATCAATGTAATTGATATTTTTATTCATTAGCTTGTATGAAAGCCTCTGTTGGCAAACATTTTTATTTTTTAGTTTACATGGGATCCTTGTCTAGACTCATTTGTCACTCGACTGTATTAAGCCTGTGTTATCAATCTTTTCAAAGTGTCCCTAGAATTTGTTATATATGGATGTGTTATAATTAGTTCAATAAATATCTTTATATATAAGCTTGTTTGTAATCACCAATCCCTAGGAGAAAAAAAAAATGTCTGTGTATCTAATAATTCTGGATATTTTGTAATTTAATTTTTTTTCCAATCATATTATCTTTTCTAAGTTATTTTTAAGAAAAGAAGACAATTTTTTTTTAGTAAAAGTGTATGAAAAAATGTAAGTAAAATGTAATGAGATTACTATTTATTTCAGCAGCTGATGTTGGGAGGATTTTTCAAAGAATGCTTACCAACAACTCTCAATCTTTATTTGAAGGTATGTTACATCTTCCTTTCTCTATGGTATTTTTTTTATCTTGCTCTCTTCTCTATCTCAGTGTCTCTATTTTGCTTTCTATAGTATCCATTTATTCCTTTTATTATCTATCCTTTTCTGATTTTTTTTTAATCTCTCTCACTCTCTAATATCTCTCACTTTATTTATAGCTTTTTCTATTGTCTATTTTTCTCTCCTTATATGATCTCTCTTTTTTTATCTTTCTATATCTCGCTTTCTATCTCTGTAATACACATCTCTTTCCTTATCTGTCTCTCTATCGATCTCTCTTTTAATCATTATCTCAGTCTCTCTCAAACCATATTTCTCAATGATATATCTTTATTTCATTCTCTCAATCTCTATATTTCTGTTTATTATTTCTTATTTGTTTGTTTTTCTATATACTAAAGCAACCAATTACCATCCAAAATCTATCTATATCAATGTCTTTCTCTCCTCCCCCTCTTACTCTCTATTTCAATTTTTTTTCTATTTTTCATTTTCTCTCTTTCTCTTTCTTTTTTTCAATGATTTTTTTTCTAAATTTTTCTATCTCTCTCAATTTATCTTTCTCTCTCTCTCTCTCTCTCTCTCTCTCTCTCTCTCTTTAAATCCACTTCTCTCTCTCTCTCTTTAAATCCATCTCTCTCTCTCTCTCTCTCTCTTTAAATTCATTTCTCTCTCTCTCTCTCTCTCTCTCTTTAAATCCATTTCTCTCTCTCTCTCTCTTTATCTTTAAATCCATTTCTCTCTCTCTATCTTTATCTTTAAATCCATTTCTCTCTCTCTATCTTTATCTATAAATCCATTTCTCTCTCTCTTTCTTTATCTTTGTCTCAATTTATCTCAAGCTGTGTCTTTCTCTATTTTTTTCATATGCTTTTCTTTATCTTTCTCTCTCTTTTTATAATTTAATTTCTTTCTCTCGCTTTTTCTATATCTCTCATCTTTTTCTTCAAATTTCTTACTCTCTCTCACAATATATCAATCTTTTTTTTCTATCTCTCTTCTCTTTCTTCAGTATTCTTTCTCTCTCTTTCTCTCTCTCTCTCTCTCTCTTTAAATCAATTTCTTTCTCTTTCTCTCTCTCTTTAAATCCATTTCTCTCTCTCTCTTTAAATCCATTTCTCTCTCTCTCTCTCTCTCTCTCTCTTTAAATCAATTTCTCTCTCTCTCTCTCTTTATCTTTAAATCCATTTCTCTCTCTCTTTATCTTTAAATCCATTTCTCTTTCTCTATCTTTATCTTTGTCTCAATTTATCTCAAGCTGTGTCTCTCTCTACTTTTTCATATGCTTTTCTTTATCTTTCTCTCTCTTTTCATAATTTAATTTCTTTCTCTCGCTTTTTCTATATCTCTCATCTTTTTCTTCAAATTTCTTACTCTCTCTCACAATATATCAATCTTTTTTTTTCTATCTCTCTTCTCTTTCTTCAGTATTCTTTCTCTCTCTTTTTCTCTCTCTCTCAATATGTCATTCTATTTTTTTCTATATCTCTTTCTTCTATTTTCATTCTCTTTTTTCTCTCTCTCTCACCTCTTTCTGTCTCTCACAATATATCACTATCTTTTTTCTCTCTCATTTTTCTTTCTATTTCTCTCTCTTCTCTTTATTGAATTTTACTTCTCTCTTTCACTCTCTCTCTCACAATATACCACTTTCTCTTTTTTATTTCTCTATCTCTCTATTTTCTTCAATTTTATTTCTCTCTTTATCTCTATCATCTCTTTCTTCAGTTGGATTTCTCTCTCTTTTTCACTCTCTGTCATCGTTTTCTTAAGTTTTATTTCTCACTCTCTCTTTTTTCCTCTCTATCATCTCTTTCTTCAGTTTGCTTTCTCTCTCTCTCATCTCTTTCTTTAGTATGCTTTCTCTCCCTCTTTTTTGCTCTCTCTCAATATATCATTCTCTCTTTTTTCTATTTCTCTCTTTCTTCTTATTTTCATTCTCTCTTTTATCTTTCTCTCATCTCTTTCTTGAATTTTCTTTCTGTCTCATAATATATCACTATCTTTTTTTCTCTCTCTCTTTCTTAATTTTTCTTTCACTCTTTTTTCTTTCTCATCTCTTTCTTCAGTTCACTTTCTCTCTATCCATACATCATTCTCTCTTTTTTCTCTATCTCTTTCTTTGTTAAATTTTCTTTCTCTCTTTCTCTCTCTCGTCTCTCGTCTCTCGTCTCTTTCTTCAAATTTAATTATCTCTATCTATTTATCTCACTCATATATTTCTTCAATTATATTTCTCTCTCTATCCCTTATTTTTTTTCTCTAACTCTCTATTTCTTCAGTTTAGTTTCTCTCTTTTTCTATCCTTTATGTCTTTCCTCTATTTTCTTTCCCTCACAAAGAATATATCAATCTCTTTTTTTTCCTCTCTCTCTTTCTTCACTTTTCTTTATATCTATTAGTCTCTCTCTCTCTTGTCTCTTTATTCAATTTTCCTTAACTCTCTCTCGTTCTCTCACTATATATCATTCTCTCTTTTTTTGCTATCTCTATCTTTTTTCAATTATCTTTCTCTCTTTTACTCTCTCTCATGTCTTTCCTCAATTTTCTTTATCTCTCTCTCATCTCTTTCTTCTAACTTTTATCAATATAACTCTATCCTTATTTTTCATGTTACACCTTTATACATTTTTCTCTTTATATATTTTGTTTTTCGCACTCTCTCTCTCTAATTATTCATTTTGTAAAAATGCTATATTATGTATTTATATAGAGGATAAAAACTCATCAGAGAAAGTGGTTATAATTATTGTCCCTGTGGAGGAAGAAACACCTATGTCTGAAGAACAATAAAGACATGGAGGAGACAGTGAAACACCAGATCTAATTCAAGAAATGGGAGATGCACAGCCTTTTAAAATTAATTCCCCACCAAAACATGATGCTCCAGAAGAACAACAAGAAGAACCTTGTCTTCATGGAGTACAACAAGAACCAAATGTACCCAAGGGTGCCAATATACCAGAGGCAGAACATATAGGTGACGTTGGCCTCAATGACATGCTTGATCTTGCTCGTCAATATAGGGTTCGCCATGTGGAATTCCAAAACCTTATTAGCACTAAATTTGACCGATGGGCAGACATTTCTGAGAGCAACATACAGTTAGATAGAGAAATATTTGAGTTTAAAAGAAAAATGGATTAGCAAAGATTTGATTGGCAAAAGCAAATGGATGAGCAAACAAATCGAGCTCTCTGTCTTGCTGAATGTACATTAGAAACTCTGCTTTCAATTGTAAGGGATAAAGAGGGACCATCATATCCTATGAGAGCCAGACAGGATTTATGAAATTGCATGTCCTAGTTTTAATTACATGTACTCATGCCCTGATTTTTTTGTACATAGTTCTATAATGTTTGACATTATATATTCAAATAATAATATTTCACATATTTCTTTTTTGGTTCAATAAAATATTAATATTTTTAAATTCAAATACATTTCAAAACTTGTTTTACAATGATAAATTATGTATTTGTATATGTTAATTTTTTTATGGTAATTTCCATGAAATCTAAAATTTAAAAAAAGACTATAGAAAAAAAATATTAAAAATATTTGTGTACATTGAAAATATTAACAATTTTACAATATTATAATAACTATACATTGTTCAAATAACATATCTCCGATACAGATATTCTATTTTGTTCAGTTAGCATGTTTAAAGTTGCCAAGTTGTCAAGTTTGATCTTGAAGTTGTCATCAAAGCTAGTCTGTGTGTTTTTGTCTTTGGTATCATCACTTAACGACATCTGAAAAATCAGCATAGAATATTTTTTATCTTAAACTATTTGGGTATTATTATTTGGGAAAAAAAAAGAAATTTTATATTTACCGTCCGGTGTTGTTGTCACTGGATCCACAGTTACATCTACTTGCACACTTTGGTCGACCATAATAAAAATTTCAGAGGATCCAACAGCTAAAATAAATTTAATAATACAAAACATTGAATAATTATATCGTTTAGTTATATTACTTTAGGGTTTATACGTAAAAAGAAATACATAAAGTTATACCTTTATCTGTGAAGTTGTGAGTTACTGTGAGACCAGTGTCAGTCAAATTCTCTTCAGAAGAGATAGCAGATCTCTACACCTAACACCCTAACATGAACCCCAAGTCTAAACACCCCTAATCTTACACTTATTAACCCATAATCTGCCACCTACATTATTCTTATTAACCCATAATCTGCCACTCCGGACACCGCGCCAACTACATTATACTTATGAACCGCTAATCTGCTGCCCCCAACATCGCCGACACCTACATTATATATAACCCCTAATCAGCCAATAGAATACGAGCTCAATTCTATTGGCTGATTGGATCAGCCAATAGGATTGAACTTCAATCCCATTGGCTGATTGCATCAGCCAATAGGATTTTTTCTACCTCAATTCCAATTGGCTGATAGAATTCTATCAGCCAATCGGAATCTAAGGGACACCATCTTGGATGATGTCACTTAAAGGAACATTCATTCGTCGGGTAGTCGTCATTAGAAGAGGATGCTTCTTGTCGGATGTCTTGAAGATGGAGCAGCTCCGCGTCGGAGGAATGAAGATGTCATCTGGATGACCACTTTGCCCGGCTTGGATGAAGACTTCTCCTGGCTTCGTTGAGGACTTTGGCCCGGTTGGCTGAAAACTTCTGCTGCTTCCTTGAGGATGGATGTCCGGTCTTCAGAACTGTAAGTCGATCTTCAGGAGGTTAGTGTTAGGTTTTTTTAAGGGTGTATTGGGTGGGTTTTATTTTTAGGGTTTTTTTACAGGTAAAAGAGCTGATTACTTTGGGGCAATGCCCCGCAAAAGGCCCTTTTAAGGTCTATTGATAGTTTAGTTTAGGCTAGGGTTTTTTTTATTTTGGGGGGCTTTTATTTATTTTGATAGGGCTATTAGATTAGGTGTAATTAGTTGAAATATCTTGTAATTTGTTTAATATTTTCTGTAATTTAGTGTTTGTTTGTTTTTTTCTTTAGCTAATTTAATTTAATTTATTTAATTGTTGTTAATTTAGTTAATTATAGTGTAGTGTTAGCTGTTATTGTAACTTAGGTTAGGCTTTATTTTACAGGTAGTTTTTTATTTATTTTAGCTAGGTAGTTATTAAATAGTTAATAACTATTCTACCTAGTTAAAATAAATACAAACTTGCCTGTAAAATACAAATAAACCCTAAGCTAGCTACAATGTAAATATTAGTTATATTGTAGCTAGTTTAGGGTTTATTTGATATGGAAGTATTTAATTTTAAATAGGAATTATTTAGGTAATGATAGGAATATTTAGTTAGATTTATTTAAATTATATTTCAATTAGGGGGAGTTAGGGTTAGACTTAAGTTTAGGGGTTAATATATTTAGTATAGTGGTGGCGACGTTGTGGGTGGCAGATTAGGGGTTAATAAATGTAGGTAGGTGGCGGCTATGTTAGGGGCGGCAGATTAGGGGTTAATAATATTTAATGTTTGTGAGGTGGGAGTGCAGTGGTTTAGGGGTTAATATGTTTATTATAGTGGCGGCGACGTTGGGGGCGGCAGATTAGGGGTTAATAAGTGTAGGTAGGTTGCGGCGACATTGGGGCTGGCAGATTATGGGTTAATAATATTTAACTAATGTTTGCAAGGCGGGAGTGCGGCGGTTTAGGGGTTAATATGTTTATTATAGTGGCAGCAATGTTGGGGCGGCAGATTAGGGGTTAAATAGGAATTATTTAGGTAATGATAGGAATTTTTATTTAAATTTATTAAATTATATTTCAATTAGGGGGAGTTAGGGTTAGGGTTAGACTTAGGTTTAGGGGTTAATACATTTAGTATAGTGGCGGCGGCGTTGGGGCGGCATATTAGGGGTTAATAAATGTAGGTAGGTGGCGGCGATGTTAGGGGCGGCAGATTAGGGGTTAATAATATTTAATGTTTGCGAGGTGGGAGTGCGGCAGTTGAGGGGTTAATATGTTTATTATAGTGGTGGCGGTGTTGGGGGCGGCAGATTAGGGGTTAATAAGTGTAGGTAGGTTGCGGCGACATTGGGGCCAGCAGATTATGGGTTAATAAATATAATATAGGTGTCGGCGATATTGGGGGCAGCAGATTAGGGGTTCATAAATATAATGTAGGTGGTGGCGGTGTCCGGAGCGGCAGATTAGGGGTTAAAAGATTTATTTTAGTGGTTTTGATGTGGGAGGGCCTCGGTTTAGAGGTTAATAAGAAGTTTATGGGTGTTAGTGTACTTTTTAGCACTTTAGTTATGAGTTTTATGTTACAGCATTGTACCATAAAACTCTTAACTACTGACTTTTAAATGTGTTAGGACTCTTGACGGGGTAGGGTGTACCGCTCAGTTTTTGGCCTCCCAGGAGGCGCTATGGAAGTCCCATAGAAAAAAGACTTTACAAAGTTTACGTAAGTCATTTTGGGGTAAGGCCAAAGAAGTGTGCGGTACACCTATACCTGCAAGACTCGTAATAGCAGCAGGCATAAAAAAGCAGCGTTAGGACCTCTTAACGCTGCTTTTTTACCTTAACGCACAACTCGTTATCTAGCCGATAGTTTGTTAAGTACACTCAAGTTTGTAATTTACTAATCCATTTATCACAAATAATATTTATTATATGTTTGCATTAAGAGTTTTAGCTAGTGTTATTTTTCCTTCTAATGTTATTGTTGTTATATATCTTTCAATGAATATCAATAGTTTGAAGGGGAGCATTAAGCTTAGTTTCATCTGTTTTTCATCTTTAACTTTTTATCCTGTCATTGAACACCAAAAATAAACTTTATTGTTATATCATGTTATCTTCTGAGATACATAATATATAGTTAATGGACATGATTAAAAATATTATTCAATAAGCTCTTCTTCCATATTGGACCACAAACGAAAGTCACACCTTCTATTCTCGTTTTGTAATAGATGATTACTCTAAATTATGTAATACAATATTACAAATGTGTGGGGGAATGAAAATAATGATGCATTAAAAAGTATTTATATAGTTTTATTTTTAAAATTGTTTCATTTAAGAAAAAAAGTTATTGTATTTGTAAAAAATAAACATAGATGTATTAACACTATAATTTTTAATTGAATTTTGAACAAATAAATATATCGACTTTTAATAATTCAAAATATATACAGTCGTCAAAATAATTTTCAGAAACCCTGTCCCTAGTTGCAATTCCACATCTGTTTGGAGCTTCAATACAAATGTCATCAGGAAATTCTTCCATGTGTATTGTTGTTTCATCTTCAATTTCACATCCTCTCCTAATGGCTATGTTAAATAATTTTGGCCACTTTCTCTGGTACATACTGCATCACACCTCCTGAGCGATCTAGACAACGAAATTGCATTTTTAATAATCCAAATGTCTTCTTAATTATACCTCTTGTGCTTCTATGGGACTCATTAAATTGTATTTGATAAAGCCTAGTAGGGCAAAACGCGTCAGAGGAGAGTAGTGAATTCGTTCACACTCTATCTATGTCTAGATTTTAAAGCCCGGTTCTCATTATTATCACTCTAGTTGCATGCTCACGATTATAGTTTAATTTGTGTATGGTCTGGGTTGTGCCAGACTTAGCGTAGCTGATGCACTCATGTTTAAAGCACTTGCTATGAACTGAAAACAGCTCTCATATCATATGTCTAACTACGTTATCACAGCTTAGACTGTGTCACACTTTTACTATTGCAACTGATATACTTATGTTAACATTTAATGCTCTGACCAGATGATATCAGCTCCAACAGAACCTTACGACTAGAGCTTAATTTGTGTATGGTCTGGGTTGTGCCAGACTTAGCGTAGTTGATGCGCTCATGTTTGAACCATTTGCTGTAACCTGAAAACAGCTCTCACATCATATGTCTAACTACGTTAGCACAGCTTAGACTGTGTTACACTTGTACTATTGCAACTGATATACTTACGTTAACTTTTCAATGGTCTGACCAGATGATATCAGCTCCAAATAGAACCTTACGACTAGAGCTTAATTTGTGTATGGTCTGGGTTGTGCCAGACTTAGCGTAGCTGATGCGTTTATGTTTAAATCACTTGCTGTGACCAGAAAACAGCTCTGACATCATACTTCTAACCACGCTATCACAGTCTGGACTGTGTCACACTTTAACTATTGTAACAGATATACTTACGCTAACATTGAATGCCTTGATCAGATGATATCAACTTCAATAGAATTTCAATGATTACGCTTACATAGAACAGTGTGTATTATACCTAATGCAATTCACAATCTAGATAGTGTGTAACCTATTACAGCTTACACACTGACATCCATATTCAATATTGCGACCAACGATAAGAGCCTTAACATCACGTTTGTATTCACACTAGCATAGCCCATGTTGTGCTATATTGTTGTAATTAATGTAGCTGATACATTTTAATGTCAACTTCTTATATCCACAATAGATGATATTAATGTTTATGCGTAAAGTACATGCCTTGACCGGATAATTGCTCTGATATTTACATGATAAATTAATGTACTACAGCCTAGGCAGTGCCATAGGGTTATTACTGTAGTAGATACATGCACGTTAAACAGCTGTTGTCCGGACGAATTGATATCAGCTACAGCAAAATCTTAACGATCATACTATTCTAGCTGAGTGTGCACTATACCGATTGTAATTCACAGTTTATATTGGGTGTGAGTCATTTCAATTGACGCACTCATATTTTTATCCTATATTGTGACCAGACGCCAATAGTTTTAATATCACGTTTATAACTATATCATCGCAACCCAGGGTGTACCATACCGCAATTGATGTAGCTGATATATATTTCAATATCGATATTATTCTACTAGTTTGGTTACTTTAATTCTGATCAGTTCATATTCTATTTTGCATTAGTCCCATGAACCTGACTGTTATTTTGCCTGCCAAGAGGTATTAGCACGTAATGTATGGGTGTCTGACATAGCCATATATACTTGAAATTAGCATTTCATAATACTGTGACTACATTACCCTCTCTTGATTACTGTTATAATTTTATCTCATTGGCTACTAGATCATTAATGGGTATATTCATTGGGAACTACTAGGGCTAATATGTGAATGTGAGTTTTTGTTACACATACTGAGAGCATCGTTTTATATACCAAATACACCAAATCTTTATTTGATAAGATATTGATGGAATATCATGTAATTAAATCATTGTACCGTTTCTTTGTACAAACTTTATTATAGGAACACTTGTCCTTTATGACTGAACATAACACTTGAATATACCCATGGTTTAGTAAATTATACATTTTGACAGATATCTATATTGAACCCTATGGATCTCTTCATTCACACTGTGTGATTAAATGCCCAATATAATGTGTAAGTTTGACTAGTTACACATGTTAAAAATCTGATATATTCCACAACTGGATTGGAAATAGATAAATTTTTTCACAATCTGACTGGGCAGTCATTATATAGTACTAAGATTCAAAACACACGAGACCAGACCTGTGTGAGTTATGCTGATATAAATCCTAATCTTTTATATCCCTTAGATATGACTTTGACAGTTTATTATTAACCACCGAAGTTACGAACCATTGGAATACATTCCACAAGTGAATCATTTAATAGGGGACACCCAGCGTACACATACTAGAACTAGTGAACCTTTTGATGTTGGTCACTTGTACATCTAATACAAGTATTTTATTCCATTATACCTCGATCATGTTGGTGTATGTATATATAGAAGGATAAACACCAATAATATCACGTGAGCATCACATCACGTTATTCTTACCTTAAATGAAATTATTTGTGCATATGAGCATTTTATTACTGTGCACCAAATAAAAGGGCATATTTGGTTACACTTAAACTTGATTTACTTTTCAGCTCACCAATATGACTGATCATCTAACTATAATGTGAGACTCCTTACAAGTGCTATGTTGGGTGCAACTTTAACTTAATTTAATTAAAATAATTTTGTTATTATCCAGATCACATTAACTGAAAACGTATTTAGGCCGAATTAACTTAATTTGTGATCTATTTAATCCATTACACTGATTGGTGATACTGGTGCATATTTTAATATGTATGTCATTTAACCAAACAATTTTGTTTTTTTATATAGTGTTGTTAATAAAGGTTATATTTTATTTATCCTGTTAGGGAATTTCCGCTCTTTAGTCAGGGCACAGAGTGCTATATATGCATACTTTGGAGTACGGGTATTCTATTACACCATTCTCCGATGTGTTTGTTAAATTGTATTTGTTGTATACCTTGAGGATTCTGATATGGAGTAAGTAACCATTCTGATAATGAGTATCCTGCATCCCCGGTAAGATAAAAAAAAAATATATTTTTTTGACAGAAAAGTAAAGATTATACATTCAAGAATTAAAAAGAGCAAAAAGTGCTGAACTAATTTGACATTAAGTTCCAATATTTAATTAGATTGATTCCCTTCTTAGCCATTGTTGAAAGGTTTATCTAGGTAAGCTAAAAAGCAGCAAAATCGGTTTATAGCTACTGATTGTTTGATAAATCTACACTTTCTCGTTGGCTCAGCCATGTGTTCCTTTAGAAACCTGTAGTGCATTGCTGTTCCTTAAACAAAGGATAACAAGATATTGAAGCAAATATGACAATATAATTAAGAATACTTTTTAAAACCAATAATTATGTTAAACAAAAATCATGTTCCATTTTTTATTTGTGGACAATGAAATCAATAGACAAATGCACTACACTGGGATCTGACTTGCTATTTTACTTATATGCAACTAAAAAATTATACTTCAATAGATGTTTCCAACTGAATCAGGCTAATGAGATTACAGAGGGAAAGTGTTAAATTAAATCAATCCCTACAAGGGTGCTGTCTGCATGAGATTATACAATGGTTAATCAAGTTTGTTTAAAAGTGGGACTTCCGGAAGAGGCGGAGCAAGCAGGTCGCTTGCAGCTTGGCGCTTCTCCCCTGAGCTCGTACACCAGCTTCTTAGGTGCAGTAATCCTTGGCCGCTATATGCAGGCGACCCGGATAGCAGGTAGATTGCAGGAGCAGTCAGCACCTGGAAGTCACCCATAAGCGAGGCTTCTGAGACTGAAGCAACTTCATTGTTCACTTCCATATCGGAAACCGAGTGCCTAAATTTACCTAAACAAGCGGACGGAAGAGCCGGAAACACAGCGTGCAGGCTGTAGAGACAGCAGCTGGCCGGGAACGAGGAAATAGTACCTGGCAGGTATCGGCAGGAAGTGGATCCTAGAGCAGCGCTGCAGACCCTGGTCACAACTCCTTCAAGCTCCATCCCCCCCCCCCTGGACGGTACCGTGATGTTGCTGTGGTGTTGCTGAGAGGTGTGCCTGACTAACAAGGTGAGGGGATAAGTTAACGGAACGCCCTTTGCAGTGATACATACCGGATATTCAGCGGTCACTAAGGTACTGTGAAAAAAAACTACTAAAAGCTGAGTAAAAGCAAAGGGGCAGAGTGGAGGGGGGGAGAGAAGAGTCGCTACACAGCACCCCTGAGTGAAGCCCTTATAAGGGAAGTGGGCGAGACAGGGATACAGAAAAATAAAGCCTGAGGGAATTGCACCCTGAGAAATTACCTTTTATCCGTGTAGCTGGGAAAGGTGACTATCTGTCTTGCTTACCTGTGGAGATAGAAAGTAACATCATTATAGACACCAAACTAGTGGCGCTAAATATGATATGACATACTCCCATAACCCTTACGGGTAGGAGTACAAAGTAGAGCTCCCATAACCTTCGGGTAGGAGTTAAGAAGGCAGAGAGACACAAAATCCACACCCTCCATTCTGATATCAAGAAGAAGATTATAAGTTAACAATTTCTGTGGACTGCCTATGTTCCCTTAGAGTGTCATATTAGAAAGAAGCAGGATTAGGAGAACGCACATGCCGTGGTAGAGTCAAGAGGGCCGGAAAATAACTTTAATTTGAAAAAGAAAGAAGGAAAGGGGGACTTTTTTGTATTTTTGTGTTCTGGTTTTGGACTTTCTGTTGCCTTTTTTCCTCGTTGTTTTTTTTTTTTTTTTTGCCTAATTTTCTGCCTGATTTTGTTTTTTATTTTTTGCCTTCCCCCCTGGTTGCTACCAGGTTACCACTGCTGATGTGATTGATATACAGAGATCCCATTGTCTATAAGGTTGTGAAAATCGTCTTAGAAGGAGAGATTCATTTTTTTTTTATTTTTTTTTTGAATATAATAGCATTGAGTTTTGAAAATAGTTTAGATATATAAGGGCATATATACAGCTGATTGCAGATAACAACATATATAAGAGTTAGATATTTATGTATCTGTCTGATCATTTCTCTCTGGGATTGTTGCCGGGTCATGTTATATTTAAACCAAAGTCTGAATGATGTTTGCTACTTTTTAATTGGTTAAAGATTATTTAGGTTAATAATTCAAAGAGCCCTATTGGGGAAGCACTCAATTTGTTAAAGTCTAAAATACAGAGAGATCTCTATGCATAATATCTGCATTAGCAATACTTCAGAGTGTATAGATATATATATATATATACACAGACTGCCTGACAGGTTTGGTAGCTTAAGTACTCCAAGTTAGAAACATTGCAAAGAACTTGTGGTAAATCCAGCAGCCTAAACTACAACTAGAGTATACACAACAAAGGGGTTAAACTAAAAATACAGCACTCTTTATTCTGCTCTAAGTCTCGGAGATAGGCCATAATCACCTGAACTTCACCTAAATTCACTTAGTTCACTAAAGGTACACACACAGGAGATAAATAAGCTTTAGATATCTTTATAAACATACGCTCTGATAAAACAGAGCCATATTTTTTCTTTGCACTTCACTTTTTTTTTTTTTTTTTTTTTTTTTACAATTTTCGATTTTCACAACACTTGTCTGCACTTGCTCCCTCAAAAATTGATAAAATACTCTGATGGATAAATATATAGCAGCTTCTAAAGGGAGCTCACCAGCTATGCCACCGAGACATAGAGATAAGAAGAATAACCCTAAGAATCCAGAATTAGGCGCAGACACACTGCAAATTGACACTGAGACTCAGCTACCTACAAATAATACAGCCGAGATAGTAGCCCAAATTTCTAGAATGTTTACGTTGCAGTTAGATGCCCTAAAAGTGGAGATTAAGCATGATATCAACTCCTTATCTACCGAAGTTAGGCAGTTCACTACGAGAATAGAAGAGGTAGAAAATAGGATTTCTGACTTAGAGGATAGAATGATCCAGATAGAGCAGACTAATTCAAGACTGCAGTTTCATTCAGACATGATGCAGAAAAAGGTAGAAGACTTAGAGGACAGGGCACGACGCAATAATATTAGAATCATTGGGGTCCCTGAGAATGCTGATTTTAAAGACTTAGTTTATTTCATTACTAATACATTGCCTAAAGCTTTGAACATGTACTCAGAGTCCCAACCGCTACAAATTGAAAGAATACATAGAATGGGGATAAGCCATAGGAACCCAGAGGGTGTGTCACAACCGAGGCCTATAATTGTTAAGTTTTTAAAATTCACAGATAAAGTTAATATGATGAGGAATTATAGGAAAACATTTCCAGTTATGATAGAACAAAATAAAATAATGTTATTCCAAGATTTCTCCGCAGAGACCTCGGCCAAAAGAAGATTAATGTCACCTTTCTGTTCACAGCTGATCAAAGCCAATTACAACGTTAGACTAGTGTATCCAGCTAAGTTAATTATTTTAACAGAAGGAGAGCCCAAGACCCTTGAAACCCCTCAGGAAGCGAGAGTATTTTGCAGAGAGAAAGGGATTAATTAACTATATAGGCAGATGTCATAGTGCAGAATTTATGCTGCATTCCCTACAGGAATCTTCTTTAATAAGGTGCGAATCAACCTTAAGATAAAAATAGGTTTAAGGAGAAATAGAGTAAGGAGACATAGATTCAATATAAGGGGACCTGGAAGGTTCAAGTATACTTTCAAATTGAGTTATTATATAAAGAGGGTAATGAAATACACAAGTGGATATCGCCATAGACAAATGTTATTTGTACAGCGGTTGTTGAGGTCTTGTTTTATTATATATAGGGGGTTCTATCCTAATGGTTATATGAAATGTAATGTTATTGATTTGCTTGGGGGTTGGGGAGGGGGGGAAGGGAGAGGGGTCTCTCTCTCCTTTCTTGTCCCCTTTCTTTATCCCTCGATGATTTTTTCCGGTAGTTTTCAGGTAAAGTTACTGCATAATAATGAGTACTAACTTAGATTTAAGGAATGAGAATTTAAAAATAGCCTCATGGAATGTGGGCGGAATTTCATCCCCAATAAAACGAAAATCAATTATTAAACTATTAGGAACATATAAACCGCATATAGTGATGTTACAAGAGACACACCTGCCTGAGAAAGAAGCCATTAAATTAAAAATAAAATGGGTAGGTGAGGTAATATCGTCTGACTACGATAAAAGAAAAAATGGGGTGGTAATGTTAATAAATAAACTACTACCATATAAAATAATTAAAAAAATAATAGATCCGCTAGGCAGATTCCTGATTATCCATATTGAAATTGACAGAAAATTGTTCATCCTGTGCAATGTATATGGTCCGAATAAGGTAGATCGGCAATTTTGGGATACATTAGCAGGGAAATTAATGGTTTATAGAGACCAAGATCTGATCATAGGGGGAGATTTCAATTTGGTCTTCTCGCCTAATTTGGACAGGCTAAGCAGTAAATGTAGGGATAGAAGAGACAGAGAAACACGAATCTTACATACATTTTGCAATAAAACTGGGACAAAAGACATCTGGAGGCTTCAAAACCCAGATAATAGAACTTTTACATGTATTTCCCAAGCACACCAGACGTCTTCAAGGATTGATATGTTCCTAATAACTGATATAATGACGGGTAAGAAAGTAAGGGCAGAAATAGGTGACATAAAGCTAACAGACCACGCTGTAATCCTATTAGACTTAGAATTAAAAACTTTTCAAAAACAAGCTAGCAATGACGTATTTTTTCCCAAATACTTAGCAAAAAATGCTATTTTCCAGAATTGGCTGAAGAGTAGATGGCAAGAGTATGCATTATACAACAGGGCATATGAAAATAAGCCAGAAATATTTTGGGAATGTGGCAAAGCAGTATTAAGAGGGGAGGTAAAGGCATATCTTTGCAAAAGTAAGAAAAAAAAGAAACAACAGGAGGAACAGCTCTCCAATGCAGTTAGGAACAGTTTTAATGCATATATAGCTCACCCAAGGAGAGTGCTCTGGGAGAAATATATAAATTTAAAGACCCAAAGAGACCTACTCATAAAACAAAATATGATTCAGGAAGAAATGCGCATAAAAGCACTGTACGGTGGCTTTAGGGGAAGGTCAGCTAAATATTTAGCCGCTATAACTAAAAGTAGAGCTAAAAATAACATAGGGGCAATCAAACAAGGGCTACACCGAACCACCTCAAATAAAGAGATACAGAAGATTTTTGTAGAATTCTTTAAGAATATATATACAGCAAGGATAACCAATGCAGAGGCTAAAAATAAATTTTGGGAGAGGGTAAAATTACCCAAATTATCACAGGACATAATGGAAAGTATTAATGCTCCAATCTCATTAATCGAAATAGAACAAGGGATAAGGAAGCTTAAAGGCAATAAAGCACCAGGGCCTGACAGACTACCGGCGGAATTTTATCAAATATTAATAGAAGAAATAACCCCGGCCCTATATAATGTATATAATAGCTATTTTCTACATCAGAACCAATGCTCCTCCAGCTTTGCCGCGTCCAACATCTCACTTATCCTTAAAAAAGATAAAGATTCAGAAAATCCAGCATCTTACCGTCCAATTTCATTATTGAACATAGATTATAAGTTATTGACTTCTATAATCGCTAATCGACTAAAACCCTACATATCAGATATCATTCATGACAATCAAACGGGTTTTATGCCTGGGAGAAACCCAGTTAAAAATATCCGAAAAACAATGCTGATAATAGAATATATACAAAATAAAATCAGGAAGGATACAGGGGGTGAGATGTTGGACGCGGCAATCTTAGCTGTCGATGCTGAGAAAGCATTTGACTACATTAGCTGGGACCATTTATTTACAACTCTAGATAAATTCGGATTCAAAGATAATATTATAAACGTAATAAAATTTTTATATAATAAGCCGATGTCAGCGGTAGTAGTTAATGGATTAACATCTGAAAAGTTCAGGTTACAAAGAGGGACGCGTCAGGGTTGCCCCTTATCCCCCCTGCTATTCAATTTATCGATTGAACCTTTTGCAATTCGTTTAAGAGAGTGCTTGCCAGGAATTATCATGGGTGATCAAAAAATGGTGCTCTCGCTCTATGCAGACGAC
This sequence comes from Bombina bombina, assembly GCF_027579735.1. Classification (NCBI taxonomy): domain Eukaryota; kingdom Metazoa; phylum Chordata; class Amphibia; order Anura; family Bombinatoridae; genus Bombina; species Bombina bombina. The sequence continues at coordinate 643,916,669 of NC_069500.1, read as the reverse complement.
CTATTAGTTTACCTAAGTAATATTGAAAAAACTTTACCATTATTATTAGAAGAAACGCAGTTATTTAGCGAGATATCAGGCTATATGATTAATTATGGGAAATCAGAACTGTTATGGTTAAAGAAGCCCCCGAAGTTGAAAGGGCTGCTACCTTTTAAAGAAAAAAAGCAGATTAAATATTTAGGTATTATGCTCTCTAACTGTATGACAGAGTGCTATGAATTAAACTACCCTAGGGTATTTAAGGAATGTCAAAGAAAATTACTAACATGGTCCAATCTTCCTATTTCTATAACAGCTAGAATAATGTTAATCAAATCTGTTATATTCCCTAAAATTCTTTATCTATGCCAGAATATCCCTTTATTACTGTATAAAAAGGATATTAGAGAGTTTAATAAATACTGTACACTATTTATATGGGCTGGGAAAAGGGCAAGGATCAGATTAGATAAATTACAACTTAATAAACTAGTGGCAGGGCTGGATTTCCCGAATTTAGAGATATACAATTTGGTTACCACATGCAAATACGCAATGGACTGGATAACATCCCAAGAATATGGGATAATCGGCAATATAGAAAATTATTTGGTTGAACATTTAGGCTGGGAACACTTTTACACTGTCCTATAAATAGAATACCCAAGAAAATTGCAAAAATGACAATTTTCACTAATACTATAAAGGCGTGGCAACAGGTTTGTCTCAGAGTACAGGTTAATCCATACTGTACAAACTTTCTCAGCATTTGTGGCAATCCAGAATTCCAACCGGGTCTGTCACAAATAGTATTCCATCGATGGAAAAGGAAAGGTTTAATGTTTGTTAGACAATTACTGTCGGATGACCTGTCAGTCAACTCATTTATAAATTTAGCTAGAACTTACGATCTGCCGAAGAGAGATTTCTTTGCTTTTTTACAAATACGCCACTTCATTAATAGCTTACAAATTAAATATAACCCCAATTGGTCTCTGGGGGTTTTAGATAACGTCCTTAAGTTATATGAAAATGGCAAGACATCAATTGCAATAACTTACAATGTAATTAACGCATTTAACAATGAAGTGCACTTACGGGTGATAAAGGATAAATGGCATAGAGAGTTTCCTAATCTAACGATAAAAGATATTGAGCAATCTCTGAAGTTAAATTATAAATATTGGGTCCCAACTAATTGGCGAGAATCACACTTGAAGTTGATTAGGAAAGTCTATATAACCAATAGAAACCTATCCAGATGGTACGGGACCACTGTAACTTGCCCGAAGTGTAGTGCAGAAGAAGCAGATATTATTCATTATTTTTGGAGTTGCCCTAAAGTAAATCAACTATGGAGACAAATTAATTATTGGATTAAGAAGAAGCTCGATATAGAATTTGAGATTCAAAATTTTCATGTTTTTTTCCTAGTGAAATATTCAGATAGAGTTAAAGAGAATGACTTAATTAACACCATAATCTTTATAACTAGAAATTTAATTCTGAAAGACTGGAAAGGGGCGAAGGTCCCCAAATTGGTGGCATGCAAAAATGGAGTAGTTAAACAATGTATGTTAGAACAATATGACTCACGAGAGCCATCTAGTCCGCTAGAAGAATTCTTTTTTAAGAAATGGAAAAAGTTAATCCTCTCGTTACCTTTGAATATACAAATCCAACTGACAGCCCCTTTTAGGAATACAGAATATGTGATGATTAACATTATAGCCGGATTATTCCCGCAAAGCTGGGGTGGATGGTAGAAGAGTCAGAGAGAGAGAGAGGAAGGAAGTGGAGAGGGGTTTTTTCTTTTCTTTTTTTTTTTTTTCTTTTTTTTTCTTCTTCTCTCCCCCTCTCCCCCCCTATTATCATGATCATGATAACCTATAACTGATATATATGGATTTGTTTGTTTTATCTTCCTTTCTGCATATGTTAAATATAGGAAGAAGGTTATGTTTAAGATACTAGAGGATAAGATTTCTGGTTCCGATGTTAGGGAAAATATGTTAACCGTAGTTATAAGAGTTTAATCTTGTATTATCAAGTCTGTAACTATAGATGGTACTATAAAAGGATCATTTGTAAACATGAATAATGAAGAATGTACTTTCATTTTTGTAACTTTGAGAATTGGTATCAATAAAGCTTTTGAAAAATAAAAAAAATAAAAAAAAATAAAAAAAAAAAAAAGTTTGTTTAAAAGTATTTAAATACAAAACAAGTAGGCAGTGGAAAAAAATGTGATAAAGAGATAATCTACATCTACCTGGTAAGTAAAATTATTTTTTTGATTACAGTGCACGTTTTTAAAATTTTATTTTTTTAAATTACATATTTTAGAATAGAAAGTAATTTATAATTTTCACATCAATTCGCGACAAAGTAAGCAAATTTTTTTTTTTTAATTAATCATTTTGTCACAATAGCTTACCTAACAACCATCCCTCAGGCATATCGCCGTTCTCAAATTTATGGTACAATCCAGTCTGCAGAAGAATGTAAGAGTCATGACAAGAAAATTGGAATGTATGCTTAGAATTTTCATCTTGGGGTCACACACCATCTGGACATTTAAAGAGTAATAATGCTTTCTGTTGCTAAACACCTCTTCACGATCACGTGATGGTCTAACAGCAATATGAGTACAGTCAATTGCACCAAGTACATTTGACATCCCTGGCATCCTGTAGAAATTGGCCTTGACTGATTGCCACTATTTTTGGGTAGATGGGAGACAAACGTAATGCGGAAATACAACCATCAATGTGTCAATTACCTTGGAAAGGTGACGTGAAAAAGCAGACTGACTAATTCTGATTATGACACTTGAAACCGCCTGAAAAGAACCAGTTGCAAAAAAATGTTATGCCGCCAACAGCTTTAGTACTTTGGGAATGGCCCATGATCGCGCTGTCATTGGCTCCAGATATTGGGAGATTTCATTGTACAGAGTAATAATGGAATCTCTATCCAAAATCGTTGGACAATGTGGCTATCAGAAATGTCATGTAAACCCACTCTTGGGAGGAATACTCTTGGTACTCTTCTTCTCCTTCTCCTGCCATCATCCACAGGAGCTTCTTGAATCTGCCTTCTACTTAGAATTTGGATGGATCGAAGCATGAACAAATGAAGAAGTGACTCCATCACTTACAACTTGACAGAAATGTAAGTAATACACTAATTTTACAATTTGGATTAAGCTCTACTTTAGCACCAGTCTCGGACCACCTATTGCTTTGTATTCTGATCGCCAACTAAATGGTGGTGAGGGGTTTTGCATGACTCCGATGCCTAAAATGTTACAAGTGGATAAGTTGATTGTTTTTTTTTTCAAATATCTTTTTATTGTTGTCCGGTAAAGCAATACACACATTCCAGTTATTACATTTTGTGCGGTTATCATGTCTGGTGACAAGATTTACAATGCAGGTCCAAAATTAAACACAGTATGAAACAAAGCAATGTCACATTATGAGGGGTGGAATATTTTCTTCACTTGTCCACACTACATTTCTATCTTACATGATATTTACTTGGTCTGAGTGATTGCACTTCCCCGACATAATCTTTTTCCATTTTCTTTAATACACCTATAACTAAACACCTAAGTAACCTATTCTAACTAGTAACATAAATAAACCTTTTTAAAAAAAGAAAAAAAAGGACAAGTATTATTGTCCTTGAGGCCCGACGGAGGAGAAAAAAAAAAAAAAAAGGGGGGGAGGGAGGGAGGCTGTGGGAGGTGGGGAAGGAGAGGAGGGGAGGGGGGGAGGCAGTTCACCTATGAAACAATTGTCGTTTTAAAATAAATGTGCCCACTCCCCTCTCAGTTCCGCTTCTATGAAAAGAACTGAGTCCCTAAATGGGATCAGAATAAGTCTCTGAATCTCCAACTCGAAGGTAAGTATGAGTCTGCGCCATTTACGCAGGAATAAACCCAGCCTGTTCTGAACATCCATCCTAACATCCATTTGTTCCGTGAATATTTGTGTTCTAAGTAGGTTCCTAAAGCCCACAAAGGAGGGGCCCTTCCTTACTGTCCACTTTTTTAAGATACATTTTCTAGCTAATAAAATTACTAGGCTTAATATTGCGTCCTGTTGCCTGTGTTGTGTTTCCCAATGCAAAAATAGGATAGTTTCTGGGCTAAGCGTGAGGTGTATCTGTAAGGACTTATTGATCCAATATTGTATTTTATTCCAGTACTGTCTGACTGACGGACACTCCCACATATAATGTAAGAGAGTAGGCGCCTCTGCTGCACATCTCACACATTGGTTAGGGCGCATAGGAGCCCATTTGGCTAATGTTCTTGGTGTGAGATAGGCCCTATGGAGGAAACGTATCTGGGACTCCCTGTACATGGCGGACAGTGTGGCTGATTTAGTTCGTTCGAGACCTCTTCTTATGTCTTCCCAAGTAATACCCTCAATTCCCACACGGGACCACCCTGTTTGCACTGAATCCCTTGTGCTCTGTGCTCTATGTTGTATGAGTGTTTGATAGATTTCCGATAAGGAAAACCTACCCATGGTGTATAGTGTTTGTGAGATGCGGAAGGGGGAACCCTCCCAGAATTCAGGTGTGTTCCGAGTTAAAGAATTGATATAGTGACGTACCTGTAGAAAGGCAAAGAAATGTGTTCTCGGTATCCCGAACTCTCTCTGTAAAGCACCAAAGGTTTTAACCTCTTTTGTTAGCGGGGTTAATAATTGTTTAAGTGATGTCAGCCCTTTCTGCTCCCAGACCACGAAGGGCTGGGTTTCCGAACCCGCCGGAAAGTCTGGGTTTTTAATAATAGGCAGGTAACTTGAAGCATGACAAGATTTCTTCAGGAACTTATGAGCCTGATGCCAAGCCTTTAGTGGTTCGCTAAATAACATATTAAGGCCTAGAGCCCTCACCGATCTCATGTTTGAGACATGTGGTAGGTATGCCAGGGAGACATCCCCCAGAGTAGCCTGCTCCATAGAGGGCCGACAAAAATGATGATTTCCCACTTGCCAGTCCAGCACTAGGCGAATCAGAGCTGCCCAATTGTACAGCCTGAAGTCTGGCAAAGCCAGGCCTCCATTAAGAAAACCCATGCTCAATTTTTCCCTCGAGATCCGTGGCTTACCCCCCTTCCAAATGAAGCGGGTCGCCGCCGCGTTTAGCATTTTGACATCAGCCTTACTTAATAGTAGGGGAAGCATAAGAAGCGGATATAGAAGGCGGGGGAGTATCACCATTTTAAGAAGATTGATCCTACCTGAGAGTGACAAAGGAAGGGATCTCCAGCTGTCCATCTGCGCCTGTAGTTTTGCGCATATGGGTGTCAAATTATTAGAGTATAGCTTGTTTGGGTTTGCAGAAATCTTGATGCCAAGATATGTGATGTCATGTTTAGCCACCGAGAACGGAAATTCCCCACTTGAGTTAGTTTTTCTGAGAAGCCACAGGATCTCGGATTTGTGCATATTGACTTTATAGCCTGAAAATTGGCCAAAGTCGGTAAGGGTTTCTAGTATATGCGGTATATAAGTGCGGGGGTTTTGTACAAACAAGAGCATGTCATCCGCATATAGCGCCAGGTGTTGTGGATGCCCTGCCAAGTCTATGCCGGGAAAAACCTGCCTTAACTTGATAGCCAGCGGTTCCAGGGCAATGTTAAAGAGGAGGGGTGATAAGGGGCAGCCCTGCCGGGTGCCTCTATATAGATAAATGTTTGCCGAGAATATATTGTTAACTAGTATATTAGCTAGGGGGGCATGGTACAAATTTTTGATAAAAGTTAGAAAGGGGCCAGAGAAGCGAGCCTTAGCCATGGTGTAGAGGAGGTGGTCCCACTCCACTCGATCGAAGGCCTTCTCTGCGTCAAGTGACAGCAGGAAGGCCTCCTCGTCATCTCTTACTACATCGCCCTTCTTTTTGGGCCAAAAGTGTTGGATAACCTGTAGAACCCTGCGAACATTGACCACTGACAATCTTGCGTACATGAATCCTGTTTGATCCATGTGAATGATATCAGGTAGTATAAATGTAAGTCTTTCAGCCAGAAGTTTAGTTAGTATCTTGTAGTCGGAGTTCAGTAAAGAGATAGGCCGGTAGGACTCCGGCAAAACGCTGTCCTTCCCCGGCTTGGGTATGAGAGTGATATATGCCGCGGAGAATTCTGGCACCGGTGCCGTCTCCCCTTCGAAATAGGTAGTGTATAGACTCGCCAGCGTCGTGGAGACCTGGTCCTTTAGGAGCCGATAGAACTCTATCGGCAGTCCATCCGGGCCTGAGGCTTTGCCCAGCGCCATGGACATGATCGTTCTCTGGATCTCCTCTTCCCTTATGGGGGCATTTAGTTTCTCCAGTTGAGAGTCTGAGATCTGTGGGAAGTTGATATTGTCCCAGAATTTATCTTTTAGTTCGGTGTCTGAGGCACCTTCACTGGCATAAAGAGTGGTATAATAAGACGCGAATGCTTCAGCTATTGAATCAGCATCCTTCACTAGTTTTCCCTGTCTTTTCAGGGCTGTGATGTGTTTGGAGGATGTGCTCATATTCACTAACGCCGCCATAAGTTTCCCTGACTTATCCCCGAATCTATAATATTTACCCCTGGTTCGCAGGAGGGCTTGTGAGGCCTGATTGGCCAGTAAGGCATCATATTCCTTTTTAGTGTCAATATAATTTCGGTAATTGAGACCAGAGGGAGCCGCACAGTAAGTGCGGTAAGTCTCCGCTAGGCGATCTCTCAGCTTCCCAAGTTTCTCGGTGAATTGCTTTTTCCTACGTGCCAGGTAGGACAATGTTGCCCGACAAGACAGCTTTAGCGGCTGCCCAGAATAGTTCTGGGGTGTTTATATGCTGTGCATTGTTTACCCGGTAATCATCCCAACAGTGAGTTAGGTGGCTCTGAAATTCCTGAGAATAGAGCAAATATTTTGGGAATTTAAGAGTTCGTCTATTGCAAACCGACGGGTTCTTATCTATGAAAAGCGCAATGGGTGCATGGTCTGAAACCGCCACTTCCCCTATTTTGGTGTCTATGATACGTGTAATGAGAGAGTTTGAGATCAGAAACATATCTATGCGGGACATAGAGGGTGAGGTACGTGACGCACAGGTATAATCTTTCCCATCAGGGTTCAGTTGCCTCCATATGTCCACCACACCCAGGGAGTTCCCCAGTAGAGCAAAAGTGTCCTTTTCAAATTTTTCTGAGATTTTAGCCATCTTTCTAGGCTTCCCGCTATGTGTCCCTCTTAACCTGTCACAGTGAGGATTAGGGGTGAGGTTAAAATCACCCCCTAGTATAATATGTGTACCCACGTAGGGAGAGAGGATTGTTACAATATTATTCCAGAACCCCCTATCTTTTATATTCGGGGCGTAAATGTTGCAAAGCGTATATGTTTGTTCTGCAGCACATATTTGTACAATGATATATCTGCCTTCTGGGTCTTTGAGCACTTCCTTAACTTCATGTTCAAGTCTTTTGCCTAGAAGTATTGCAATCCCCCTACTGGCAGAGCCAAATGAGGCGTATTCAACCCTCCCTACCCAGTCAGACCTCAACTTCTCATGTTCTGCATCTAAAAGATGCGTCTCTTGAAGAAATGCGATCTCTGCTTTCTTTTTCCTAAGTTGTGTGAGTATTGTTTTTCTTTTTATTGGGGAGTGGATACCCCCAATATTCCAAGAATAGACGTTAAATTTTAATATTTAACTGGATCCTGTATCTTGTTGTGGTATCTGTATATGAGTATGTGAATAATGTCCCAAGTGCGAGGGCAAAAAGGGGGGTATATGGAAGGAGGGAAGGGGAGAGAGAGAAAAAGAAGAAGAGAAGAAAAAAAAAAAAAAGTTTAAATTCCTCACCGTAGTGATCAGACCCCCGGTTCAGTCTTCCACCACTATGAACCACCGCCAGGCCTCTACTAGTATCTCTAAGTAACAGTAGCTCTACAATGAAAAGACATAAAAGAGTTGTTACCCTGAAATGAGTCGTGAACTGTTCAACAAGTATGTGGAAAAGTAGTGGAAGAATAATAAGAACTTTCATACAGGTTGTAATAGGTTCCATCGTTCTGACTAAGTCTGTATGAGTTATGATCTGAGAATACTGCATATATACATATGTGTTCAAAAACCATGAAACATTTAACAGAAGGGTTGTTACATTCCAATAACCAAGCGAGCATATTAAATCTCTCATCAGCATTGTACATTCTAACATAACCTGTGCTTGGGATGTAATTAGGAACGATGGGTTACAAAAGTTTACATCCCTCCCGTTTTCCCACACAACTGATCCTTCTCCTTTGCTTGCGTGTTCTAAGTGCCGTGAACCTAGAAAGTAACCTATGGTAACATATAACATTATAAAACTCAAACCTGAACTTAAACTGAACTTCAAAGTTCTAAGTCCGCGTGTAGCTGCGGACCCATTGTCAGTTATTTCAGTGGCCATCAGAACAGACTACTTGATTTAAAACCTAGGGTGAGTTCCTATTCACTACAGTTTCAACCCTCCTCCCCTCTTGGATGATTCTGGCGTGGGCTGCGTGGGGGGGGCCCCCCCACCTTCTAGGAAATTTTGAGCCGCAGTTGGATTGTCAAAGAATTTTGGGCCTCTGGGGGTCATAATTTTAAGCCTAGCTGGGTATAGCAAGAAGGCTTGTCTACCCTCCCTATGAAGTTGTGAGCAGATTGGTGAAAATTCCCTCCGGCGTTTCATAAGATCCACCGAGAAATCTTGAAACAGGAGCAAGCGTGCATTTTCATACATCACATTGTCCATTTTTCTGTAAGCTCTTAGTAATGCTGTTTTGGTCTGGAAATGTAGAAACTTGATCATAATTGGCCGGGGTTGGGGTAAGTTATCTAAGCCAGCCCTTTCTGGGCCTACCCTATGAGCACGTTCCACCCCACCCTCCAGGTCTTGTGTAGGTATCTTCAGTAATGTGGGGAGTGTATTTTCAACAAAGTGGATGATATCTGCTGGTTTTACTGATTCGGGGAGACCCAAGAGGCGCACATTATTGCGTCTCGACCTATTTTCTAGGTCATCTAATTTTAATTGCAATGTCACGGCTTGTCTCTCTAAGGCTTCAATTTTATTTGAGTTAGATACATTAGAATCTTCCAAATCAGAGATTCTATTCTCAGCTTCTGCTACACATGTGGAGAACTGTTTAACATCATCTGTGAGGGTATCAACCCCCCTCTGCAAATTATCAATTTTAGGCATAAATAGTAAAGATATCTGTTTAACAATGGGGTGTGTGTCAAGTGAAACACTATCTAGGCAGCTGTCAGTGCTAGCTCCCGCGTTTGAGGAGTCAGCTCCAGATTTATTTCTGCCAGAGCTAGTTTTGCTGCGACTTGCCATGGGGGTATTCGTTAAATATTTCTCCATATACCTTTACAAGTGAGAAAATGGCTAGCATATGTGGATGTTATTCTAACAGTAGACTAGAAAGATCCTTTTCAACCAAAATATGATACAGTGTATATGAATGACTTAACCAGTACTAGCAATATCCTATCACTGAGGGAAGCCAAGTGTTAGTGGGAGAAAAGCATGGGTTAATACAGATAAACAATACAGTAAAAGTTCCACAGATTATACCACTCAGCCCCCAGCAGAGTAAAAGGGGGGCAACACAAGACTGTCAGCACAGCGTCCTTCATATGCTCTTTCAGGAGTGTGAGAGTTCTGTATTTGGTTGGATATGATAACACAGTCTTACTGTTTGCTACAGCTTGGTAGTTCTGACTTATGTGAAGATCTTGCAGGGGTCAAGGTTCCCAACTCTAGTAATGCCCCTTGAGGTATGCTGAGTTTCCAGTATCGCCAGCTCTAGGACCCATTCATGTGATGGCAGGGTTAACATCTGCTATCAAAGGTGCTATAAGCGAGTCCTGTAGTGGAAATTACACAGTGTCACTGCCAGGGGTGTAGGTGGGTGATCGAATGAACTGAGTGATATACCCCAGAGTTAGATGAAAACTTGATCCCAGGCCTTTTCCCCCCCCCCTTTCCCTTTCTTTTCTTTTCTCTTATCTTTATGCAGAGCCTTGCAAAGTCCCAGCTATCTGATCTTAGTGGCTGCCTTTGGGGAAAGTTATGTGTACACTGGTAGCAGGTAGCAGTTATCTTGGTTCCGGCCTCTCTCATGCGATGTTAGGCCCAGTGTTTGTGGCTATAAGGCCGTTTTCCCCAGTCCCCTATACAAGGTAACGGTGTGCAAAAGTCCCCAGGAGCAAAGGTGTTGACTGTGGTGTGTGCGTGCAAAGTCGTACTTTACCCAGTATGGGCTCCGGCTCCCGCCAGCATGTAGGACCTCTCCTGCAAGATGGCGCCTGTTTTCGCGCCAGTCGGAGCTCCCTCCGTAGTTTGTGCCCCAGTGGGATCAGCCTGGCCGTACCGGCCGTTACCTTATCAGCAGGTTCACCTCCGCGTTAGACAGTCGACAAAGTGGGTGAGTGTTCCCAGAGCGGTGTAAGGATTGAAGAAGACTGTAGTCCACGTGGGGCTGTGGCAGGGCCTTTCTTGTTTTCTTAGCAAGTGTCTCCTCAATGGAGTCAGTCTCCCCCTGAGCCGTACCACCGTTCCGGATTGGCGAGCAAGTCTCTTGTTGTCTCCGGTGGAGTGGATTTTTGTTGCGCTCCTTCAGCGCTTCTTGTGAGGCTGTGACTTCGGTGGCGGAGCGGTGCGCGGCTCCAGAGCTAGATACGGAGGGGGGACTCACCCGCTTCTCCTCCGATCCGGGCAGCAAGCTTCTGCCTAGGGATTGTTTGCGACCACTGGGGATGTTATAGCAGAGCAAGAGGCAGCCCAAATTAGGTTTTAAAGTTAGTTTTTGTGATGCTGGATGCGGAGCTCCCCTTGCCTGCTGCTTCCCCCTTGGCCCTCCCACCGGAAGTCCCATAAGTTGATTGTTTAGTAATTATGAATAATTGCAAGTTCTTTGGCGAGCAAGATCTTTTTTGTGAAAAAAACAAGTCAGATCGAGTAGTGGCAGACAGGTACGCTCGCAAAACTGCGGATTTATGCAAGATTGACTGCTTAGTACATGTGAATTTTGATCCGTGCGTGGATAAAGACGTGAAATTTGACACAAAAAGCAAACTGACTGCTTAGTACATAGAGCTCTATATGTAATTAGAACCAAAAGAAAAATAAGAAGTCGCTTAGGTGAACATTTAAATAATATTAAAAAAAAATAGTTTACCCAATCATGACAAAGCAATAAACTGTAGTGATCTTAGATCTTTAACAATACAGATCATAGATTGGAGGGGGGAGAGAGAGTGCAAAAGAGAGGGGGGGAGAGAGCGCAAAAGAGAGAGGAGAGAGAGAGGGGGAGAGAGTGCAAAAGAGAGGGGGAGAGAGAGTGTAAAAGAGAGGGGAAGAGAGAGCACAAAAGAGAGGGGGAGAGAGAGCGCAAAAGAGAGGGGGAGAGAGAGAGCAGAAGAGGGGGGATAAAGAGAGGGAGTGAGACAGCAAAAGAGAGGGGGGAGAGTGCAAAAGAGAGCGGGGGAGAGAGAGTGCAAAAGAGAGGGTGGAGAAAGAGAGCGCAAAAGAGAGGGGGGAAGAGCGCAAAAGAGAGGGGGAGAGAGCGCAAAAGAGAGGGGAGAGAGAGAGCGCAAAAGACAGGGGAGAGAGAGCGCAAAAGAGAGGGGAGAGAGAGCACAAAAGAGAGGGGGAGAGAGAGCACAAAAGAGAGGGGGAGAGAGAGCGCAAAAGAGAGGGGAGAGAGAGAGCGCAAAAGAGAGGGGAGAGAGAGAGGGGGAGAGAGTGCAAAAGAGAGGGGGAGAGAGAGTGCAAAAGAGAGGGGGAGAGAGAGCACAAAAGAGAGGGGGAGAGAGAGCGCAAAAGAGAGGGGGGAGAGAGAGAGTGCAAAAGAGAGGGTGAGAAAGAGAGCGCAAAAGAGAGGGGGAGAGAGAGCGCAAAAGAGAGGGGGGAAAGAGAGCGCAAAAGAGAGGGGGGAGAGAGCTTAAAAGAGAGGGGGAGAGAGAGAGCAAAAGAGAGGGGGAGAGAGAGCAAAAGAGAGGGGGGAGAGAGAGAGCAAAAGAGAGGGTGAGGGAGAGAGCGCAAGGGGTGGAACCGCTGTACTGAAAAAAATGGCCTGTGTGAACGGGCTTTAGGACTAGTTAATTTATATTTTAATAGCAGATATCACTAAATTATATTTTAGCAACAATTATACGGCAGCAGTAACTGTTAAGCAGCAGATTGTGCTCCATATACAATGACTTCATTAGACGTATATTGCTACTACTACATTGTCATAGCTGTTGCTACACTCAAGTCACTTCATTTTTTTGTGTGGCCTTATGTTGATCATTGTAATCTAGCCCAATATGTTTTCCATCAGAGATTGCAGACCTGTGTAGAGAGAGGGGGAGAGAGTGCAAAAGAGAGGGGAGAGAGAGTGCAAAAGAGAGGGGGAGAGAGAGCACAAAAGAGAGGGGGACAGAGAGCGCAAAAGAGAGGGGGGAGAGAGAGAGCGCAAAAGAGAGGGGGAGAAATAGAGTGCAAAAGAGAGGGGGAGAGAGAGAGCGCAAAAGAGAGGGGGGAAAGAGAGCGCAAAAGAGAGGGGGGAGAGAGCTTAAAAGAGAGGGGGGAGAGAGAGTGCAAAAGAGAGGGGGGGGGAGAAAGAGAGCGCAAAAGAAAGGGGGGAAGAGCGCAAAAGAGAGGGGGAGAGAGAGCGCAAAAGAGAGGGGAGAGAGAGAGGGGGGAGAGAGCGCAAAAGAGAGGGGGAGAGAGAGAGCACAAAAGAGTGGGGGAGAGAGAGAGCGCAAAAGAGAGGGGGAGAGAGAGAGTGCAAAGAGAGGGGGAGAGAGAGCAGAAGAGGGGGATAAAGAGAGGGAGAGAGACAGCAAAAGAGAGGGGGGAGAACACAAAAGAGAGGGGGGAGAAAGAGTGCAAAAGAGAGGGGGGAGAAAGAGAGCGCAAAATAGAGGGGGGAAGAGTGCAAAAGAGAGGGGGAGAGAGCGCAAAAGAGAGGGGGAGAGAGAGCGCAAAAGAGAGGGGAGAGAGAGCGCAAAAGAGAGGGGAGAGAGAGCACAAAAGAGAGGGGGAGAGAGAGCACAAAAGAGAGGGGGAAGATAGAGCGCAAAAGAGAGGGGAGAGAGAGCGCAAAAGAGAGGGGAGAGAGAGAGGTGGAGAGAGTGCAAAAGAGAGGGGGAGAGAGAGTGCAAAAGAGAGGGGAAGAGAGAGCACAAAAGAGAGGGGAAGAGAGAGCGCAAAAGAGAGGGGGAGAGAGAGAGCAGAAGAGGGGGGATAAAGAGAGGGAGAGAGACAGCAAAAGAGAGGGGGGAGAGTGCAAAAGAGAGGGGGGAGAGAGAGTGCAAAAGAGAGGGGGGAGAAAGAGAGCGCAAAAGAGAGGGGGGAAGAGCGCAAAAGAGAGGGGGAGAGAGCGCAAAAGAGAGGGGGGAGAGAGCGCAAAAGAGAGGGGAGAGAGAGCGCAAAAGAGAGGGGAGAGAGAGCACAAAAGAGAGGGGGAGAGAGAGCACAAAAGAGAGGGGGAGAGAGAGCGCAAAAGAGAGGGGAGAGAGAGCGCAAAAGAGAGGGGAGAGAGAGAGGGGGAGAGAGTGCAAAAGAGAGGGGGAGAGAGAGTGCAAAAGAGAGGGGAAGAGAGAGCACAAAAGAGAGGGGAAGAGAGAGCGCAAAAGAGAGGGGGAGAGAGAGAGCAGAAGAGGGGGGATAAAGAGAGGGAGAGAGACAGCAAAAGAGAGGGGGGAGAGTGCAAAAGAGAGGGGGGGAGAGAGAGTGCAAAAGAGAGGGGGGAGAAAGAGAGCGCAAAATAGAGGGGGGAAGAGCGCAAAAGAGAGGGGGAGAGAGCGCAAAAGAGAGGGGGGAGAGAGAGCGCAAAAGAGAGGGGAGAGAGAGCGCAAAAGAGAGGGGAGAGAGAGCACAAAAGAGAGGGGGAGAGAGAGCACAAAAGAGAGGGGGGAGAGAGAGCGCAAAAGAGAGGGGAGAGAGAGAGCGCAAAAGAGAGGGGAGAGAGAGAGGGGGAGAGAGTGCAAAAGAGAGGGGGAGAGAGAGTGCAAAAGAGAGGGGGAGAGAGAGCACAAAAGAGAGGGGGAGAGAGAGCGCAAAAGAGAGGGGGGAGAGAGAGAGCGCAAAAGAGAATGTGAGAAAGAGAGCGCAATAGAGAGGGGGAGAGAGAGAGCACAAAAGAGAGGGGGGAAAGAGAGCGCAAAAGAGAGGGGGGGAGAGAGCTTAAAAGAGAGGGGGAGAGAGAGAGCAAAAGAGAGGGGGGAGAGAGAGCAAAAGAGAGGGGGGAGAGAGAGAGAGCAAAAGAGAGGGTGAGGGAGAGAGCGCAAGGGGTGGAACCGCTGTACTGAAAAAAATGGCCTGTGTGAACGGGCTTTAGGACTAGTTAATTTATATTTTAATAGCAGATATCACTAAATTATATTTTAGCAACAATTATACGGCAGCAGTAACTGTTAAGCAGCAGATTGTGCTCCATATACAATGACTTCATTAGACGTATATTGCTACTACTACATTGTCATAGCTGTTGCTACACTCAAGTCACTTCATTTTTTTGTGTGGCCTTATGTTGATCATTGTAATCTAGCCCAATATGTTTTCCATCAAAGATTGCAGACCTGTGTATTATACAAGTTAGTAAATTGTTTAAAATGTACTTATTGATGTTTGGATATTAATGGAATACCAGCTGCAAGAAACAGTAAAGACTGTGCTCATTGCACTCAGATCCTAAATATAATTAAAGGGACATTGTACACTAGATTTTTCTTTGCATAAATGTTTTGTAGATGATCCATGTATAGAGTTCATCTGGTAGTGTTTTTATTAAAATGTATAGTTTTGCTTATTTTTTATGAACATTGTGCTGATTTTCAGACTCCTAACCAAGCCCCACAGTGTCAGATGCTTACATGCGTTTACAGACTAATGTTTATGTAATCTGTCTTTTCATATGCAGGGAAGAGAGAGGGGTGGAGTGTCTGCTCTTTTTGTTTCCCCAGCCCCTTTCAGTGGGTGTCCCAGATTACCTCATTAAATACTGAACTGTCAGCTTCTAATTAGGTTTTTAAAGGTTCTATACTGGATTTTTAGATCAGTATCTGTGCATATTCTTCTTTATAGTAGTGTCTATCACATGCAGTTATATAAAAATGGGTGTATACTGTCCCTGTAATGTAGCTTATTTGTGTTTTCCGACCTATTATCCATACAATGTATTTATTTACAAGTTCAGACTTAGATAAATGAAATACAACTTTCAATAATTTAATATAAATATTTAAATGTTACTATTTGTATATTTTCTTATCGGAATAACACATATTTAGATATTACTTACTGAATAAAATAATTGAAAATCATTTTAAAATGATCTTAAAAAATTCAGAAACTTTACCAAGCTTCTTATATCGAACAGTTAAGGTCACGGGAGAAAAATATTGCAATGTTGCTATAACTGACTTCAACTATAATATTTCTAAACTCTGAAACATATTTGTGTAGGACAAGTGAGTTTTTTCACACTGGTGGTAGCCTAAGAGGAAGGAAGATAGATGTGGTGACAAAAAGTCAATGATTCTTTTGACATAACCCTCACAGACTGCTTTTTTATGGCATACTGTCAGAAAGATAGGAACACTTTCAGTTATATTAAAATGTTCATCTGGACTAAAGTTTTTTTTATATAAAGGATGATGATATTGGCACACCAGTGAAGCTTGTAAGATTAATAAAGTATAGGTTTTTTTTTTTTCTTTTTGGCAGAAATCCAAAAATAGAAAAGTTAAAATATTACAAGGCATAAGGGAGAGTTATCTTCTGCAAACCCATCTTTAATCCTTCCTCACATGTACCCATGGCAATGTTTACTTTGTAGTTTTAAATATGCTAATTACAAGAAAAACTACAAATTAATTTTAAGAAATATGTAATTTATATAATTAAAGTAATAAACAAATCCAAATGTCTGACTATAAATATTCATAAACATTTCTGTCCTCTGAATAACATTGTGTAAATACTGTTTGAAATTACTTAAAGCTACAGAGATTTTTTTGGCATTAAGTTGCATTTTCTCTCTATCTTATTTGCTCTTTCTCTCTCACGCACAATCTCTCTCTTGATAAATAGATAGATGATAGATAGATAGATAGATAGATAGATAGATAGATAGATAGATGGTAGATAGATAGTTGGTAGATAGATAGATAGATAGATAGATAGAAGGATGATAGATAGATAGATAGATAGATAGATAGATGATAGATAGATAGATAGATAGATAGATGACAGATAGATTAATATACTCACCTTCTAGGTTTGTTCTACTTTATTGAGAGCTTATATTCAGTCATTAATAACTAATCACACATTTTGCTTAAGCAAAAAAGATTAAAAAAACATTGCTCACTAGCTAAAAAGTAAAATTATAATTTTTGGTACATACAATATTGTCATCTAAGCACCACTACAATGTCTATTGTGTCAATTTAATTTAATTAAACCTTATTGTAGATATATGTTAGCACATGTGCTGTCCCAAACTATAATCTATGCAATCTACAGTCAAGTAAATGTGAAACTAATTTAAAATGATTTAAAGTATAATCCCCAAAGAACCTAATCTTTTGTTTGCTCACCCAGAATTACATCCAAACATCATTGAAAAAATTTAATATTTTGCCATTATTTCTTGGGCCTGTGTGCTTTATCAAACACCCTTTATTTAAATAATTGCTTCATGAATGGCTTAATTTATTCAAAGTAGCTTTTTTCATGCAGTACCTTTGAGGTTGAGAGCACAACAAAAAATAACAGTTAGTTCAAACAATAGCAAGAAGTGCACACTCTAATGTGCTCACTTCATTTGTTCATTCTAGCAATCAATGACAGCTACTCTCCATCATGCATTGCTTTATCACCCTGTTTGCAAACAAATGACTGATTAGAGCAGTGTTTTTCAACCAGTGTGCCGTGGCACACTAGTGTGCTGTGAGAGATCCTCAGGTGTGCCACGGCAGACTGACAACAGTGTGACATATTTTTTAAACTTTGCTTGTTTTTTACTCCCAGTGCAGGGGTAGTTTGTAGGAGGCATGGCATAACAGCACAATACATACAGTGTGTGTGTGTTTGTGTGTATGTATATATATATATGCTGTATTAGGCTACAATGTGTGATTTTTTTTAAATTTTGGGATGGTGGTGTGACACAGGATTTTTTAATGTAAAAAAGTGTGCCACGGCAAAAAAAAGGTTAAAAATCACTGGATTAGACTACAAAAAAGACATAAATATGAAAATAATAATTTGGCAGAAAATACATCTATGGGCAGAAAGTCACAGTTGAGACTGATCATAAACCACTTATGATATATTCATTAAAGATGTTGCTCTATAGAGGAAACATAGTTGAAGACTAAGAGCATCATTTGAAGGTTTGTGAAGGTTTTCTGTGAGTTAAAAGTGAATTTGTGTAACGCATTGCCTATTGCCAGTGTTATTAATAACACCATGTTTCTAAAAGTTCCTTGACTTTGGCTATGTACCATTGCCATTGAGCATTTAAATAATTAAGCCTAATCATAATGCTTAGGTTGTACTATGTGAAAGTATTGTTATTATGCCATATAGGTTTAAAGGCAGTAAACATAAATGAAAGGAATTAAGTTCAATGACCCTTTTGTCCAGGCACAGCAACAACTTCTGCTCAAAATTCATCACCTCCACAACGTATCTGGTGAAAATTATCTTCTTGGTTTTCCCAAAATTGATCAGGTAGCCATTATTTGTTCAACAAAGCAAATATAGAAAAGAAAAAATAATTTTAGGCAAAGTGATTGACTAATGATCGGTGAACAAATGCTAATGTCTACATTGGCTTATATACTGTATGTTTGACTACAGTTAGGACATTTTTAATTTAGTTTAGAGCAACATGAACTGTAAATGTGGGTAGTCTGCATAATAAATTTAGTAGATTGTATCATTTGGGCTTTCAACTGTATCATTCAAACATTGCTCATTAACTTGACACTCAGCTTTTAGGTTAGTTTGGGTAAGTAGGGTGACAAAAAGTGTAGTGTGTATTCGTGTTCTCTGTATTGCTACTTGTTTATGGCTTGATAATTGTACCCCTTTATCTTAATAATGGTGAATTTTTATCAACACATAATTAAAAACATTGTCAAATATCATTGCATCATTAGTTACAGTTAAGTAGTATTATGAGTTGCACAAGAGTAACAAGTGTTTCCTTCTCATTGCAATATTTCTTAAAGTGTGCATTGTCATATAAAGATAAATATGTTGATATGCTCTGCATATATTTCAGTGATATTTGAAGATAAAAATGCAAGGCTTAGATACCAGGAGATTTCCCAGTGAGCCACAGCAGCTCGGGCTGGCCACCTCTAATTTAAAGGGACAGTCTACACCAGCATTTTTATTGTTTTAAAAGATAGATAATCCCTTTATTACCCATTCCCCAGTTTTGCATAACCGACACAGTTATATTAATATACTTTTTACCTCTGTGGTTACCTTTTATCTAAGCATCTTCTGACAGCCCCCTGATCACATTACTTTTTATTTATTATCTATTGACTTGAATTTTAGCCAATTAGTGTGTGCTGTGTTGTGCTGATTCTTAAATAGCTCCCTGGGTGTGAGCAAAATGTTATCTATATGGCCCACGTGAACTAGCAGTCTCCTGTTGTGAAAAGCAAATAAAAATGCATGTGATAAGAGGTTGTCTGTAGTTGCTTAGAAACAGGCAGAAATGTAGAGGTTTAAGTTATATAAAGTATTAATATAACAATGTTGGTAGTGCAATGCTGGGGAATGGGTAGTAAAGGCATTATAAATCTTTTCAAACAATAACAATGTTGGTGTAGACTGTCCCTTTAAGGGGGTGGTGCTGTAGGTGAGGCAATGCAGCTGTATCACCACTTTTTTCACCTCTGGGCTATATGCATTAAGGTCACAAAGTATTTCCTTGTAAGTTTTATTTCCTAGACCATGTACCATTTTAGTAGCCCTCCTTTGAATGGTTTCTAGAGTCTAGTCAAGTCACACTGTGAGAGGAGTTTTGCAAGGTGACTATGTAACAACAATGTTGCATTTTTTTTAATTACAAACTAATATGATTTAATTTAAAAAAAAAATATTAGAACAAATATCCCAGTAATCCCATGAATGGGAAGCTAGAAGCAAATACAAGTTAAAGTATACTGAATTTACTTTAATTTGATTTTCATTTGCTTACAAAACAGTTATCAGTATTAGGTGATCCTGTTGAATTTGCTTTCATCTGCAAGATATCCCAGTGATTTTAATTATATACTGCTTGATTATCCTAGGACCCACTTTAGAACAAAATTGGATATTAATAAACAGCAGTAGTAACAGTGTCATTGCATAACAGAAGGTATCAGATAATACTAGTATATTTTCATATTACCTAGAAAATGACATTATGATATTGAACAAGTTTCCCAAAAGTCTTTGCAGATTCAAAATAATCAAAATATGTATGTATTAGATGAATAAAATAGTACAGGCATTGCATAAGTTTGAGAAAGTTTTCTGATATACTAGTTTTATGGTAAGAATCATCAGCTTAAGACATGGGGGTATATTTATTAATGGTCAAGCAGCGAATCATGTCCGCTCTACCTCAGTAAATACTAACAGCATAGGCTGTTGGCATTTAACATTGCACAAGGATTTCTGGTGAAATGCCTGTGCAATGCCGCCCCCTGCTCACTGGTGGCCAATCGTCCGCTAGCAGGGGCCATCAATCATCCCAAATGTACGACCGTTGCTTCTTAACTTCCGTTTAGGTGGACCAGTAATGATGGGGCATCGATGCAGCATCTGCTGCTTAATAAATCGACCCTTAAATTTGGATTTTGGAATTACCAGATTTGTGGATTTGTGCCTGGACTGTCATGTGCTAGTCACAGTGCATCTGAAGGCAACATTAGGTATAACACTTTAAATGTATTGATGTCAAGTAACATTTGACTAACAATATATGAAGAATATTTAACAATATGGGGGAAACATGCTAAACTATAGAATAGTTGCAAGGCTTGCTATCAGGGCTTCTATGGATACATATAAAATGCTTTAATTTAGCATGTTGGTGAAAAGAACAGTACCCTTTGGCTTGCTTACTTTATAAATGTTGCTGAGAATAATGCCTAACACTTTGAACCATATCCATTACAAGATTCAGACACAAGTAATGAGTCTCTATAAAATATATTTCTCAAATGTTTTATAAATTTCAGACATTATACAGTCTTTTAGAGCAAAAGCATACCAAAATGTTTCATCAGTGTTCGTTCAGAATGGAATGTTCAAATAGAATGTTCCCTTATACACATATTTTACCAATTAAACAGGCAAAATGTGTAATAGCATTATTAAAGATTTTTATAGCAGTCACTCAAAAATACATTATATTAAGTTCAGAGGTATAATACATTAACATGTTTTTATTTCACTGCTCAAAAGATCCTAAGGACAAACATTCCAGAAAATAGCTTCATCAGTCAAATTAAATTATGGTCATAAAAATGTCTTACTTTGTATTTGAATTATCAAAGGCCGACCTATTTCCACATTAAAAAGATAAAAACTATATGATGAAACACATAAAATCATTATATTGTTGCTGCTTAGTAGCTAAGTATGTAAAGGGGAATACCTATTTTACATCAGTAATATCCAGCTCAATACAATTTAAACGATTTACTCTAAAATCAATGCTTTACGGTGAAAATATATTTACTTTATTAATTCTAATAATTTTTAAAAATTCACACAATGTTATACTTTAATAAAGTCTTTATTTCTAACAAGTTTATAATGGAAGTAAATGTTGCTCTTTTGATAAATCTGCCTAAAAGATAAGACTCAAACTTAAGACAGGTAATCAGTGAGCTTATTATTATTATGTGGTGAGATTCTGGTTTATATCTTTAATTAGATATAAACCTGTAATATTAAACAAGTGGAAACAAAATCAGAGAACACTATAAGTTCAGTGTATTCAATGAGCAGAATGGTTAATATTCTTAGGAAAATAGTTATTAAGAAAATAACAGGATATAATGAATATAGAGTTATAATCCAACTTCACACACTCACTCAGGAAAGTATATTTCACCTTGTAAATATTAGAGTAGAATAGTCAGATAAATACTTGAACTTCACAAGGTTTATACTTAGCAAATATTTTGTAGCAGTGGATAACAAATATACCTTCGGTACTTGATAGGAATAGAAAGTACAGACCTTGGGCTGCGGAACAAACCGGGAGAGCGTTGTGGGTTGGCAGCGGTAGCTCCGACTGAGCGAGTGTGACTTACTTCCGGTTTCGGCGTAGGAGCAGCTGATGTGCCGTACGGGTGGATAGTGATAGCCTGCAAATTCCTTAAGCAGGCAGAGATGAAAAGGTATTGCAGGTTGACTGTAGATTACGTTAAGTGTTGGAAAGTAATTCCAGGAAGGTATTCAAGGGTACAGACGAGACCTGAGAAATAATTGTGAATAGCCAGAAACAGCAAAGACAATGTTTCTCCACAGAGGTAACATCAATTATCAGGCAGTGAATTGAAGGCCTGATGGTGGTTAAATAGGGAAAGAGGAAAGTGGGAGGGATATGCCTTAAAGGTATATCACATCTCCCCCCCCCCTCAAGGGACCACTCCAGAGGACCCTAGACGAGGTTTGAAAGGAAATCTGTGATGAAACCGTTGCACCAATACAGGTGCATGAACCTCCAAATGGGAATGCCATGAATTGTCTTCCGGACCGTATCCTTTCCATTTGATCAAGTACTCTAAGCGACTGTGTCTAAAACGAGAATCAAGGATTTTCTCCACCTTGAATTCTTCCTGATCATCAATCAAAACCGGGGCCGGAGGATCTTGATGTTGGCGTGAAGGGTCTGATTTGTAAGGTTTTAATAGAGAAACATGAAAAGAATTATGTATCCTAAAGTCCTTAGGAAGCGTTATACGGACTGCATTCTCATTTATAACTTTTTCAATAGGGAACGGCCCTAGAAATTGGTTAGCGAGTTTCTTGCTAGGTAATTGTAACTTGAGATGCTTGGTAGATAAGAGGACGAGATCACCGATCTCATACTTTGGGGTTTATCTGTGTTTTTGATCATAATATCTCTTCTGTCTGTCCTTTGCGTCATGGAGATGAGTCTTTAGGATGTCCAACCGTTGTTGTAAAGATGAGGTGTAATCCGTTGCACTTGGAGAGTTAACAGTTACCTTAGACAAAGTAATGGAGATTGGGTGATAACCATAAGTTGCGTAGAATGGAGTCATTTTAGTGGAAGACGACATTGAATTATTGTAGGAGAATTCTGCTAACGGTAGGTATGTGACCCAATCATCCTGTAAATGGGTAATGTAACATCTGAGATATTGTTCGAGGGTTTGGTTTAACCTCTCAGTTAATCCATTCGTTTGGGGGTGAAATGCAGTTGAAAACCTGACATCAATCTGCAAGATTTTACATAAGGACTTCCAGAAAGCTGAAGTAAGCCTGAGTTCCCCGGTCAGATATTATAACTTCCGGTAACCCATGTAAGCGTACGATTGAATCTATAAAGGCTTTAGCGGTTGTCCTTGCAGTAGGAAGGGACTTTAATGGAACAAAATTAGCAAGTTTGGTTAAATGGTCGACAACAACAAATATTGTGTTGTATGATTGTGACAATGGTAAATCAACAATGAAATCCATCGAGATTGTTGTCCAGGGTTTATCAGGTATTGGTATGGATGCTAATAAGCCAATTGGCTTTTTATGGTCCAATTTATTCCTTGCGCAAACATCGCAATAAGAAACATAATTGGTAATAAACTGTTCCATCTGTGGCCACCAGAAATATCTTCTTGTGAGTTGTGAACAGTTTTTTGTATGCCTGTATGACCTGATAGAACATTGTCATGTGTATAGGTTAAAACAGTCTTCCGTTAGGGATCTGGTACATAAAGTTTGTTCTTGTGATAATATAGGCCTGTAGATGGATCTTTGGTACATGAGTTGGGTATATTTGGGTCGGTCGTAAGTATTGTTAGTACTTCAGTTTCGAATGTGGTAAGTGATCCTAATATCTTATGCTGTGGAATAATTGGAGATGCTAAAATCTTATCGTTTAGGTTATCATGTTGTCTGGAAAGAGCATCCGCTTTCATGTTTAAAACCCCTGGTTTATATGTTAGTTTGAAATTAAAACGATCAAGAAAAAGAGACCAACGGACTTGACGGGCAGAGAGAGTCTTATTTTTCTTCAAGAACTCCAAATTTTTATGGTCAGTATATATCATAAAAGGTACGTCAGTGCCCTCTAACAAGTGTCTCCAATGTTCTAAAGAGTTCTTAATGGCTAATAACTCTTTATCCCCAATACTGTAGTTTTTTTCAGATGGTAAGTATGTTTTTGAGTAAAATGCAATAGGATGTAAAAGATTGGATGTTTTGTGGTGTTGGGATAACACTGCGCCTATATCAGAATTGGATGCATCTACCTCTAGAACAAAAGGTTGTTGGTAATCTGGTAAAGTTAAAACAGGTGCAGTTGAAAAACAGTTCTTTAAAGTGTGAAAAGCCTTTTGGGCCTCCTCTGTCCAGAGGTATTTGATCTTACTACTGGTTAGTGAAGTTAGAGCTTTCACTATAACAGAAAAGTTATGAATGAATTTTCTGTAAAAATTCGCAAAACCTAAGAATCTTTGCAAAGCCCTTACGGTAGTGGGGGTGGGCCAATCTATAATGGCTTTAATTTTATCTGTATCCATGCGGATTGTATTTGATGTTATGATGTAACCCAAGAATTTTATTTGATTGACGTGAAAAATACACTTTTCTTGTTTTGCAAATAGTTTATGTTCTTTTAGTTTTGTGAGAACCCATCTAACATGTTTTTCGTGTTCTGATAAGGTACGTGAGTAAACTAAGATGTCGTCTAAGTATATGATTACACATATGTCAATCAAATCATGGAATATTTCGTTTATGAAATGTTGGAAGGTTGCCGGGGCATTGCATAACCCGAAAGGCATCATGTTGTATTGATAAAGACCGTATCGGGTGCGGAAAGCAGTTTTCCACTCGTCTCCTTTTTTTATTCGGATTAAATTATATGCACCCTTCAGATCGAGTTTAGTAAATATTGTGGCATCAGTGAGTCTTTCTAATAGTTCGGAAATCAAAGGTAAAGGATAGCGATTCTTTACTGTGATACTGTTTAAAGCTCTGTAATCTATAATTGGTCTTTGAGTGCCATCTTTGTTTTTAACAAAAAATATGCCTGCGGCTGCTGGTGACGTGGAATGTGTGATGAACCCCTTTTTTAAATTTTCATCTAAATATAAACGTAAATCCTTGAGCTCTTTTTGAGACATGGGATAAATTCTTCCATGAGGTATTTGGGAGCCAGGGATTAATTCTATGGGGCAGTCGAAAATTCAATGCGGAGGAAGATTCTCTGCCTCTTTTAAGTTAAAGACATCCGCCAAATCCTGATAAACCTCCGGAATACTCTGTATGTGTGCTATGTGAGTTTGTGGATAACATGTCTTTTGACAATAATCTGATTGTAAATTTAATTTATGGAGTGTCCAATCTATGAGAGGGTTATGGAGCTTCAGTTTTAACATGTTCTATGGTAATGTTCTTACCCCTATTTTGTTTGTCCAATAAAGGGCAATCCGAGACAGCATGGTCTTTCTTTGCACAGTACATGCAAAGGTTTGAAAGTCTCCTTCTAGTTTTTTCTTCAAGGGTCAAATGACCCCTTATTGCTCCTATTTCCATAGGTGTGGTTTTATCATGATGAGAGATAGTTGGATAACTTTGCCTAGAAGAGCTCTCAAAACCTCCCTTTTCAGCCTTTCATTCTCTAATTCGTCTGTCCAGGGTGGTGCTAAGTTTAATTAAAGCAGAGAGGATTCCGGCATGTCTAGGCGGGAGAGCTCATCCTTTAGGACTTCTGATAAACCAAGTCTAAATTGGTTTCGGAGACTGACCTCATTCCATTGAGAGTCAGTCGCCCATAACTGGAAATCCGTGGTGTACTCTTCCACAGTACGCTTTCCCTGCTTTAGGGAACGTAGTTTGGTCTCTGCTATTAGCTGTGTGTGAGCATCCTCATATAACTCAGACATAGCAGCAAAAAAATCCTGTAGGGAATCAAGAATAGGATTATTTGATTCAAAAAACCTATTTGCCCAGGTTCGGGGCTCCCCTGAGAGGTAGGAGATGGTAGTGCACACTTTCAATCTTTCAGTGTGATAAGTGCGAGGTTTTAAAGTAAATAATAGTAGGCAAGAATTTTTTAAATCCCTGAAAGCAGATCTCTTGCCTGAAAAAGGTGTTGCGGGTTGTACTTGAGGTTCTGGGATTTCAGTAGGTTTAGGTGTTAAACAGTCTTTTACTAGAGCTTTTAACGTTGTGGTCTCTGCCTGTACCTCTGTTAGGCCACGAGCCAGGTAATCCAATTTTTGATGGATATTGTTAAATGCCTTTTGAATCTCTGTAGGATCCATAATATAGCTGAATATTATTGTTTAAAGGCCTGATAAGTCTTTATTTCTAACAAGTTTATAATGGAAGTAAATGTTGCTCTTTTGCTCTTTTGATAAATCTGCCTAAAAGATAAGGCTCAAACTTAAGACAGATAATCAGTGAGCTTATTATTGTTATGTGGTGAGATTCTGGTTTATATCTTTAATTAGA
The DNA here is from genome assembly GCF_027579735.1 of Bombina bombina. Classification (NCBI taxonomy): domain Eukaryota; kingdom Metazoa; phylum Chordata; class Amphibia; order Anura; family Bombinatoridae; genus Bombina; species Bombina bombina. The sequence goes on along the minus strand of NC_069500.1, from coordinate 643,890,922 downwards.
TATAAACCTGTAATATTAAACAAGTGGAAACAAAATCAGAGAACACTATAAGTTCAGTGTATTCAATGAGCAGAATGGTTAATATTCTTAGGAAAATAGTTATTAAGAAAATAACAGGATATAATGAATATAGAGTTATAATCCGACTTCACAGACTCACTCAGGAAAGTATATTTCACCTTGTAAATATTAGAGTAGAATAGTCAGATAAATACTTGAACTTCACAAGGTTTATACTTAGCGAATATTTTGTAGCAGTGGATAACAAATATACCTTCGGTACTTGATAGGAATAGAAAGTACAGACCTTGGGCTGAGGAACAAACCGGGAGAGCGTTGTGGCGTGGTAGCGGTAGCTCCGACTGAGCGAGTGTGACTCACTTCCGGTTTTGGCGTAGGAGCAGCTGATGTGCAGTACGGGTGGATAGTGATAGCCTGCAAATTCCTTAAGCAGGCAGAGATGAAAAGGTATTGCAGGTTGACTGTAGATTACGTTAAGTGATGGAAAGTAATTCCAGGAAGGTATTCAAGGGTACAGGCGAGACCTGAGAAATAATTGTGAATAGCAAGAAACAGCAAAGACAATGTTTCTCCACAGAGGTAACATCAATTATCAGGCAGTGAATTGAAGGCCTGATGGTCTTTAAATAGGGAAAGAGGAAAGTGGGAGGGATATGCCTTAAAGTTATATCACACACAATATAGTGAGCAAGAAAAGATTTTTGACTTGTGCATTGACTAAAAGATTTTGAGAGAGAGATTATTAAAAAAAACAACATTGTTTTAAGTAAATTAAGATAAACGGTAAGTTTTCTTCGAAATGTGTTCTCTCTGTCTTGTCTTTATTTTATTATATTCAGGCCCAATGGTACCAGTAAGTGGAACCAGGAGGTCATCTGAGGGAGCAGCGGAGGGCATTTAAAGGAAAATATACAATAACAGCATTTCTTTTTTTTTTAAAATCGTTTATTTACATATCTAACAATGAGTACAGTCAAATAAATTTCCACCTTTACATACCACACAAGGTCAGGTGTCACAAAAACAGAAAAACATGAGAAATAAAATGAACAAAGAAAGGGATTATTTTTCCATGAGTGAATTAACTGACAGAAAGGAAAATATTCTCATATAGCAAAAATTGTACAAAGTGTTGGACTTTTATAAAGCTAAATGGAACACCATATATCCTACCCGCATACTAACCATTCATACAAGCAAAAACAAAACACAAGAGAAAAAAAAAAAAAAAAAGGGGGAGGGGGACCCACTAATTTCTCTCTCAGTAATTTAAATCTTTCAGTTATCCTATATCCCACCAACACAGTTCACCTTATATTTCTCTATAGTTAGTTATCCATGAATGTGGAAAAAGATCTAGGGCTACAAAGTCCATAAAAGAGCTTGAAGACAAAAATAGGGTCAGAATAGCTTTTTGTATAGCTAAGGTGTAGGATTTGATAATTGGTAGCCATCCAGCCATAAAAGTTTTTATTCTATTTTCTGCTGTAGTTTCTAGATGGGCTGATTCATATATAATTTGGGTTTGAATCTCCTGCAGGATCTGGAGTAATCCAGGAGCTGCAGAAGCTTTCCAATGTTTGAGAATTTGATATCTGACAGCTAGTATAATGGTATTTAAGATGTGGACCTGGAAGCCCCTATTGCCAGCAACATCTAACCAGATTATCTCATCGAGTGATAATATGATAGTTGTCTTGTACTGTATATTGAACCAATATTCCACCTTACGCCATAGTTGTATAATTTTTGGGCAATACCAAAACATATGTAAAATATCCGCCTTAGGTTTATTGCAGCGGGGACAAGTCCCGTTGCAGGTAGAATAAAACTTAGCTAATCTTATGGGGGGTATATAGTAATTATTAATAAGTTTTAAATGAGATTCTCTCCAACTCCTAGGAATTTCACATTTTTTTACATTTATCATGCTACGTTTAATTTTACCAAGATCAATTAAGGGGAAAGAGCGGGTCCAAGATAATGTCAATTTGTCTAAAACCATTAATGTTTGTTTGGATAGCATATTATCATACATAAGAGAAATGGATGAGTTTCCTGATGCAAATTTTTGAAAACATAAATTGAGAACCGACCATGCATTCAATCTACTCATATCCCACTTTCGAGTATTAATAAAATGACGCACCTGCAGATAGGCGAAGAAATTAGATCTAGCTAACTGAAAATGTTGAGAAAGGATCCCAAAGGAGATTAGTTGCCCGTCTTGAGGAAGGATCTGACAAATGTATTTGAGCTCTTTTTCAGCCCACTCTCTAAATACTGATTGTTTAAGCCCTGGAGAGAATTGAGGATTTCCCCTAATCGGTAAAAATGCTGAAAATGTAAAATCTACTTCCAATATTGTACAACACTTCTGCCAAGCCGTCACAATATTTCTAATAGAGATTAGAGAATATATCTTATTTGGTAAAAGTTGTAGAGGACAATGTAATATTGCTTTTAAAGCACAGGGAGAAACCATGTAAGTCTCCATCTCTAGAGATGACACTAGCTCCTTTTCAACAATCCAGTCCACCGCCGTTTTAATTAGACAAACCCAATTATATAATTTAAAGTTAGGAAAAGCAAGGCCTGCTACTTCAAAGTTTTGCATGAGTCTATCTAGAGAGATGCGTGATTTCCTGTTATTCCAAATAAATTTGGAACAGCAGGAATATAATTTACACAAATCCTTACTAAGAATAAAGAGCAGAAGATTCTGAAGGGGGTAAAGTAAGCGAGGAAAAATAAATGTCTTTATTAGATTAACGCGAGCAGTAATGGATAGTGGAAATGCCGTCCATAACTCCAAGTCTGATTTAACCTTTAAAAGTAGTGGCGAGAGATTAAGCCGATACCAATTCTTCGGATTTTTATGTAATATTATACCTAAATATGTAATTGCTTCAACCTCTTTAAATGGATGGTCTTGTAAACTGTTTCTGGATTTATTAATCCACATAAGTTCACTTTTATTAAAATTGATTTTGTAGCCCGCAAATGAACTGAACTCGTCTAAACATTGTAATGCAGCTAGGATTGAGTAAGATGAATTCTTTAAAAATAACAGTAGATCATCTGCGTACAGCAGAATCTTAAGAGTATAGGAGCCCATACTGATTCCCTCTAGAACATTTCTTAGATGAATAGCTAAGGGTTCCAATGCCAGGTTAAATAGGAGGGGGGACAACGGGCAGCCCTGCCTTGTTCCACGACCTAAGATGATTTTTTGAGAGAGATGACCATTAACAATAAGAAACAAAATCGGCTTTCTATAGATTTTCTGGATAAATTGCAAGAACTGATTCTTAAAGCCAAATTCCTGTAATACTCTAAATAAATGGGTCCATGAGATAGCATCGAATGCCTTTTCGGCATCTAAAAAAAGAATCGCACAATCATTTACAAGATTCTCTTTTTCCTTCTCATTTAAATAATGAGAATAATCCAAAAAAGTCACTATTTTCCGTATATTCTTTATGGATGTCCTAGATTTCATAAAACCAGTTTGATCTGTATGAATGATGTTACCCAGCAATAAGGAGAGCCTATCAGATATAATAGCCATCAAAATTTTATAATCTGTGTTCAACACAGATATAGGCCTATAAGAGGCTGGTTCTTCCGGGTTTTTGCCTTTTTTAAGGATTAAAGTAATGTTGGCAGCTGAAAAATAAGAAGAGATGGGACTATCCGAATGAAAATAGCTATTAAACAACCTTCCCAATATAGGAATGATTTCCGGGGCTAATATCCTATAAAATTCTATCGGAAGGCAGTCTGGGCCCGGAGCCTTATTTAATCGCATCTTATCTATCATTTTTTTAATTTCATCTGGCTCAATTGGAGCATTAAGAGATATTAAGTCCTCTTCCTGAATTTGGGGTAGCTTTATTTTTGACCAGAATCTATCTTGGATATATCTATTACTATCCTGACTAGAATAGAGTTTCTGATAGTAAGAAAACAGGACTCTGCTAATTTCCCTTGAATCCGTATGACATACATCATTTTCTTTCATAGCCAAAATATAATTCTTTTTCTTTCTATTTTTTATTAGTTTCGCTAAATGTTTAGTTGAGTCGCCATAAAGACCTCTAAATTGACTGTTAATTTTTGATTCTTCAATTTGAGATTTCTGTTCTAGAAAGACATCTCTTTCTCTTCTCGCCTCCTGATACTTGTTCCAGTTACTTATGGAACGATCCTCGGAAAGTTTTCTATAAGAGTTTCTGACCCTGTTAGATAACTGAAGTTCTTGAGCCCTAGTCTTTTTTTTACTATTTATTAGGTAACTCATAATTTCACCTCGTAGGACAGCCTTAGCAGCTTCCCAAAAAATCTCAATTCTATCGAGGTAAGAAATATTATGTGTACAGTAGTCCTTCCATTTTTGCTTAAGCCAATTAGAAAATCTGGGATTATTCAAGAGATACCGCGGAAAAAATAGGGATTGCGTTCTTTTTAAAGAATTGAATGAGGAGGGAAAGGTTAAGTAAATTATAGCATGATCGGATATCAATATGTCACTAATTCCTGAGATAGTTTGGACAATCGATAGAGATTCGGATATTAAAAAAAGATCGATCCTAGAAAAGGTTCTATGAGCTCTGGATTCACATGTAAATGTCACAGAATCTGGGTGTTTAACTCTCCAGATATCAACCAGTTTTAGCTTTGAACAAAAAGTTCTAAAATATTTGGCAACTTTTTTATATTCTTTAGCATCTATATTACAGAACCTGTCTAATTCTGGAAATAGTGTCATATTAAAATCCCCCGCTAGGATGAGATTCTCCCCTATGAAGGGAAAGATTTTAATTTTAATTTTTTCCCAGAAACTTTTACTATTTTTATTGGGCCCATACACATTGCATAGGACATATACCACCTGATTGATCTGAATTTGGAGTATGATATATCTAGCCTCCGGATCTTTCTCTGTATGTAAAATTTTGTAATCAAGGTTTTTATGAAATAAAAACGCTACTCTACTTTTCCTGTCTAGGCTTGCAGCGGCTACAACTTCACCCACCCATTTAATTTTAAGTTTTGCAGCTTCTATATCAGTAAGATGGGTTTCTTGAATATAGACGATATCTGGTCTCTTTTTAGCAAGGGTTTTAATTATAAGTTTTCTCTTCATAGGGGAGGATATACCTCCTACATTCCAAGACAGTATATTTACTCCAGTCATTTCAAAAAGAGAAAAGAAAATAAAAAAATTTTTTTAGCTTAGTCATTTCTCCCTTTCCTAAGATCTGTTTGACCTATATCTTAGATAATTTAGCAATGTTCCCATAAAGGAGAGAAAAAAGCGGGGGAGAAAAAAAAAATACCCCATACACATACCTCATTCATCAACATACATACTACACACGTCCTGGCAGACATTAACCTAGTCATGGTAGAGCATAGATCCGTTTTATCAATTTTCAATTTGGAATTTTTAAACTAATAAACTTTTTGATATCTGCGACTTCCTGAAAGGTAAGTATAGAATCCCTATCCTCTACTATAACCTTAGCCGGGTAGACCATACGGGCCTTAAATCCCTTATTTATTAGCTGTGAGCAAAAAGGGGCCATTAACTTCCTCTTCATGGACGTCTCGTTAGAGAAGTCCTGGAAGAGTAAGATCTTATTGTTACCCAACTGAAGAGGACTATTCTTTCTAAAAAGTTTCAGTAATTCCACTTTATCTTGGAACTTGAATACTTTAAATATGCACATTCTGCTCCTTACTACACTGTCGGACTGAGCTCTTTTAGGGCCTATCCTATGTGCTCTTTCTATTATTAAAGGAAGAGACTCTGCTGACATTCCTAACGCTAGAGGTAGGTCAAGGGAGGTGAATTTCATTAAATCCTCATATTCTATAGTTTCCGGAAGACCCACAATACATATGTTATTGCGCCTGGAGCGATCTTCCATGTCCTCCAGGCGCAATTGCATATTTTGGATTGTGGTATCCTGTTTTTGAATAATTACTTCCTGAGCATTTACACGATCTTCAAGGTCCGAAATTCTGTCCTCTGCTTCACCAATTCTAGCAGAAAACTGCCTGACTTCGGTGGAGAGAGTCGACAATTCAGTGGCCATACCTGCAATTTCATTTTTGATCATTTCAAATTGAGGTGAGAACACAGCTGATAGCTGTGTTATCAACATCTGAATATCAAAAGAGGGGAGAGATGACTCGCTTAATGTGGAATCAAGACTGATATCACTTGGTTTAGATTTTTTATCCTTTACTTTGGCAGGCATTACAGGTGAATTTTTATTTGTCTGTGTGACAAATTTTTCCATTAATTAAGTGTACAAGTGAAAGTTTAGTACTAGAACGTGAACCAAACTACTGGCAGCCTCGCCGCAGCGAGGACTCATAAAACAGAACTTGTGAGTAAAAAAACTATACAAAAATATAAGTGTAGGTCCTCTGGATTTCTTTTTTTTTTTTCTTTTTTTTTTTCCTTTTCTAGCATTTCTAGCTCTCCAAGGTCTCTAGTCATTCTGCTACATATTACACAACCACTTTGTATTATATAAACTATTCCTGACATGAAATAGGTGGTTGATGGTGGTGTCATATTGTATCTTCCCCTGAGAAGGTAAAATTTTTTTGAAAGAACCTAATTGTACCCCTGATTCTGATCACAGAATTGTATGGCACATTGCTATTACTACTATAAAATTAATAATAATAATAATGATGATAATTATATACACAAAAGCTTTGTTTTTAATTCAAAGGTTACCATACAATAATATCAAAACATCAGAAACTGACAACAGGGGTTGCTTACCTACTTGAACAAATATATTTTTCAAAGGTACACAATATCTTATGATAACAATAGCAATTTCAGTCTTAATTTAATTGTATATATAAACAAAAATGAATGCTTTATAATTATATTGTCTCAGAGAGGACAGCACTCTATAAAAGATTCAGTACACTGAATATGGGCATATGAAAGGGATAAAATGTACTCAGGGGTCAATTTATTAATGTGCGAGTGGACATGATACGATGTAGCATATCATGTCCTCTGCACATCGATAAATGCTGACAGCATACGCTGTCGGCATTCATCATTGCACCAGCAGTTCTTGTGAACTGCTGGTGCAATGCCGCCCCCTGCAGATTCGCGGCCACTAGCACAGGGGGTCCGCCGCCTAAGAGCAGGCGGACACTTTATAGAGCAGCGGTCTTTAGACTGAAGGCTCGCCGGAAACATGGGGCATCAAGCTCCGTATGGAGCTTGATAAATTGACCCCATGGTGTGAAAAACACTAAATGTGCTCTTAAGGCTGATTGGGTCCTCGGAGCTTACTGGTATGGCTCACCTCCAATAGCGGGAACACTGTATTTCATAGGAAAAACATGCTTGGTCTCCCAAGAAGCCTAGTCAGCCTTGCCTCTAATCTCAACAGCACTAAGTGTAGCGCTGCGGAATCTGTTGGCGCTCTACAAATAACCGATAATAATAATAATAATAATAAGTGTAACTGGATGGTCTCGATGCAAACAAAATGAGCAGGAAATATTAGAGCAAAGACATCCAAAGGATAAACTAAAGTTAAAATATTGTGAATAAATTTCTCAGCAAAAAAAAATGCCATTTTGTCAGGCCTATATACTCTGTATAACCCACTTCTATTTAAATACCTCCTACAACCAATGATACTATGTTTGATCTTACATCTAGTTAAATAATGGTATAAAGCAAAGAACATTGTACAAAAATGTGTGGTTTAAAACACAAACCAAGACAAAATCAAAAATATGTATTTAAGCGCTCATATGGCAGTGACATGTAAACAATATGTAAACAAAATGCCACCCCCTACCCTCATGAGCAAAACAATATCTATCTCAAAACTAAAAACAAACTACTAGTAATTATAACATTTAATACAGCACCGTAAAACTCCATATGAATACAACCATCTTCTTAAAGGGACATTATACACTGATTTTTTCTTTGCATAAATGTTTTGTAGATGATCTATTTATATAGCCTATAAAGTTTTTTTTTCAAATAAATATATAGTTTTGCTTATTTTTAAATAGCATTGCTCTGATTTTCAGACTCCTAACCAAGCCCCAAAGTTTTATGTGAATACCGTCAGCTACCTTCTCCAGCTTGCTCTTGTTTGTGTAAATGGTCTTTTCATATGCAAAAGAAGGGGGAGGGGGGAGTGTCTTATTTGCCACTTGCAGTGGGCTTTCCAGCTACCTTTTCAACAGAGCCAAACTGACAGCTTCTAAGTAAGTTTTTAAACAGTTATATACTGGATTTTTATATCAGTATCTGTGCATCTTATTCTTTATAGTAGTGTCTATTACATGCAGTTATATGAAAATGAGTGTATACTGTCCCTTTAACTAGTAACCCACATATGAGACAATAAACAACCACCTTCTTTGCACACTCTACACAGTACAGTGTGATCTTCCAGAATAAACACTCAAAATGAGTATTCCTTTACGTGCAACACCATGTAATAGAAGTGTCATTGATTCACATAACTAATAACTAACTATAACTCAAGTATTTAAAGGCAATTCTGCCAACTCATGTTACAAACAAATAAGGCTAGATAACAAGTGGCAAACTATTTGGCACACATATCACAAGTTGAAAGTAAAAGTTTTGTGGACGAGCGAAGCCCGATGCATGCTAAATTCAGGACTTTATCACGACTCCGCTAGCTTATTCTCCCCAGAGACTTGAATGAAGAGCGTAGACGAAAAAAACTAACACTTATTGCTCGATGAACTAGCCCGACAGGAGTTATTAATATTTCACATTCCGATGTTCTTTACACACAGCAATTGTATTTTTATTTAAAATACATATGTCTATATATCTATTTATTCCTATACCTGTATACCTATTCCTATAAATATATACTGTAGGTATATATACACACACACATATATATATATATATATATATATATAAATATATATATATATATATATATATTACTTTAACATTATCATAAATAGATAGAAACCTATATTTAATAATAAATAAAATTGTTCTATGTGAAGAACATAGACATCTAAAATATGCATAACTCCTTATCAAAATATTAAATATAAAATATTTAAAAAAAATAATAATTATTTAAAATGATTACAGATACTTTAAAGTGTATATACTGAGTGTATATATATATATATATATATATATATATATATATATATATATAATTATATATATATATTTTTTTAAATGTACCATCTATAATAATTTTTTTATAATTATTATTGCAAATCAGGTTTATTGTCAAAATTTCAGCTGTTTGCAATGAACAACAGCAAAACAGGTGTTGTCTCAAGCACACCTGGTGCATGCAACTAATCAAGGGCTTCATTAGTTGCATCAGGTCAGGTGTGCTTGAGCTAGAACACATGAAATACCTGAATTAGCTAGGGGTATGTTGAGTGTCAAGTTTTATTGCATGTTAGAAACATGGCTAATCAAAAGAATGGTCCAAAAAGTTAAGAGAAGAGATCATCGCCCTTCACAAACAAGGAACAGGATACAAAAAGATAACAAAGGCAATGAATTTTCCTATAGACACCGTTGGAAGCCTATTTTGCAAGTTCAAAGCTAAAGGAACAGTGTTTACACAGCCTGGACAGGGCAGAAAAAGGAAGCTATAAACGGCTGCAACCAGATTTCCAAGAAGGCAGGTTGAGAAAAACCCTTAAGTGACTGCAAAAGACCTGCAGCAAGACTTGGTGGCAACAGGTACTGGGGTTTAAAGGGACACTAAACCCAAATTTTTTCTTTCATGATTCAGATAGAGAATACAATTTTAAACAACTTTCCAATTTACTTCTATTATATATGTTGCTTCATTTTTTAGATATCCTTTGTTGAAGGAATAGCAATGCACATGGGTGAGCCAATCACACAAGGCATCTATGTGCAGCAACCAATCAGCAGCTACTGAGCCTATCTAGATATGCTTTTCGGCAAAGCATATCAAGAGAATAAAACAAATTAGATAATAGAAGTAAATTAGAAAGTTGTTTAAAATTGCATGCTCTTTCTAAATCATGAAAGAAAAAAATGTGGGTTTCACGTCCCTTTAAGTTTGCACAGTAAGGCACATACTAAATGCAGAAGGTTTCATGCCAGAACTCCAAGACATATACTACTACTGACCCAGAACCACGAGAAAAGTCAGCTCCAATACACTCAAAATACTATAAATAAGCCACAGAAGTTTTAGGATTCTGTTTTGTGAAGTGATGAAACAAAACTGGAACTTTTAAACTTAATGGATCTGCGGTATGTCGGGAGGAAGAAGAATGAAACAGACACTGAAAATAACACGCTGTCTACAATTAAGCATAGTGGTGGGTCTGTGATTGTTTGGGGCTTTGCATCCTCTCACACCGGAAACCTGCAGCGTGTGGAAGGAAAGATGGATTCATTGAAGTATCAGGAAATCCTAGGAGAAAACGTCATGCCATCTGTGAGGAAGCTGAAGCTTGGGTGTCATTGGACTTTCCAACAGGACAATGATCCCAAGCACACCTCAAATTCCATCAAGACTTGAGAACTGCACTCTCATACCGGACCGGGTACACATCCCATGACCCTGCAACATGCTCAGCCCTGGGTGCCACTGGCACTCACAGGAAGCTGTGCTGTCCCCAGAGTCACAAACAGCTAACCCCAGTCAGGTCTGGGTGCAAGAACCATAGGGAAAATTACAAAACAAATTAATACAACACACAGAGAAAACCCAGCACTCACTTACAAGCTCTCAGCTAAGATTTAAAAGCATAGTATGAGAGTGCAGTTCCCTTCCGTGTTTTGTATATGTCTAGGGTGATTACATAAGCCTGTAAACCCTTCCCTTGTTTTCAGTTTGTTTGGATTTGAAAGCTTGCATTGTGTGGCTGTTTTAGGGTCTCAGGTATTGGAAAGGACCTTGACGAGGTACCTGAGCTTGTCCCATTTGGCCAGATGCGGTGACTAACCTTTCCATTTTTGCTTTTAAATCTTAGCTGAGAGCTTGTAAGTGAGTGCTGGGTTTTCTCTGTGTGTTGTATTAATTTGTTTTGTAATTTTCCCTATGGTTCTTGCACCCAGACCTGTCTGGGGCTAGCTGCCTGTGACTCTGGGGACAGCAGAGCTTCCTGTGAGTGCCAGTGGCACCCAGGGCTGAGCATGTTGCAGGGTAATGGGATGTGTACCCGGTCCGGTATGAGAGTGCAGTTCCCTTCGGTGTTTTGTGGATATATATATATATTGTGTGTGTATTTCAAATACAAATAACATTGTCCTGTATGTGAAGAGCATCGAAATGCTAAAAGTTTACAGTAAATACAGTAAAACACATTAAATATTACTATTAAATTATCATTTAGACATATATATATATATATATATATATATATAAAAATATATTATAGCCCTTTGCAGGTAATTATTACTGTAGTGGACGGGTTGGAGTATACTTGTTTATTAGAGAGGATAGGTAGAGGGGGGTGGCGTTGGTGAGAGCTTTGTATGTAAGGGTGAGAATTTTGAATTTAAATCTGCTGTGAATGGGGAGCCAATGAAGGGACTCGCAGAGAGGTGCTATATAGATAATATAGTCCTTTGCAGTCAAATATATGGCCATAAACCATATACCTTTGAGCCCTTATAAATATATTATATGACTATTTTTTGCATAACCAAAACTTTTATATTAATAGACTTTTTACCGCTGTGATTACCTTGTATCTAAGTCTCTGCAAACTGCCCCTTATCTCAGTGCTTTTTACAAACTTGCATTTCTGTCAATTGGTGCTAACTAATGCATAACTCCACAGAAGTGAGTTCTATATTATCTCTATGGCACACACTGTCTAGCTAATAAAATGCACTAAGAGGTGGCCTTCAAGGGCTTAGAAATCAGCCTATTAGCCTACCTAGGTTTAGCCTTCAGCAAAGAATACCACAAGAACTAAGCAAATTTGATGATAAAAGTAAATTGGAAAGTTGTTTAAAACTGCATGCCATATCTGAATAATTAAAGTTTAATTTTGACTTTACTGTCCCTTTAATGTATTTATGTTGTGTTTGGTGCAACTTTTATTTTAGCCCTAAACCTTTACTCCAGGTCTTCAGTTGTGCTAACCTGACGCGTGTTAAATTTGATTGCGGTCAAGAGAACGTGTTTACTTAATTCTTATATCACTCAATAATGTTAGAGTAATCTAGCCCAAATGAAATATCAAACATAATATACCTATGGGGGGCAGAGCTTGAGGCCGAAGCGACAGGATGTGGGTAAGAGCTCCTTACTTTATTCAATATTTTAAGTGCTATTTTGCCAATTTCATAGAAGTAGGCACATAGCAATAGTACTATTGGAGCATACTCTTCAACCCCCCCCCTCTCTATGTTCTTTAACCGCAACTAACGACTACTAAGAGGAATTCCATGTAGTGAGGCCTAAGTGTTGAGGCCAGATACTAGAGCCTAATAAATTTGGGACAATTATTCATCAATCCCATACAAGCTATCAAGATGAACGTCTCACAAATATTACAAGCCCTTTTGGATGATTTTGAAGCGGCAGTGCTTAATGTCTGTGATGCTATACTGCAGAACTTACACCTAGAGGAGCTGTGTCAGAGTCTAGGGATGCTGCTGCCTGTGGCACACCAAAGCCAAACAGCTGAGAATATTGAGCTGTTAGAGATAGAACAAGCCTCGTGGGACGAGGCCAAACTCAGAGGCCGGATCAATATCCACTTAAGCCACCTAATAGAAGCTGCAGTAGCTTCCGAAAGAGATTCACAGGATTATCCAGCAAACGTGGTTACCGGGAAGAGGCCGGCATTGACGGGCCCTAGCTGCTTGGCTACATATCAGCACTGGTGTGATCGGATGGTCCCTAATGTGGGGATCGCTATGCTTATACCAGACCCAAAGGAATTCAACACCTCGGTCATTCCAACAGATCTTTTCTACCATGAGATCGATGGATTTTTTCTGCAGAATCCAAGACCACCTTATATAATGTTCATGGGGCAAGAGTATGAGACTACTGGTGTTGGGTAGGATGCTTTATAATACCGGACAGTACAAATATTACCCCTCTGATGTGTCACTTTTTCCAACTATCTTTATAGTACAACATCCTCTATTATTTGAAACTACTGCTGAAAACAGAGATATATGACGCCTTAGACTATTATTTATATACAGGACTTTTTAGCTTCTCTGAAGTCAGCTGTCGCACTGAAGTTAACCTAAAATGCTAAGGGAGTCTCTAAAATTACAAGTTCCCTATGTATTTTTCTCAATGTCTCTGCACCAACTTGACTAATGCTAATACTGTATATGAATGTATATGTCTGTCATATTATTATTCCCATATTATAGTCTGCATCTTTAAGTGAGCATTAATCACTACAGTTCAAAGTTGAATACTGCTAAGTTCTTATGTTATGTAAATTTTCATCTGTGCAGAATAGCTTGACCAGACAATACCACTAGGTTAGGTTAGATACCTTATAAAAAACAAAAGTAGTCCAGCGAGTCATACAAAGCACTTATTAAAATTCAAAAGTATTCTTTATTGAGGAAACATGTGGTAAAACATAACAATCAGCAGAAACAAGCTGTCCTACGTGTTTCGGCCATCAGGCCTTATTCATAGACATGAATACTATTGTAACAATGTGATTTAAATACCTTCTAAAAACAATTAATTGGCTGCTGCAAGATTACCTCACTAACACACCTGTGCTTAAAGGGACCTTGAATACCATAAATGAATTTAGAGTGAGAACTTTGTTGACTATAGTTATAAAAAGTACATATACATTAAGAGCCTGCATAAAAGATATGTATATATAAGGGCAACCATTATGGCACCTGCAGGTAATATATGTTATATAAACAATATTAAGATATACTTGTAACTAAATGAATAATAGATTACAAAGACAGTCACAAGGAATATTTAAGTAGGGCAGTTGAATAAATATTAGAAGTGGCACTTATATACAAGTTATCAAGCCAAAAGCTGCGTATATCACTGACTTAGAAGGTACATCCAAAGTGTATAGCTTTGGCTAGGCAGATATTAAAGAGACCTAATATGTGTATGTTTACACTAAACTGATTATTTATCAGTGCTGCCAGTGATTGATAAATACAGCTTTAACTAGGCAAATATTAAAGGAACCTAATAAGTGGAGAAAAGATGGGGCCATCTGGCCCCATATACCAAATATTTACACTGTACTAATTATTTATCAGTGCTGCCATTGGTTAATGATATCACCATCAATATTAAGATACCTTATAACTCCTGCTCATTTTAATATCCATTGCTTCAGTTGCTTGCTTTACATATATCTATATTTAGAAATTACTCATATTACTATTCTTTCCCCCCCAAGGTATTCTTTATTTACATGGAGTGGGTTGCTTGATTGTATGTTGAAGTAGGAGAAATGACAGGCTTTGTTTTTATAGACTCCTACATACTGTGCTGACGTATAGCTGATTGTACAAAGTTTACGCTGGTTACTGCTACTTAACTACCTGTTACTTTGTTTTAAGAATTTTAATAGATCACAGTCCCTTATTATAATGTTGCACCATCTACAGAACAGATGTTCCTTATAGGATCTATACACACAGGCAGTTAACAGTTTACATGTGAGTGGTACTCAGGTTGGGGTGTCTTGCTTGCTATATATCATTGTATATTGGTGTCAGATACAGTATGTTAATAGAAACTAGGAATCTACACGTTCTGCCAGTCTGATCCCTCCCATTGATATGTTTGAAACCACTATATATGAAACATATAGGTACATATGTTCCTGTACCTATAAGGTGTTCTGGGAAAATCTGAATTACCACTGTATGTTTTGCTTTCCAGATACTAAGAGAAACAGTGCATCTGCCCATTAATTACATAAGGAGAAGAGATAACTGTGCAAGCATTATTAAGGTTTTGATAATATTCATATGGGTTGTAAACTTTAGCTGGTTATATAGGTCTAAAATAGACTGACATACTCAAAACTTTGGCTTCTGCATTGTCTATGTACTGGATATCGCGCTGCCAGTGGCCGAGGCAGTGTGAGACCCCACCCAAGTCAAAAGTTAGTTACATGGATTCAGTAAGAGTAAAAGTCCCTAGGAGAAATTGATTGTATTTCTGTTAATTGTCCCTTCCAGCAGCTATTTAAAATAGCATAGCTCTAAGCTCTATCTTATATACTAGCTGAGAACTATTCATATAGGAGTTACTTAATTTATATGTTGACAGTATGCTGCATTCACTAGCGCCCAAGAAACAATTTTATATTTCTTACATATATTCCTAGGAACTTAAAACTACTCCCTAGACTAACATCAGAATTGTACCCTTACCTAAGTGCCAATTATTAGAAGAACATTACCAGCATAGCTATTGTTAGCACCACAAAATTGTGATAGGTTTAATAGGTATGTCTTTCTATTATTTTTACATATGCCTGACTCCACATTACTAAATTCACATTCCTCCCCCCACCAATTTAGTTTACTCAGTAAGCTAAGGAGATTATATCCTACAATTTATACCCTTAAACGTTAATTTTTGACACTTTAAACCAAGCTTTCATTTATAGCCCCTTTCCCCATTTCACTATGATATACATTTTTTCATTTTTCCCAAACTCCCCCTTAGCTAATGAGGTTTTTCTTAGAGGTCCATGAGAGGCCTATGTTTAATATCGGGGGACAACATTTCGTTAACTGTGTTATTATCTGCTATAAGGATTTACAAAACTGTTTGTTTATACAATGACCCTTGCAGAATAAGGCATCTTGTAATATTTATGCTGTTCCATAACACTTGCACATTGTGATACTTGCTAAACTTATACTGAATTTCTGTATTTCTTTTTTAAAAAAAATTAAAAATAATATACATATGTGTAATATAATATCTAATCACGCAAAAAATAATAATACAAATAATATATATATACACAGGGGTGGAAAATACTAGTCAGGGTTTAAAAACTTCTTGCCTAAAGATATGAACATTTGTAAGTCGTCTGCTGCAATTTCAAAGTCATCCAGGATTAGCTGACCACTGGACATTTTGAGCCCTGTATATATATATATATATATATATATATATATATATATATATATATATATATATATATATATAATTAAAGGGATATTCCATCTGAAATTGGAAACTACATGGGTGCATTTTGATATTGAACAGAAGCAATTTTGTAATATAAATGTATTAGCAAAAGTGTATTTAAGTATGTATCGTGCACCAGCATTTTAAACACAGCTCTTGCTCAGAGAGCCTAAGGTGCTTCTACCATCTGGTAATGACTCAATTTGTTAATTGCTGACATTATACAAGCCCCAGTGATGATCTGAGCAGCTGCAATATTTAAAATGTGGGTGAGGTAACAATAGCTAGCTATGCTTCACATGCACGTGCAGAGAAAAATGTTAACACTAAAACAGTGATAACTTTTACTAGAAGCATTTTTGCTAATATGTGTATATTGCAAATAAGTTTCTATTCAAAGATGTAATTAATCTATGTCCATTTATATTTTGACTGGAATGTCCCTTTAATTACACTTCATGTCCTCTGAACAAGCCTGTCTGTTATTAAATCCATGTTAACATAGATACCTACATTCCACCACAATATATAAATAAATGTAATAAATGTAATAACTAGTGATGTCGCGAACCTTACATTTTTGGTTCGCGAACGGCGGACTCGAACTTCCGCTACTGTTTGCGAACCGGCGAACCGTGCAAACCGCCATTGACTTCAATAGGCAGGCGAACTTTAAAACCCACAAGGACTCTTTCTGGCCACAATAGTGATGGAAAAGTTGTTTCAAGGGGACTAACACCTAGACTGTGGCATGCCGGAGGGGGATCCATGGCAAAACTCCCACGGAAAATTAAATTGTTGATGCAGAGTCTGGTTTTAACCCATAAAGGTCCTTAATCACCTAACATTCTTAATTTTTTTTTGAATAACATGCTTTAAAACATCAGGTATGATATAGTATCGATCAGGTAGTGTAAGACCAAACTCGCTGTGTAACGCACCACAAACAACTGCAAACAGTCCATTTGCACAACCACGAGTTAGATAGATTTGATAGTTAGATACATACATTACATAGATCAATAGATGCAATATACATATGATAGATACAAATTACATAGATCAATAGATGCAATATACATTTGATGATAGATACAAATTACATAGATCAATCAATGCAATATACATTTGATAGATACGAATTACATAGATCAATAGATGCAATATACATTTGATAGATACAAATTACATAGATCAATAGATGCAATCTATATTTGATAGATACGATTGATAGTTAGATAGATTTGATAGATAAATAGATAGATTTGATAGATATAGGATTTCCCTGACAGAGTATAACAATAAGACATGCAGCCTGGGACCCGTGGTGTGTTAAGTAGTATTATTATTATCAGTTTACTACCGGTTACTCCCCCTGTCGGGGGAGGTCTATATGGCCTGCATTTTTGGAACAGGGAGATGGAAGAAGATGATTGGTCTGTCCTCCTACTTCAAATTTGGCCTAAACATAAGTGGCTGTCTCAAATCAGTCCGGCCACGAGACAGATTTGATAGATAGATATACATAGATTGATAGTTAGATAGAATCGATCGAAGATAAATAGATCGATTTGATAGATATATAATTACCCTGACAAAGTATAATAATAAAACATGCGGTCTTGGACCCATGGTAACTAGGTTGTGTTAAGTAGTACTATTCTTAGCACTTTAATCCCTGTAACTCCCCCTATCGGGGGAGGTCTATATGGCCTGCATGATTACCCTGAACAATTATAACAACAAGACATGCGGTCTGGGACCCATGGTATCTAGGTTGTGTTTATATTAGTACTATTCTTAGCACTTTAATACATGTTACTCCCCCTATCTGTGTAGGTCTATATGGCCTGCATGATTACCCTGAGAAAGTATAACAACAAGACATGCGGTCTGGGGCCCATGGTAATTAGGTTGTGTTTAGTAGTACTATTCTTAGCACTTTAATCCCTTTTACTCCCCCTATCGGGGGAGGTCTATATGGCCTGCATGATTACCCTGACAAAGTATAACAACAAAACATGTGGTCTGGGACCCATGGTAACTAGGTTGTGTTAAGTAGTACTGTTCTTAGCAGTTTAATACCTGTTACTCCCAATATCGGGGGAGGTCTATATGGCCTGCATGATTACCCTGACAAAGTATAATAATAAAACATGCGGTCTGGGACCCATCATAATTAGGTTGTTTTTAGTAGTACTATTCTTAGCACTTTAATCCCTTTTAATCCCCCTATCAGGGAGGTCTATATGGTCTGCCTGATTACCCTGACAAAGAATAACAACAAGACATGCAATCTGGGAGCCATGGTAACTAGGTTGTGTTAAGTAGTACTATTCTTAGCAGTTTAATACCTGTTAGTCCCGATATCGGGGGAGGTCTATATGGCCTGCATAATTACCCTGACAAAGTATAATAATAAAACATGCGGTCTGGGAGCCATGGTAACTAGGTTGTGTTAAGTAGTACTATTCTTAGCACTTTAATCCCTGTAACTCCCCCTATCGGGTGAGGTCTATATGGCCTGCCTTATTACCCTGACAAAATATAACAATAAGACATGCGGTCTGGGAGACATGGTAACTAGGCTGTGTTAAGTTGTAGTATTCTTAGCACTTTAATCCCTTTTACTCCCCCTATAGGGTGAGGTCTATATGGGCTGCCTGATTACCCTGACAAAGTATCACAACAAGACATGCGGTCTGGGACCCATGGTAACTAGGTTGTGTTAAGTAGTACTGTTCTTAGCAGTTTAATACCTGTTACTCCCCATATCGGGGGAGGTCTATATGGACTGCCTGATTACCCTGACAAAGTATCACAACAAGACATGCAGTCTGGGACCCATGGTAACTAGGTTGTGTTAAGTAGTACTGTTCTTAGCAGTATAATACCTGTTACTCCCCATATCGGTGGAGGTCTATATGGCCTGCATGATTAGCCTGACAAAGTATAATAATAAAACATGCGGTCTGGGACCCATCATAATTAGGTTGTGTTTAGTAGTACTATTCTTAGCACTTTAATCCCTTTTACTCCCCCTATCGGGGGAGGTCTGTATGGCCTACATGATTACCCTGACAAAGCATTACAACAAGACATGCGGTCTGGGACCCATGGTAACTAGGTTGTGTTAAGTAGTACTGTTCTTAGCACTTTAATACCTGTTAGTCCCGATATCGGGGGGGGGGGGTCTATATAGCCTGCATGATTACCCTGACAAAGTATTATAATAAAACATGCGATCTGGGAGCCATGGTAACTAGGTTGTATTAAGTAGTACTATTCTTAGCACTTTAATCCCTGTAACTCCCCCCTATCGGGTGAGGTCTATATGGCCTGCCTGATTACCCTGACAAAATATAACAATAAGACATGCGTTCTGGGAGCCATGGTAACTAGGTTGTGTTAAGTAGTACTATTCTTAGCACTTTAATACGTGTTACTCCACCTATCCAGTGGAGTTCCATATGGCCTGCCTGAGTACCCTGACAAAATATAACAATAAGACGTGCGGTCTGGGAGCCATGGTAACTAGGTTACGTTAAGTAGTACTGTTCTTAGCAGTTTAATACCTGTTACTCCCCATATCGGGGGAGGTCTATATGGCCTGCATGATTACCCTGACAAAGTATAATAATAAAACATGCGGTCTGGGACCCATCATAATTAGGTTGTGTTTATTAGTACTATTCTTAGCACTTTAATCCCTGTAATTCCCCCTATCGGGGGAGGTCTATATGGCCTGCAAAATTACCCTGACAAAATATAACAACAAGACATGCGGTCTGGTACCCATGGTAACTATGTTGTGTTAAGTAGTACTATTCTTAGCACTTTAATACCTGTTACTCCCCCTATCTGGGGAGGTCTATATGGCCTGCATGATTACCCTGACAAAACATAACAATAAGACATGCGTTCTGGGACCCATGGTAAGGTTGTATTAGGTAGTACTATTCTTAGAAGTTTAATCCATTTTACTCCCCCTATCGGGAGAGGTCTATATGGCTTGCCAGATTACCCTGACAAAATATAATAATAAGACATGCGGTCTGGGAGCCATGGTAACTAGGTTGTGTTAAGTAGTACTATTCTTAGCACTTTAATACGTGTTACTTCACCTATCCAGTGGAGTTCCAAATGGCCTGCCTGAGTACCCTGACAAAATATAACAATAACACATGAGGTCTGGGAGCCATGGTAACTAGATTGTACTAAGTAGTACTATTCTTAGCACTTTAATATGTGTTACTCCCCCTATCAGGTGAGGTCTATATGCCTGCCCGATTACCATGACAAAATATAACAACAAGACATGTGGTCTAGGACCAATGGTAAGGTTACTTCCTTTTGCACAATAGAGTACAAGTATGGCATCAATTTAGGAACCCGGAGATAATTTTTACGAACCGGGAGATGGTAAAAAATGCTTGGACACCCAGTACAGGTCGTTCTCCTTCAGCCTTTTTATACGAGGGTTCCGGACCCTCAACAGAAACAACAGCATGAAACACCACATATGCCATCCTTTTGCACAATAGAGTACAGGTATGGCATCCATTTTAGGAACCCGGAGATAATTTTTAGGAACCGGGAGATGGAAAAAGATGCTTGGACACCCAGTACAGCTCGTTCTCCTTCAGCCTTTTTATACGAGGGTCCCGGACCCTCAACAGGCACAACAGCATGAAACACCACATATTCCATCCTTTTGAACAATCCAGTACAGGTATGGCATCCATTTTAGGAACCCGGAGATAATTTTTAGGAACCGGGAGATGGAAAAAGATGCTTGGACACCCAGTACAGCTCGTTCTCCTTCAGCCTTTTTATACGAGGTTCCCGGACCCTCAACAGGCACAACAGCATGAAACACCACATATGCCATCCTTTTGAACAATAGAGTACAGGTATGGCATCCATTTTAAGGAACCCGGAGATAATTTTTAGGAACTGGGAGATGGAAAAAGATGTACACATCCTGTGACTCAGCAACATCCAGCCCTGGGTGCTAAATAGCGCTGGATGTTGCTGAGTCACAGGATGTGTACCTGATCCAGTCTTGGAGTGCAGTTCCCTTCCATGTTTTGTATTTTCTCTGGTTGATTACATCCACCTGTGCACCCCTTCTTTGTTCTCAGTCTGTTTGGCTTTGTGAGCTCGGATGATGGTGTGGCTGTGTTAGGGACTCAGGCAGTGTAAAGGACCTTGACGTGGTGCCTGAGCATTCCCATTTGGCCAGATGCGGTAACTAACCTTTCCAGTTGTGATTTTATCTTAGCTGTGAGCTAGCTGGTGAGTGCTGGGTGTTTCTATGTGTTGTATTACTTTTGTTTGTAATCCCCCTTGTTTCTTGCACCCATTCCGGACTGGGGTTAACTGCCTGTGGCTCTGGTGACATCACAGCCTTTTTGGAGTGTTATTTAGCACCCAGGGCTGGGTGTTGCTGAGTCACAGGATGTGTACCTGATCTGGTCTTGGAGTGCAGTTCCCTTCCATGTTTTGTATTTTCTCTGGGTGATTACATCCACCTGTGCACCCCTTCTTTGTTCTCAGTCTGTTTGGCTTTGTGAGCTCGCATGATGGTGTGGCTGTGTTAGGAACTCAGGCAGTGGAAAGGACCTTGACGTGGTGCCTGAGCTTTCCCATTTGGCCAGATGCGGTAACTAACCTTTCCAGTTGTGATTTTATCTTAGCTGTGAGCTAGCTGGTGAGTGCTGGGTGTTTCTATGTGTTGTATTACTTTTTGTTTGTAATCCCCCTTGTTTCTTGCACCCATTCCGGACTGGGGTTAACTGCCTGTGGCTCTGGTGACATCACAGCCTTTTTGGAGTGCTATTTAGCACCCAGGGCTGGATGTTGCTGAGTCACAGGATGTGTACCTGATCCGGTCTTGGAGTGCAGTTCCCTTCCATGTTTTGTATTTTCTCTGGGTGATTTTATCCACCTGTGCACCCCTTCTTTGTTCTCAGTCTGTTTGACTTTGTGAGCTTGCATGATGGTGTGGCTGTGTTAGGGACTCAGGCAGTGGAAAGGACCTTGACGTGGTGCCTGAGCTTTCCCATTTGGCCACATGCGGTAACTAACCTTTCCAGTTGTGATTTTATCTTAGCTGTGAGCTAGCTGGTGAGTGCTGGGTGTTTCTATGTGTTATATATATATATATGTGTGTTGATGCTAAAGAAGAGGTTTGTTGCTCGTTAATGGTTTAAGTGCATCAGTATAGTTGTACATGGAATAAAAGAAACATATTAAGCAGCAATGAATAAATATCAGTAACTAATTGTCATTTTTTACATTAGATAACACTTTAAATGATGTGTGATTTTATTTTATAAAGTTCTAGAATAAATATTTTAAGATACGTAATTCTTCAAGGAAAAGTCTACCAAAATGATAGATGAACTGTCAAGCAGGAAGGGAGATTACCTAAATTGAATAGAGTATTAAGCAAATGGAATGGAAACAATCATTATAACCATGTTTATGATTCTCAAACATTTTGACAGAATAAAAAATGGCAATTTATGACATGTAGCTGAACTAGCTTAAAAATATTATGAGAGCTTAGTAGACTCAAACATAAATATTGAACCTTTCTCAAAAATATTTCTAAATACAGTATGCTTCTTTAACTTTAATTTTTATTTGTTTAAAGCATGTTAATTAGTTATTATTATTATTATTTATTTACATTTTAAAAGATATACAATATTAAAAATGCAGAGGTTTTTCTTTTTTAAATGCAACTTAGAAATAGCCACATATATATTTTTCAAATCAATTACAATCTATTAGAAATGTACAAATGTTATATATATACAAATTGAGTGTCTTGGCTTTCTTTTCTATTGCTTTCTTGTCAACTAGAATTATGACTGTTATAATTAAACACATCTTATTAATTACAAAATTACTTAAACAATTCAGCTTTTCTTATACTCAGGTTAAATGAAAAAAAAAATGGAATTTTCAGACGCCTGAAAATAAACAATTCATGCTGTGGCTAATCATATCACGCCCCCTTTGGCTCTCAGCAAAGGGGGCACGATACGATTGGCTGCAGTCTGAATTGTCAGTGAATTAGGAAATAGAGTATCCGTTATGGGCGAAGGAACAGCGACAAATAGGAAAACATGAAAGCGTAATTAATTTTAAAAATAAGCGTTCCCAAAGCCCTTCATGAATGAATGCCCCCATCTTTTAGTTTATGATTACAAATACTGTAACTAAAAAAGTTAAAGTTTACCATCACTATAATGAATATAGACCATTGTATATTAAGGACATCTATGCACAAAAGCAATGTTCTTTTTAAAAATAAATAAATTAATTTAAAAATAGTGTAAAATAGTGTGAAGAAAACGAAGCCTAAGATACTAGTTTTGTGGTTTATGAAGTCCTGTATGAGCAGTCACAAAGACTTTACCAGCGATTTTTCATTTTGGTTAACATTTTCGCTCAAGCACAATTTTTACCCTTGAGAATAAGTATTCAAACAACTCAATCTCAGCTCCCTTAAACCCTAGAAACCTTCAAGACCCACCATTTTAAAATTCCACCGTAGTATAAAGAACACACATTTTTATCAATAAAAGTAAAAAATACACACATTTTTTTAATTAGAGGGTTTTAGACACATGTAACAGCCCATCAAAAAAGAGAGCCCCAAGACCCCTTATATTAAAGACTAAAACCCCCTCTTTAAAATAAAGCCCCGCTATAGATTTTGATAGCCAGGTGATCACTAATCAGTAATAGTGATAACCTGGCGTGAATAAATGTGCATTTATTTGAGCAGATGCTCATGGGAGCCCCTACGTGAACATTAAAGATATATAACTATACCCAAAGTCCCCCATTTATAAAAGATTATACCCTTTTTTTCAAGTGTTTACCAAAGACATACACTATTGTTTACAACCTTAAATTTGAATGAAAATATTAAAATTTTTACACTTTTTATTGTACAGTTCGTTCGTGCCATAACATACATAAAATAATTGTGAATCTGCTGGACCATCTGAAAGAAAACCCATATATAATAAACCAGATTACAAATGGTGCACTCTTTTTCTTTTGCTTGCTTGCTAACTGTGCTCATAGTAAACTTTGAATGCCGGTTGGCCCACATATTACAAGTTTAAAGTAAAAACCTCAGGACTTCAAATACCGTGACGGTGTTAACAACTCCCCCCTTATAAACTTCAATGGAGCGCTCTGTTAAAAAGAAAAGCCTAACACTTATCACTTGTGCACTAACCTGACATGCATTCGATCACGTGAGCAAAACCTAAAAGTATATATCTATACCTATATATCTAAATGAATATATACAAGTATATATACACAGTATAGAAATATATATTTAAAATACAAAGAATATTTTCTTCTAAGTGAAAAACCTTGAAATGTAAAATATTTACAGTAAAAACACAGTAAAATATATTTAAAAATTGATTTTAAATTATTTTCCACGTTTAAATGTATTTGAGTGGAAAGGGCTCCAAAGTGTGTGTGTGTGTGTATGTATGTGTATATATAAATATATATTTGAAATATATATACACCAGCACCACCAGTATTATCACATTGAGAGTCTAATACACAGAAATATAACTGTGTTCCCCATATAGGAATACACTTTCTATGTAGTGCACGGTAAGGGTTAATGTATTGAAATAATTAAACACAGAGAATAAAACCCTTATAAAGCCAGAAACAGACTATATCACATCATGATAGAAATCACATCTCCTAAGTAGTGTAATAAAGAGATCCTAACACAGTATGATGTGCCAGGTATTCATTTTATATTACATATATTATTAAACAACACAATAATGTCTCCCCACATCAAGAATGTAAATATATCTATTTGTGTTGAAAACAACCTGGGTTGTAATTAAGACTCATTAAAGTCCAGTTTTCAATGTTCCGGTAAATTAATATCCCAAACCAGGAATATGATACATCAAATGTATATTTGTAATCCAAGTAAGAGGAAAAAACGTTAATGCAGGCACCGCACTATGCCAATAGATCACACAGGTATTAACCTTTCATATGCCATGTTCGTAACCAGCTTGAATGACAATCACTGCTTTCAAGGATACTCTTAACTCTTCAGTATCACACATTAGTATAAGTGAAACATCGCTTCCATGTTACCTTGTTCAGCATAAGAGCATCGCTTCCATATTACCTTTAGCGTGAGTGGCCATAGTGCAACAGTTCGTTACCTGCACGTTTCACCATCACAGGCTATTTGGTTTACCGAACCGGAACAGATGTCGAGTCACCGGATAAGTGACTCGACATCTGTTCCGGTTCGGTAAACCAAATATACTGATACTGAAGAGTTAAGAGTATCCTTGAAAGCAGTGATTGTCATTCAAGCTGGTTACGAACATGGCATATGAAAAGTTAATACCTGTGTGATCTATTGGCATAGTGCGGTGCCTGCATTAACGTTTTTTCCTCTTACTTGGATTACAAATATACATTTGATGTATCATATTCCTGGTTTGGGATATTAATTTACCGGAACATTGAAAACTGGACTTTAATGAGTCTTAATTACAACCCGGGTTGTTTTCAACACAAATAGATATATTTACATTCTTGATGTGGGGCGATATTATTGTGTTGTTTAATAATATATGTAATATAAAATGAATACCTGGCACATCATACTGTGTTAGGACTACTTAGGAGATGTGATTTCTATCATGATGTGATATAGTCTGTTGCTGGCTTTATAAGGGTTCTATTCTCTTTGTTTAATTATATATATATATATATATATACATACATACACAATATCCCACAAAAGTGAGTACACCCCTCACATTTTTTTTAAATATTTTATTATATCTATTCATGTGACAACACTGAAGAAATTACACTTTGCTACAATGTAAAGTAGTGAGTGCACAGCCTGTATAACAGTGTACATTTGCTGTCCCCTCAAAATAACTCAACACACAGCTATTAATGTCTAAACCATTGGCAACAAAAGTGAGTACACCCCTAAGTGGAAATGTGGATTTCGATAGGGTTTAGCGCCAAAGATGAGCACCTATAGCTCTGAACAGTAGGCTAACTAGCTAGCTTGGAAAATGTACTAAGAAAATAAATGTGTTCAGAGCGCCTCAAATAGGCTAGGTGTTGTACAATATGTAGAGTGTGTATTTAGAAATATTTTAATTGTAAATCTAGTACTTTACACAAGAATAAAACATGCCACGGTGGGTACAGTGATAGTAAATGACAATAAAAACAATAAGATTTGGATCCACTCTTGTACAAATTAAATATTGAATATATCTATATAAAACACTGAATATAAAATGATACAGAGGCAATAATAATGGTAGCCCCAATAAAAATATGAGAAAGTTAAAATTCCAAACAATGTCTGAAAGAAATCAATCCAATGTTTGGATTAATAGAATGCAGTAAATCAAATGAATGGATTGCTGATATCGACTAGGAGGAGGATACCGTAAGAGATAGTATGTAACAGTGTTGCTGGTGATAATGTGTATAAAAAGGGAGTTAAAAATTATCCTTAGTGATTGCAAATATAAAGAAAACAGACAGTGTCAACTTGCTTATTCAAAAGTGAAAAAAATGATGTGAAAAATTGAAAAAATTACAAAGGAAAAAATGAAACAATGCTGCTCAAAAAATGAAAAACAAGAACAAAGTCAGTGATCAAAAAAAAAAAGGAAAAAAGAGTACAAAGTCAGTGATTGTAATCCAAGAAACAAAATCCTAAAAAAAGGCTAAATGTGAAGATCCAAATAAAAGTCAAAAGTTAATAATGTGTAGAAAAGGAAACCTTATTTTCCTAGTTGTGAGAGTCCGTCTGAGGTTCCTGATGGTGAGAATAAAGTCAACAGTCTTTTAGGTCAAACCCAATTAATGGGCTAGTGTTCCTGTTCCTGATGGTGAGTACCTTTGGTGGTTGGGAGAAACTCCAATCCAAAAAAAAAAATTTCTTTTAAAATCATAAATTAAACCTAAAAGCAAATAAAAACAACAATAGTGTTGATGGTACTAAAAACTTACATAAAATCAGAATAGTGCTTACCAGCTGTGGTCAACACATTTCGGCCTCCTCTAGGCCTTTCTAGAGTCTCAAGACTTGAGAAAGGCCTAGAGGAGGCCGAAACGCATTGACCACAGCTGGTGGTAAGCACTATTCTGATTTTATATAAATTTTTAGTACCATCTATACCATTGTTGTTTTTATTTGCTTTTAGGTTTAATTTATGATTTAAAAAGAACATTTTTTTTGGATTGGAGTTTCTCCCAACCACCAAAGGTTCTCACCATCAGGAACAGGAACACTAGCCCATTAATTGGGTTTGACCTAAAAGACTGTTGACTTTATTCTCACCATCAGGAACCTCAGACGGACTCTCACAACTAGGAAAATAAGGTTTCCTTTTCTACACATTATTAACTTTTGACTTTTATTTGGATTGTCACATTTAGCCTTTTTTAGAATTTTGTTTCTTGGATTACAATCACTGACTTTTTACTCTTTTTTCCTTTTTTTTTTTTTTATCACTGACTTTGTTCTCTTTTTTTCATTTTTTGAGCAGCATTTTTTCATTTTTTCCTTTGTAATTTTTTCAATTTTTCACATCATTTTTTTCACTTTTGAATAAGCAAGTTGACACTGTCTGTTTTCTTTATATTTGCAATCACTAAGGATAATTTTTCACTCCCTTTTTATACACATTATCACCACCAACACTGTTACATAATATCTCTTACGGTATCCTCCTCCTAGTCGATATCAGCAATACATTCATTTGATTTACTGCATTCTATTAATCCACACATTGGATTAATTTCTTTCAGACATTGTTTGGAATTTTTACTTTCTCATATTTTTATTGGGGCTACCATTATTATTGCCTCTGTATCATTTTATATTTAGTGTTTTTATTACCACTGTACCCACTGTACCCACCGTGGCATGTTTTATTCTTGTGTAAAGTACTAGATTTACAATTAAAATATTTCTAAATACACACTCTACACATTGTACAACACCTAGCCCATTTGAGGCGCTCTGAACACATTTATTTTCCTAAATGTCCAAATTGGGAGCAAAGTGTCAATATTTTGTTTGGCCACCATTATTTTCCAGCACTGCCTTAACCCTCTTGGGCATGGAGTTCACCAGAGCTTCACAGGTTGCCACTGGAGTCCTCTTCCACTCCTCCATGACGACATCGCGGAGCTGGTGGTTAATAGAGACCTTGCGTTCCCCCACATTCCATTTGAGGATGCTCCACAGATGCTCAATAGGGTTAAGGTCTGGAGACATGCTTGGCCAGTCCATCATCTTTACCCTCAGCTTCTTAAGCAAGGCAGTGGTCGTCTTGGAGGTGTGATTGGGGTCATTATCATGTTGGAATACTGCCCTGCAGCCCAGTCTCCAAAGGGAGGGGATCATGCTCTGCTTCAGTATGTCACAGTACATGTTGGTATTCATGGTTCCCTCAATAAACTGTAGCTCCCCAGTGTCAGCAGCACTCATGCAGGCCCAGACCATGACACTCCCACCACCATGCTTGACTGTAGGTAAGACACACTTGTCTTTGGTTCAGACGCTTGACACCATCTGAACCAAATTTCTTTATCTTGGTCTCATCGGACCACAGAACATGGTTCCAGTAATCCATGTCCTTAGTCTGCTTGTCTTCAGCAAATTGTTTGCGGGCTTTCTTGTGCATCATCTTTAGAAGAGGCTTCCTTCTAGCACCATGTTAAACTTCCAGTGACCAGTATGAGAGAGTGTGAGAGCGATAGCAACAAATTTAACACACCTGCTACCCATTCACACCTGAGACCTTGTAACACTAACGAGTCACATGATACCGGGGAGGGAAAATGGCTAATTGGGCCCAATTTGGACATTTCCACCTAGGGGTGTACTCACTTTTGTTGCCAATGGTTTAGACATTAATGGCTGTGTGTTGAGTTATTTTGAGGGGACAGCAAATGTGCACTGTTATACAGGCTGTACACTCACTACTTTACATTGTAGCAAAGTGTCAATTCTTTAGTGTTGTCACATGAAAAGATATAATAAAATATTTACAACAAAAATGTGAGGGGTGTACTCACTTTTGTGGGATACTGTATATATATATATATATATATATATATATATATATATATATATATAAATGAAATAGTGACTGTTAAACGAAAATATAAAGAATATGTGTGATAATATATAAAGTTTTATTGTTCCTTTAAATCAAGGATATCGATCCCACTGAACTTCTGCTCTAACGTTCAATGTTTCTGAAGATTCTTTATGGTGCAGTAGCTTCCAAGTTTTATTCAAAAAACTTTTAAATCCAAATGAGAACTACTCATATTTTCTTGAGCAATCTAAATGCTCAATGATACAGACTTTCCGTATGATTAACGGCTCATATGCTACCACTCCCAAGCACAGAAGCAATGTTGTTTGCAAAAGTGTAACAATTTATTTAACATTACAAAGTCAAAATAACATAAATAGAATTGCTTTATTTACATTATTAAACACCGGTCACCTGAGTGTTCAAAGAGCCAGCAATTCTAGGAACAGATTCTCCAGTATGTGATACCACACAACACGGTTCTGTAATTGTAAGGGTGTTGCCATTTTGGTGTCAGATGCACAAACTTGATGCGTAGCTCCATTCCCTTTTGGTGACATTACAGTGATGCGGTGTTGTCAACAAATCCATATGTGTATATATGTATATAAATGTGTATATGTGTACACCCACATATATCTGTAAACACTAATACACATATTTAGACATATACTATAGATATATATATATATATATATATATATATATATATATATATATATATAGATATATATATATATATATATATCCTGTTGTTTTTCATAGCAATTTAATTTGGTTATTGTGTTGATTATTAGTCTGTGCTGGATTAACCCATCTTTAAATTTACCATATCTATATTATTTTTCTTATATATATATATATATATATATATATATATATATATATATATATATATATATATATATGACACATACACACATTATAGCCATTTCCATTCGAATACCTTGTCATATACCCTATAACTTTTAACCATTATAAAAAATATATATATTTATACAAAATATTTTAATCAGAAAGTGTATATGAGTTTAATAGTTCATTTTAATGTGTTTGTGATGTGTTTTGTGCAACTTTATTTTTAATCCTTATACTTTAACCCCTTAAGGACCAATGCCATTTTTCAATTTCTTTCCCTTAAGGACCAGGGCTATTTTTACATTTCTGCGGTGTTTGTGTTTAGCTGTAATTTTCCTCTTACTCATTTACTGTAGCCACACATATTATATACCGTTTTTCTCGCCACTAAATGGAGTTTCTAAAGATACCATTATTTTCACCATATCTTATAATTTATTATTAAAAATATTATAAAATATGAGGAAGAAATGGAAAAAAACACACTTTTTCTAAAATCTGTTACACATCTACAACCACCAAAAAACAACCATGCTAAATAGTTTCTAAATTTTGTCCTGAGTTTAGAAATACCCAATGTTAACATGTTCTTTGCTTTTTTTGCAAGTTATAGGGAAATAAATATAAGAAGCACTTTGCTATTTTAAAACCACTTTTTTTTCAAAATGAGCGCTAGTTACATTGTAACCCTGATATCTGTCAGGAATACCTGAATATCCCTTGACATATATATATATTTTTTTAGAAGACATCCGGAAGTATTGATCTAGGCCCATTTTGGTATATTTCATGCCACCATTTCACCGCCAAATGCGATCAAATAAAAAAAATTGTTCACTTTTTCACAAACTTTAGGTTTCTCACAGTGTGCAATTATGGCATAAATGGTTGTAAATGCTTCTCTGGGATCCCCTTTGTTCAGAAATAGCAGACTTATATGGCTTTGGCGTTGCTTTTTGGTAATTAGAAGGCTGCTAAATGCCACTGCGCACCACACGTGTTTTATGCCCAGCAGTAAAGGGGTTAATTAGGGAGCATGTAGGGAGCTTGTAGAGTTAATTTTAGCTTAAGTGTAGTGTAGTAGACAACCCAAAGTATTGATCTAGGCCCATTTTGGTATATTTAATGCCACCATTTCACCGCCAAATGCGATCAAATTTAAAAAAAACTTAAATTTTTTCGCAATTTTAGGTTTCTCACTGAAATTATTTACAAACAGCTTGTGCAATTATGGCACACATGGTTGTAAATGCTTCTCTGGGATCCCCTTTGTTCAGAAATAGCAGACATATATGACTTTGGCATTGCTTTCTGGTAATTAGAAGGCCGCTAAATGCTGCTGCGCATCACACGTGTATTATGGCTAGCAGTGAAGGGGTTAATTAGGTAGTTTGTAGGGAGCTTGCAGGGTTAATTTTAAAATAATAAAAATCATCAGATCCGCCTAATATTGAAAAATAACAGTGTATCAAAAAATATATCTCAGGAATGCTCCTAAAAGGTAGTGAATAATACAGATAATTAATATATATATATATATTATATTATGTATCCCAAAAACAGTTAGTGATATAATATAAATAACAAAAAAACCCC
Source organism: Bombina bombina (assembly GCF_027579735.1). NCBI lineage: Eukaryota > Metazoa > Chordata > Amphibia > Anura > Bombinatoridae > Bombina > Bombina bombina. Next base: position 643,859,067 of record NC_069500.1, on the reverse strand, counting down.
AGTGTCCATAAAGATTGGAATTGCAAACAATTACTGCATTTGCAGTCTTGATAGGAATGTCCACACTCAAGGAGTAGAGAAACTCCAGGCAGCAAAACTCATTCCAAGGGTATAAATGGCCAAATACTCGATCTGTGAAAATGAAGAAGAGTCCTGCAGGACATGTCAGATTATATTTTGGAAGCCAATAGGAATTTGTTAGATCCCTGTTATTATAGGAAACTTATGTTTAATCCCACAAACACCTATATGGCTAAACCTATTAAATTAATAGATATGGGATTTTCAGAAGGGATTCTGAATAAAAAGGAGAAAAATTATTTAGTTCCTATGTCATCTAATTTGGCTTACTATTATCATTTACCCAGTCCATAAATGTAAGAGTAGACCACCAGGAAGACCTATTATTTCTGGTGTGGGCAACCTGACATGTAATCTGTCAGAGTATGTGGACTTTTTTTCTCAAGAAACCAGGGTTTACCTTCTTATATTAAGGATACTCCGGACCTAATAGCTAAAAAAAAATTGTTGAAAAAAAACACCCAGCACGCAAACAACATAGCATATTCACATTAGCAAATGTGAAATATTTACTGTAAACACACAGTTAAATGAATATTGCATAAATATGTTTTATCATGTTAATGGCAAAAGGCTCTAATACACTTTTGCTCAACTTTTAATATCAGTGCAATAAAAAAGGCTTGCGAAAAGACCATTTGCGGCTCACCTATAATCTAGCCCTAAAACTTTACACTTATTTTGTTACTATTTATACAACTCATATAACTTTAAAAAATACATCTACATGTTATTCTCAGTAATCTTTTAATTGAATGATATCCCTTTAAGGTTAGTATTAACCCCTTAAAAAATTAAAGGAAACAAATTAAGACTGACGATTTGTGTCCTTTTTTTTTTCATTTTCTTTAACTTTTTTGGTGCATTCAGATATTTTTTTGTTAAATCAAAAGCAAATATCCAATTTTCATCACGAATGTGCACTTGTACAAAAGCTGCACATATCTACTAAGGAGGCTGAAATGTAGCAAATGTAGATGATAAAATAATTTTAGTTGAAAAAGATTTTTATTGTTTTTTTCTCAGTTATACAAAGAATTAAAGCATTATAACGGAACATGTAGGTTATCGGAGCTCGCATTAACAGTTCACAATCTAAATAATAATTATAACATTACAACACAGGTGGTCGATGATGTGCTAAACAGAAATTTGCTATAAGCATAGTTCAGGGAAATAAAGGTCATGTCGATATTGTCAGGGCCTTGGCCCCGGAGACACTCAATTTGGTCCGTGTCAAAATTCAAAACAAAGGTATACAAATGATCTGCAAAACTCTTCCTAATCCCAGAGAATATTTCCATCCTTGGGGCAATATAACCATTGTCAAGGCCTAAAACCTTTAATGATGAATATTAGTTTTAGTTAAGTGCTCTGGGCATTATGGTGCTTAAACTAGGTAAACTCTCTTATCTAGCCTCTGTGAACATGATCCACTGCTCCTTGGCATCCAGTAAGTCAGCTGCATTACTGCTCATTTGGTAATAATATTTAATTTTATTTCTAATAATCTGAAAGGAGGGAATCACTGTTGGGCTATAGTCAATCTAACTATTGTACAGATAATAGATATAAACCCGTTTCGGGACTTATTAAACCCTGGTATAGGTTCATGCAAAAAGGCCTGAGTAGGAGTCACCTCAACGGGTCTCCCAAAAATATCACTTAATAGGGTGGATGTTTGTGACCAGATGTCACAATACCATCACATATGTGAATATGTTCCACGTTCGTTGCACCCTCTCAAGCACTGTCTTTTATCTGGCTCTGAACTGTGTAATCTAGAGGGATGAAAGTACCACCGGAATGCTGTTTTCATATAATTCTCTTTTAGGTGTGCGCATAAAGAAAAGGAGGTCCCTTTATGTAAAATAGTGTTCCATTTCTCGAGTGGCCAAGTAAAATTAAATTCTTCCTCCCACTTCAGTATAAAGGGAAGTTTGAGTGCCTTTAATGGGGAGTTAAAAGAGCATATAACCTAGAGATACTGCCTCGTGGTCTCTGTTTTGCCAGACATATCTGTTCTAAGTAAGTGATATTCCCTGTGTATGAGCTGCCCAACACATCAGCCTTCCTCGCCCTGAGTTGTAAGTACTGAAACCAACTGGGTTTGTCCTGTTCATTAAGACTAGTATACGTGTTAAAATCTATAACAGTCTGACCCCGCAAAGTGTCCTTGATTCTGTATAGTCCCCTATTAGCCCATTTATCTTGGAGTTCCAAGCTAAATGTGGTTGAAAAAGTGGCTAAAGGTGTTGCCTTAGATGCTTTAGGGATAAGCTTAAATTTAGAAGTTAAAAAGTCCGATAGAGTAATAGATTGAGAGATAGAGAGGATGGATCTCCAGACAGCAGGTCTGTGGGACTTAGTGGACCAAAGAAGTTTGTAAATTGGATGTACCCTGACCATGTCAGATTCCAGTTCAACCCACTGGATGTCGTAAAATTTATAGTGCCATAAAGCTGTCTGAGCCATTCTTGCTGCATGATACTATGCCAACAGGTCTGGGAGTCCCATACCTCCCCCACTCCTACCCCTACACAGTGTGTGTTTGTTAGTTCTTGGTCTCTTTCCCTGCCAGATAAAGGAAATTATGTGATTTTGGAGTTGGGTAAGAACTTGTGTTGGTACTGACACTGGGAGGGATCTAAAAGAATACAGTAATTTTGGGAGAATTGAGATTTTGACTCCTATTATTCTCCCGTATAGTGAAATTTTAGTTTTTTCCCATTTCCGGAGTAAATTTTTAATTTGAGAGATCAGGGGTGGGAAATTATTTACATATAGGGACTCTACATCCCCCGGTAGCATAACTCCCAAGTAGCGCATTCCCCCCCTCCACCCAGGGGAACGAGAAATTGAGTGTTACAAGTTTTTTCGTATTTGACGGTAGGTTAACACTAATGGCCTCGCGTTTGTCATTATTAATTTTGTAACCCGAGATCTCAGCGAATTTAGCAATAGTGGAATAAATTATAGGTAAAGAGATTAGGGGCTTGGTGATGGAGAGGATTACATCATCCACAAATAAACTAATCTTATACTCTTTAGAATGTATGGAAACTCCTGCTATATCTACATTTTGTCGTATATGGGCAGCCAGTGGTTCAATGCAAAGTGCAAATAGCAATGGGGAAAGAGGGCATCCCTGTCTAGTTCCATTTGCAATATTTATAGGCTTTGATTTGTACCCTGCAATTTTAACAAACGCTTAAGGATGCAAATAGTTAGTTGAGATTGCCTTACGAAAATTACCCGTTATACCCATCGTGACAAGAACCCTATCCAAATAGTCCCAGTATATGCGGTCGAATGCTTTCTCTGCATCCAAGTAGAGGAACAGAGAAGGCACCCCATTCACTTATGCATAATTTATCAATCACTTTTCTGACATTATCTGGGGCCTCCCTATTGGTTATTAATCCTACATGGTCCGGATGGACAAGTTTGAGCATTACTTTGTTAAGTGTAGAAGCTAGGATTTTGGAAAATATCTTAATGTCTTGGTTTATCAGAGAAATCGGATGATAATTTCTGCAGTGCTGTTTACTTTTGCCAGGCTTCGGAATAATCGAAATCCGGGCCAATACAAATTCTTTGGGGATAAAGCCCCCTACCAGCATGTGATTGAATGTGCTAACTAATAAAGGGCCCAGTTCATCCAAGAATAATTTGTAAAAAGCGCTAGAGTATCCATCCGGACCAGGAGCTTTGTTGGCTTTTAAATTTTTAATCGTTAGTCTAACTTCATTGAGGGTGATCGGTGTGTTTAGGCTGCCCAGATCGACTGTATCAAGTTTGGGCAAATTACACTGACTCAAGAAATCTAGAGATTTAGTCGTGTTAACGAGTTCATTAGTACCTCGTGGTAGGGCATACAAGGACTCATAATATGAAGCAAATGTGTCTGCTATTATCTGCGGGTGATTAGAAGTGGACCCATCCAGTTTCTGAAGCTGTGGGATAGTTGTTAGCCTCGTTAAGTCTTTTAACTTATTAGCCAACATTTTATTGTGCTTATTGGCATAAATAAAATACTGTGTATCTACGATTTTAAGGGATCTGGCAGCTTCCTGAGACAACAGCCTATCAAGTTCTTCTCTCTTAGCAGTTAAAGTTTGAAGTGTTGTGTTACTATGGTTGGAGAAGTGTTGTATATGTAGCTGCTTGGACTCCTCTCTAAGCCTCTCAATGAGTGTTTCTGCTGTTTTTACCTTGACACTAGCTTCTCTTACCAACATTCCTCTAGTAAAAGCTTTAAGCGCCCCCCATGTAAAAGCAGGGTTCTCTACTCACTGGTGATTAACCTGGAGGAATTCCCCAATTTCTTTCTTCAGAGACTGAAGAAATATTTTATCTTTGAACAAAGAGGAATTTAAAGTCAAACTTTTGTTTCTTAGGGGGTCTATCAGGCCTGATAGTTTAGTTAGCACTAAATTGTGATCTGACCAAGTGCTGACTACAATGTCAGAAGTTATAATTAAAGGTGCTAGGATCTGGCTCACTAGGATATGGTCAATTCTCGAATAAACCTTATGAGCTGTGGAATAAAAAGTGTAATCCCTGTTGTTACCATTATGCACCCGCCAGCTGTCTAGTAGATTATGGTCTAAGAGGAAATCGTATAGTATACTTTTAATATTTCGAGACTGGGAAGAAAGTCCAGTACAAGACCTATCTAGCCCTGGGTCTATCACTAGGTGGAAGTCTCCTCCAATAATTAATCAATATTGTTTCCAATATGTCAATAGTTTACTAATTTTAGACAAAAACTGATCTTGGGACTTATTGGGAGCATATACATTTCCAATGACAACCGGGGTATCATGAATCTTACCCTGTAAAATTATATAGCATCCTTGTTTGTCTATAAATAATTCTTTCTTCTTAAAGTTAGTACTATTATGAAAAAAGTATAGAGACACCACATTTCTTTTTATGACACATAGCATGGTACTGTAAGGAATATGTTTTATCCCAGTATTTGGGAGTTAAGTATTTAGTGAAATGTGTTTCTTGCATACAGACAATATGGGCATTCAATGGTTTATATGTGCTTATGGCCTTTCGCCTTTTCACATTGGAGTGGAGACCTTTGACATTATGTGTTATTACGTTAAGTGTCATTAAGGGTATGGACTAAAGGTTGCTTCCAGCATACTAAAATTGCTATACATTTCTACAAACATCAGCAAAACACTTCTAGGAGACAGTACATGTGGACCCAAACCTCTTGAACAGAACACCTCAGTTATATTTTGTCTAGAACATAAAAATGGTTTGTACCTTAAACCTAATTGTCATTGTAGACCTGACCTGTCGAGGAAAGAAAGTTGAACATTGCCAGCATATTCAGATAACCTTAAAACAAGAAAAACAACCAATAACATGAAAAAACAGACACTAGGGTTATTTAACTCTAAAACTGTGGGTGACCTATAGCCCCCTTAAATTTAGTAAGAATTGTATAAGAACTTCAGCGGTCTCAATGAGGGGGGGGTAGAAAGGAGGGGTGTGGGGGAGGGAAAAGAGAAAAGAGTTAGGGAAAGTGAAAACCATGATCATATCCAGACTTAGTAAAAGCCTAGGGGATGCACAAGGACATGTACAACCCCCTTTTCACAGCTCCCTCAACTGGGGAATTAACAACTCAAGTCATCTCAACAATGACCACTGTGACCCTAAAGGGTGTCTTCATGTGGGGCTTTCCTGTTCTTGTCTAGATCTGGAATTCTTGCCATTTCTGTTCACTGGTGTCTAGTCTCTTGCTATAGCATTACGTTGTGGTTTCGGTGAAGAAGACACCCCTGCAATATTATTGTCCGGGTTCAATTTTCCAAGGATAGCTTGGCCCTCGGAGAGGGACGAGCACGTGTAAGATGTTTTCTCGAACATGAAAACCAGCTTAAACGGGAATCCCCATCTATACTTAATATGCGCCTTAATCAGAGCCAAAACCACAGGTCCCTTCTCCTCTTGAGGGTTGTTGGAGAGAGAGGTCGGTGAATAGTTGCAGGTTATGCCCTTCAAAGGTGACTTTTGGTAGTTTACAAGCTGCCTGCATGAGTTGATCCTTGACATGAAAATAATGCAGCTTGTTGATCACATCCCTTGCAGCTGGTGGTGTAGGTGGCCTGGCAAGTGCCCTGTGCACTGTCCATGAGGTTTAGTGAGGAATCGACTTCCGGCAGTATTTTTTTAAATAGCTTCAAAAGTGTTTCCGATAGGTTTTTGTAGGATTCGGGAAGATTACGTATTCTGATGTTAGATCACCTGGATCTATTTTCAAGATCTTCTAGAGAATCTTCCAGCTTTTGGATCTGCTCTTGCAATTGAGATTGAATGGTTGAATGAAGATTGGGTATCTCATCTGAAATGTCGTCAACTCTGTCTTTTAGAGCTGTAGTTCTGTCTCCTATGTCTGAAATGTCTTGTTTTAATTCAGAGAGAGAGGCTCTCATCTCTTCTTTGAATAATTGCTTTATTTGTTGAAGGAGTTCCCCATTTGGTGAAGTCACAGTCGGCGCTGCCGGTGGACTTTTAGGAGAAGATTGCTGATAGTCCCCATCAAGAGAAAGGTCCCCAGCTCCTTGCTTCTTTTTGAGTTGAGACCTTTAGAGACAGTCTTTGACAGATTCATTTTTCCCCTTCATTGCAAAAATAAAATCAGGACACTATGGAGCCACCTATTTGTCAAGTGTTACAAAGGGTATATAAGGAGGGGAGACCCCCAAGTTCACTGAAACTGTGTTTTTCTAGTACTGCCTCATTACTGTGGGCTCAGACATTTAGATTAGTGGTGAGCATAGGGGTGCCAGTTCTTAGAATTAGTCGAGAAATCTCCCTCTGTGCCCAAGGTGATACCTCAGGAGAGAGAGGACAGATGGTATAAAGTCTCTTAACTGTGGTATACGCCCCTTCAGCTACAAGAAATCAGGTGTGCATAGCATCCCACAAAGACGCTCTCCCCATGGAAGATGTCCTCACAGGACGATGCCGTAACAGGGAGCTTAGGATATGACCCGCCAATACTCTGGATGGCAGGAAAAGAGAGGGGAGGGAGCAATGTCTCTATGGCTGAATGGCAACACTGGAGGTAATCAATCAGGCTCCCAAACTGATTTTGTTGCTCTTTACAATTGCTCTGGTTAAAAGTTCTGGTCTGCCTGAAGCTAATGTATTTCTATATGGGAGGAAAGTCTGAGGTCTTTTATGTATCAGATTCCTTGCAGAAGCTGTAATTATCCCATGTAGGCATCCAAGATTATCACTCTGGAATTAGGCTGTCTTTAATAAAGCTGTTGTTTAAATGTAGGGGTTTCCATTCAAGATAGCGATTTTCCCACCACTTACCCTTCTCCAAGAACACTGTATGGCTCCGGCAGTACTCCTTGTGGCTACTTTAGTGCGTTCAATTTGTCCTAAGATGCAATTTCAGCCTGGAAACACTGAGATCCACCTCCAGCTATTGTGCTTTGGCTAGCCACCTAGTCCCCTTGGTGCGGGAGTCTCCAGTATACTCCTTACTTTTATTATCTTAATGTGGCTTGCAGTCCCTTGCCTCTGTATCTTATTTGTGGTTCTTTACTGAATGGGAGCTGAAGACAGGGTCTCGGATCGCTTTGTCCCTTTTTAGAACGGCTGCAAGGCCTGGAGTAGGCCGCAGCCGCAGACTTTCCTAGTTATGATCCAGTCCTGATGTTCCGTTCCGCTGTGCGCTCGCTCAAAACCTTCTCAACCTGACTTTGCTGAGTTCCCACTAGTTGTAGATGTGGGTAGAAGCTGGTTTATGGTTGCTATACTCTCAATAAATAGCTAATAAACAGTTATATTATTCTATATACACAGAGTTCTGCCTAAATGCTGCTGCTCCGGTTGCTGGCTAGATGAAAAATAATTTTAACGTGAACTTCATAAGTTAGTTTTATTTTTATTAGCACCTTGTATAGTAGGCATCTAGTAGTCATTGATGCTAATTACATATTTTTTTGCTTTATACTTGCTTTTTATTGTTTGCTCTATATATATTTGTGATGTGAGATGTGATAGTTTCACCTGTTAAAGAAATTATAACACATTTTAATGGGATAGTAAAAACAATTTTTTTCTTTCATGATTCAGATAGAGCATGCAATTTTAAGAAACTTTCTAATTTACTCCTATTATCAATTTTCTTCATTATCTTGCTATCTTTATTTGAAAAAGCAGGAATCTAAGCTAAGGAGCCAGCCCATTTATGGTCCAGCACTCTGGATAGAGCTGATGGCTACATTTAATAATAAAAATAAAATGTATCACAATGGTGAAAGGCACAAAAACAAAATAATGTGAAATACAATGTCTCAAAATAAAGAATCATATACAAACCATTAAAATGTCAGATATCAAATAAAAAGGTCAGAGTCCTCTTGAGTAAGGTATAAAGACAAACTTGAATCCTGTTCTTACAAATCCTCAGAAGCACTCCTCATGGAAATAGATAAGCAAACATAGTTCAGCACAGAATATGTAAAGTAAAAACCCCCCACTTGAGATAATAACTTAGCTCTCAGTGTAAGCGCTTAAATATAAAACACCTCCTAGTTGACAGCAAACCTGTTTAATTAAAAACAGACACAGACATAAATCACTAAGGGTTAAAAACAGCTTTGCTCTGAGGCCACGGACAGAAATCAACCCGATCGAATACGATCAGTTTGACTGACACCCCCTGGCCGCGAATCTGCAGGGGGCGGCATTGCACCAGCAGTTCACAAGAACTGCAGGTGCAATTATAAATGCTGACAGCGTATGCTGTCGGCATTTATCGATGTGCAGCAGACATGATATGCTACATCGTATCATGCCCGCTCGCACTATGTTAAATATACCCCTCTATCTCAATTATAAAAAACAATTGGGATTACTATTCCTTTAAGGAACACAAACCAAAAAGACACAGTAAGGCAGCAGAACAAAAATGCCTTAAATCTAATCACATTAATTTTGCAGTATGAAAACCGGAATGAGGTTATTTTCTGCTGCATGGCTGTTTGGGTTTCATCTCATGTCAAAGTACACAGTAATCATAATTCATAGTTATCCCACAGCTGCTGACAGTTTGATAAACACGTGCCCATTTCTTTATTCTCTCTTTCCTTTGTGCAGCAAACAGAAAGGTGCCCAATTCACAGCTTTGCATTGCTCATATTGCTAAAGTGCTTGATGAGAAACATGATGTGAAAATGTGTTTCGGATATTTGCTCTATATAAAGTATGATTTCTTTATACTATGAACATTACCTATAAATAAAAACAATAAATGATTAGTGTATTAATAAAAATTAGTTTGCTCGCATGGACAAAAAGGAGCAAATGCTAAAAAAACAAAAAACAAACAGTGATAGGCAGCATTTTTAAATATATATGTTTATGAATATATTCATATATATTTATGTGTTAATATGTGTATATACACATATTAACACATAAATACTTAGGCTGACCATATTTCCTTGAGACAAAAACGGGACATTGAGCGGTCAAAAATGTGACAGGGTTATTACTCTTTAATTATATGAAAAAAAGGAAGATTTTAACAAAAGTTAACTTTTATGACATGAATTTAAACTATTGAGCCAACAATTATCCTTCAGTGACAGAAGAACTCATACAAAATGTTTTAGGTAGACGTAGAGCTAGAGGGGGACTGTATTTCATCATGATTGTACCATGAATATTTGTCTGATGAAACAAATTTACACAGCAATTTTTGGTCTTTCAACACCATATAATAAACTTCTCACACTCCATGGGCTGATGTATCATGTATATGAAATTATTTTTACTTTAAATTTGATGCACACAGAAAATTGGCAAATTTATATAAAAATAAAGCACAAATGTTCTGACTTATAAAGACACCCTATAACATGTTTTTTATTGTAACTGTTGTTAAGGGAAATAAAATTACTTATCCAATAACCATTCTAAAGAAGAAGGTTCCCTCCATTAGATCACATCCATCAATGACACGCCCCTAATTTTGAAGAGCACGGGCGGCATAGACTGCTAAGACTGCATGAAGACTGCATGCTGTGGATCATGTGGGCATGGCCACCCAACCCCAACCCGGCAGCAGTTAAAAAAAAAAATAGTTTTTTAAAAAACTGCACTCCCCGCAGGCGGGGAGTTTAAAAAAAAGTTTAAGTGGTGTGTGTGCAATAAAAAATTACACACGCACGGTCTGATAACCCTCAAAACGGGACAAAATGACTATTAATAAAGAAACGACGGGACAGGGGAAAAAACATATAATAACGTTACTGTCCCTTTCAAAACGGGACATATGGTCAGCCTATAAATACTGTATATATGTATATAAGTATATACAGTGGGGCAAAAAAGTATTTAGTCAGCCACCAATTGTGCAAGTTCTCCCACTTAAGAAGGTGAGAGAGACCTGTAATTTTCATCATAGGTATACCTCAACTATGAGAGACAAAATGTGGAAACAAATCCAGACAATCACATTGTCTGATTTGGAAATAATCTGTTTGCAAATTATGGTGAAAAATAAGTATTTGGTCAATATCAAAAGTTCATCTCAATACTTTGTTATGTATCCTTTGTTGGCAATGACAGATGTCAAACATTTTCTGTAAGTCTTCACAAGGTTGTCACACACTGTTGCTGGTATGTTGGCCCTTTCCTGCATGCAGATCTCCTCTAGAGCAGTGATGTTTTGGGGCTGTCGCTGGGCAACACGGACTTTCAACTCCCTCCAAAGGTTTTCTATGGGGTTGAGATCTGGAGACTGGCTAGGCCACTTCAGGACCTTGAAATGCTTCTTACAAAGCCACTCCTTCATTACCCAGTGGTGTGTTTGGGATCATTGTCATGCTGAAAGACCCAGCCACATTTGATCTTCAATGCCCTGGCTGATGGAAGGAGGTTTGCACTCAAAATCTCATGATACATGGCCCCATTTATTCGTTCATGTACACGGATCAGTCGTCCTGTTCCCTTTGCAGAGAAACAGCCCCAAAGCATGATGTTGCCACCCCCATGGTTCACAGTAGGTATGGTGTTCTTTGGTTGCAACTCAGCATTCTCTCTCCTCCAAATACGACGAGTTGTGTTTCTACCAAACAGTTCTACTTTGGTTTCATCTGACCATATGACATTCTCCCAATCCTCTTCTGGATCATCCAAATGCTCTCTAGCATACTTCAGACAGGCCCGGACATGTACTGGCTTAAGCAGGGGGACACGTCTGGCACCGCAGGATCTGAGTCCCTGGCAGCGTAGTGTGTTACTAATGGTAGCCTTTGTTACGTTGGTCCCAGCTCTCTGCAGGTCATTCACTAGGCCCCCCTGTGTGGTTCTGGGATGTTTGCTCACCGTTCTTGTGATCATTTTGACCCCATGGGGTGAGATCTTGCGTGGAGCCCCAGATCGAGGGAGATTATCAGTGGTCTTGTATGTCTTCCATTTTCTAATTATTGCTCCCACAGTTAATTTCTTCACACCAAGCTGCTTGCCTATTGCAGATTCAGCCTTCCCAGCCTGGTGCAGGTCTACAATTTTGTTTCTGGTGTCCTTCGACAGCTCTTTGGTCTTCACCATAGTGAAGTTTGGAGTGTGACTGTTTGAGGTTGTGGACAGGTGTCTTTTATACTGATAACAAGTTCAAACAGGTGCCATTAATACAGGTAATGTGTGGAGGACAGAGGAGCCTCTTAAAGAAGAAGATACAGGTCTGTGAGAGCCAGAAATCTTGCTTGTTTGTAGGTGACCAAATACTTATTTTCCACCATAATATGCAAATAAATTCTTTCCAAATCAGACAATGTGATTGTCTGGATTTGTTTCCACATTTTGTCTCTCATAGTTGAGGTTTACCTATGATGAAAATTACAGGCCTCTCTCATCTTCTTAAGTGGGAGAACTTGCACAATTGGTGACTGACTAAATACTTTTTTCCCCCACTGTATATATATATATATATATATATATATATATATATATATATATATACATACACACAGTATCTATCTATCTATCTATCTATCTATCTATCTATCTATCTATCTATCT